>NW_024080905.1:2041783-2264169 GCF_003009895.1 Hyaena hyaena | reverse complement strand
CTTTTCCACTCTCACTCCCCGTAGAGGGTAGAGGGGGATCGCCTCCCACCCTGGAGTCTCCGATCCCGGCCCGATTTTATCTTCCCCGGTTCGCACTCACGTTAGAAGCCTCTCTCAGTGGATTCTGCGTCCTTTTTCTCCCAATCTCTCAGGTTTTGTAAGGTTTCCAATGGCTTCAGATCTTTTCTGTGTGATGTATGGGCGCGAGTGCAAGTACGGAGCTCCTTACTTCTCCGCCATCTTGCCCTCTAGTGCGCGTTTGATCCATTTTTAATTATTTTTTGTATATGTTGTTAGGTAAGGTCTCAAAGTCACTCTTTTGCATGTAGACATCTAGTTTTTCAAGCATCATTTGTTGAAAGTACTGTCCTTTCCCCCATAAATGATTTTTGCATTCTCTTTGAAAACTATTTGACCATATAGGAACACTTTCTTTCTGGGCTCTCTGGTCTATTCCATCAGTCTATATGCCGGTACTGACTATTTTGGTTACAACAGCTTTGTAGTAAATTTTGAGATGAGCGAGTGTTAGTTAACTAACTTTGTTCTTTTTCAAGATTGTTTTGACTTCTCAGGGTCCCTTGAGATTCCATAGGAAATTTAAGACGGTGGGCCACCTGGGTGGCTCAGTCAGTTGAGCATTTGACCTCAGCTCAGGTCATGATCTCAGGGTTTGTGAGTTCAAGCCCCACATTGAGCTCACTGATGTCAGCCTCTCAGCACAGAGCCTGCTCCCTTTATCCCCCTAGATCCTTTGTCCCCCTCTGTCCCTCCCCTGCATATGCTCTCCCTAAAAATAAATATTAAAAAAAATTTATTATGGATTTTTCAATTTCTAAAATTAGATTTTTTTTTCTGAGAGAGAGACAGCGTGAACAGAGGAGGGTCAGAGAGAGAGGGAGACACAGAATCTGAAGCAGGCCCCAGGCTCTGAGCTGGCTGTCAGCACAGAGCCCAACACAGGGCTTGAACCCACAAACCGTGAGATCATGACCTGAGCCGAAGTCAGACACTTAACCGACTGAGTCACCCAGGCGCCCCCCAAAAATTAGATTTTTTTATATGTATGGAATTATTGTATTTCTGGAATCCCAACATTGTTAAGAGTTTTAACAGGGATTACACTGGCTCTCTAAAATTACTTTAGGTAATATGATCATCTTAAAAATATTCTTTTCTAATTCATAAAAAATGAAATGTCTTTCTATTTATTTACGCTTTCTCTTAATTGCATCTGATTTTTTGCGCTGACTTTTAATTCTACTACTTTGCTGAATTTGCTCATTAACTTTGTTTTTTTTTGGAAGGGATGAGATCCTTAGTATTTTCTACATAGAAGATCATGTCATCTTGTGAAAGGAGACAATTTTACCTCTTTCTTTCCAATCTGGTCTTTTTTCCCTCCTAATTGTTCTGGCTAGAACTTGCAATACTATGCTCAATAGAGGTGCTAAAAGCAGATGTCCTTGTCTAGCTTCTGACCTAAGTGGAAAATTTTTTTTTTCCATCATCTTTCACCGTTGACTATGATGCTAGCTGTGTTTTTCATCTATGAGTTTTATCATGTTGAAGGATTTGCTTTTTATTCCCAGTTTATCCAATGTTGCCGTCATGAAGGAATATAACATTTTTCAAATACTATTTCTGTTTCAAGTGATATGTTTTTTCTTTCTTTTATTTTGTTAATGTGGTATATTACATTGATTGATTTCCATATGTTGAATGTCCTTGCTTTCCAGGAATAAATTCCATTTGGTCTCACTGTATAATCCTTTAACATGCTGCTAAATTTGTTAGTATTTTGCTGAATAAGTGTTCACAAGGGATATTGGTCTAACGCTGTATTTAAGATTTTTGTGTATTTATAAGTAAAACTTATCTGTAAAGTTTTTCTTTGCAATCTTTGTCAGGTTTCACTATTTTAGCCTTGTAGAAAGACTTTGGAACTTTTCCTTATTTTCCTAAAAACCAGTGACTTAATGTATATAAATAATCTTTGTTGGAACCATCAACTGTCTTTATGCATATTTCCATTATCTTTCATCCATATGTTTAAAAATGGTTAGTTTCCCATTTTCTCTTGAGTTCTCAAAGTTTTAAAATTTATCCTCTATATAATTTATTTATGGCTTAATTCTTTACAGTTTCTATTTTTACATCCTCTAGATTCTTTTATATTTACCATTTTCCTTTGCCCCCATATTCTTTTCTTACCTCTTTTATTTTCCTTTTTATTTCTGTCTGCTTTTGAGGAAACTTCATTTGTTATCTTATTCTAAAGCATTATCATCTTAATTTTAACTAATTATAACTGTCAAGTTTTCTTCAATTTTAGCAAGAACGCAAAGCAGAATTCCATCTGAAATTGCTTATTTTCTTGTGGTTAATCTTTTCTCAATTTATAATGATCCTACGCATCGTTTTTGTTGCTGTTTTCTTTTGTTGTTTTTAATGTTGCAGAATGTTTTTATAAACTTTATGACCACTTAGAGCTTAGACAAGTCTTTCCAGACAGAAGATTTTTCATCAACATGTTTAGCTGACTCTCTTGTTCCCTTTCACTATCTACAAAGATTTTCATCTGGAGAGGGTTCTGTTTGTTTTAAATGATAAACTGTCATTATCAGTTTAGTGAATCAACATTTTGAGGAAGGTAGACAGAAAACTAGAGTCCATTGATATCTTTGCAGTAAAATATTATTTAAGAAATGGAAAGAAGAACTCACAAGTGACTGAACAGTCAAACTAAACAGAAACCACAACCTCCAATAAACAAACTGTTGAAACACAACCCATTTCTCCCTGCCTCACCGAACGTTTTAAATGATTGATTGCCTGGCTGAGGTGGTGTGTTCAGGTTTTCCCATTTTAAAGTCATTGCCCAATTCTGCATGCTCTAGTCTTTGAAAGGAACTCACTATGCTGAGCCTATGTTTAACGAGGGGAGAATCATGCTTTTCCTCTTTGTGGACAATGGATCTACAAAATTTAGAATTCTTTCACATGGAAGATGTGTCCATCTCTCATTTATTTAGCCAATCATTTTATTTATCATTACGGACTTGTGGGTATTTATTGTACATTTAGGGCTAAACTCCTAATATTTTATTTATTTATCAAAGTATTCTAGTTTTGGCCATAGGGTTTACCTTCAGATAAGCTCCAGTGCCCCTATGGCATGCTCCCATGATTATGGGTGTTTTTTTTCTTAGTATTTACTTACTTTTGGGTATGACAAGTTGCTCCAGACTCATCCCCTGCCCTAGCCCTAGAACCAACCCTTTCTCCAAGGAGATCTGCCTCCTTTTATTGGAGAACGATATTAGAAAGTAAGTTCTGGATACAAGGTGTGTTCATTCTTACTGGGCCCTCAGATTATTGAGCAAGAAATATTTATGCACAAATTCGAACATATGTATTTGTCCATCAGTATTTCTATATGCAACAACTTGTATTTATATTAAGAGAAACAGGACTTCATACTGATGTCTCTAAATCTAATAGGCACATGGATCATTCTAGCTTTCTCGCCTTGGTTATCTGTAAATTCCCACCTCTGAGGTGTCTTTTTAACCCATCATCCACTCCATGAAGGAGTCATGCCTGGTCTGCCCTGATGCTGTTGTTCATCATGTGTCTATGTGAAATCATGATGATTTTCTTCTTGATGTAGTCACTGCTTAAATCCTGATTCCTTGGTGCACCTGCTTTTAATAGAAGCTGACTGTTAGTGTTAACCAAGTAATAGGTTTCCAGCCTTGCCAGGAGCCGTGCCTGGTCTTCAGGCCCCGAAGAATGCTGACAGTAATATTCTGTTAAGAAGTACTCTATTGATTTCTGTGATACTCTTCTAATTTCTCAGGAAAAATGGACTTTTGGTGTCTTATCTGTGATTCAACTTGTAGTTGAAGGGTTATCCCCAAAGATTATGTTATTACCATAACGGAAGCCTACATATATCACATGTCATTAGGCTTAAAGCAGAATGGAGTCAGGTTGGGTTTTTTTGGTTTTGTTTTTGTTTTTGTCTGTAAGCATCCAGCTGCATGTCTCCTCTGGGATGGGCAACATTAAGGGATCAGGAATATAGGCAGCACCCCCTCTGCAATGAACCAGCTTATTATTATCCTAAGTGAAAGGCAAATGCGTGCTGCTGAAATATTAGTTCTCTGCCTCTGTAGGTGGGATAAGAAGGTTGGACACATTCCCAGGTTTATTCTGGGAAGCTACATTCAAATTTCAATTTGATTCCTAGTTAATAAAGAGAAAAATGCATGTGAGGAAAGCGTCCTACATTTCGACTGTCTTATTGGGTGGGTTTCTAGTTCTTGGTTTTTTTTTTTTTTTTTTTTTTTGCCTCTCTCTTAGTTAATCAGAGCAGCTCCTGGTTTCCTACTTCCTACATTGCTTTTCTCTTTTTCTCAGCATATTATTACTTTTACCAAATTTCTCTCATCCTTCTCTCACACAGCTCTAACTCTACTTACCTGTTTCTCACTTTCTGGTATCTCTGATGAACGGGGCCTTTTTCTAATCCCTCAGAGTTAATTCTTTTGAAGTAAGAATAACTTATAGTCCCAAGGTCGAAGTGAGTAAATACTCACCATTCCTACGGCCTTACTTACTTTGGGAAGATTTTATGCTCCCTATTCCTCTGTTTTGTTGCAACACACCATGTGGCTTTTGCTAATGTTGAAGGTAACAATGTGTTTTTAATCTAATTTACTAATGTGGAACAGCTTTCTTCTGAATCACAGTGGTGTAACCATTGACAACCAGAGCTCTGGCTCATGTTGAGTGTGAGTGCGTAGGATCAGGAAATAAAATTTTCCAGTATCTCACTATCCCAATTTAATCTTGATCAATCTTAGTGAATTAATTAGCAAGTAGTAAGTGGTGCTATATCAGTAAATGTTTATGAACAATTATGTAGTTTCTTTGAATGCTTATCATCCAAAAGCCATGGCGTTGAGTTCAGTCAGGCTTTTACTGTTGTTCTCACTTATTTTATTGGATGATTTTTAGACATTCTTCTCCACATTTTCCATTTCACTCTCATGCTCACAACTGACATTATCCCTTATTCACCTAACACTCTTTTTTAAGAGGTGTCTTACATTCTAAAACGAATCTCTTCTATCTTCACTCTTTCTCATGAGATCCTTCTGAGGGCATCTATAACATTTCTGTCTCTTCTCTTTTTTGCTTTGAGATAAGCACAAGTCTCCAGTCTCCCTTGATTTAGTGGAAAAAAAAGAATCCAACATTCGACTATTTTGAACTAGGAGGCTACCATCTTACTCTCCTTTTATTTGTTGCCAGTTTCTTAAATCTTGGTTTTCTATGTCTCTCCGCCCATCCTCTTTAGCATCCTGCAATCTGGCTTCTCTTCCCATTGCTGGACCAGTAATGCTCCCGCAGAATTCATCAATGGCCTTATCATCTATTTCACAACATCCTGACTGCTCATTATTTTTGTCTTGACATTGTCAGATTGAGCTTTGGAGGCTCTTTTCTGGTTGGTTTTCATGACACAATAGTGCAGTTTTCCCTTTAATTCATCATTTCCCCTTTTCTGATTTCTTCTTCTTTTTATCTTCCTGTTCCCTAACTATAGCGATTCTGAAAAACTATAACTATAATGAAAATTCATTAATTTTGCTCTCTTTTATTTATACTGCCTCTTACTCATCCACACTCAACAATTCAACCGTGGGGATGATTTAAAGTCTTTGTAGGCAAGACCTACCCCCTGAATTTCAGCCTTGGATTACCAACTGCCCATTGTCATTTGGTTGCACTCTTCATCTCAAACTGAGAATCTCTAAATTAGAAACAATTGTCTTCTCTGGCCCCTAAATGGACTTATATTCCTATTTCTGTATTTCTGATGGGATTATCATTATGCTTGATATACAAGCTATACAAAAATGTCAGACTTTTGTGTGTCTCCATCTCTCCTTCTGTCCATATTACTCACATCTCTTCTTTGGTTTCCACTATTGCTCAGGATTTGGCTCACCATGCCTCCTTTATTGCCTCAAACACTTAGGCAAAACCCTACATCTCCAGCTTTTCATTGTATCAGAACATGCTTGAAAACTGAGAAGATTCTAATATTCTTACAATAATACTTTTATCCCAAAATAAGCTCTCCTCAAAAAGGATGCATAGCTTCTTTATGGCCTGCACAGGAGATACCTAACTATAAAAGTCTTTGAACAACAGATTTTTAAAAAATACAGGAAGATTTTTAGGGGTCTTTAATAAGGAAGCTATGTAAAAATAATGAAATAAAAATGGATCTGTTTTCATTATATTTTGCTGGATGGATTAGTGGGATTGAGCCCTGAGGCAGGAATACCATCTGGGTGTTATTGTGATAATCCTCAAATGATAAGAATTTAAAATGACAGAGTGGAAAGACCAACCTAGGACTGAAAAGAGAAACCATCCAGTGTTGGAGATTGATGTACAGGCTGTGGGGGTGAAGGAAAGGAAAAAAACTAGAAATAACTGCCAGTTCCAAGGACGGTGGTACGTAAAACTATGAGAACATGAAATTTATAGGAAAGTAGGAAAAAAGAGCTGTATGGGAATAGAGTAAGTTTGTGATTTCCATTTAAAATATATAGTTCTATTTATATTCTTGAATAGTAAGTCAAACAGACAACCTGAGATACATTAGTAACTTTTAAACATGGGATGCCTTCTCTGAGCAATTTTTATGTTTTTTCCTAAAAGAAAACATCATCGAGCTACACGTGGCTGGTAGTTCTTTAACCTAGAGAGGGTGATCTTCCACTTCAGAGCAGGTAAACACTAGAGATTGCAATCATGCATCAGGTTCAGAAGGAATAGTCACAGACAACAAATTATCAAAATTAAGATAAACATTTAAAAATGATTCCTTTGTGCATGAAAGTATTCATATCTTGTTTCTTTTGGAGTCAGTCAAGGAGATGAGGAAAACAGAGGAACTGTTATTTCATTCTCATTATTTATGTGCTAAGAAGTGTCAATTTTTTTTATGATGTTCACACTTACTACCCTTTCCACCTACTAATTTCTTTATTACTCCTCTTATTCACTTTGTCTTTATAGGTATTGGGATTTCAATCATGACTTTTTTTTTTTTTTTTTTTGGCTAAAGGAATGCTTTTGCTAAGAAAACACGCACACACAGATCACGATCACCTCCATGCAGAGTTGTCGCTCTGGCTTTAGGTACCCTTTCCTAATTATTTCTTGTTTTGTTAGTAAAATGTAAACAATTTTACACTTGCCTAACTCAGACTAGTTCCTATCCAGGCCTCAGGAAGTTTTATGCCAAGTTCTAGGCAAAGAAAACTGTTACAAATGTGATACAAGCCCATGGTAGAAATTTAGAGTCAAAAGAAAGAGAGTAAGAGAACCCAGGCTCTTAGGCCAATATGAGCCATTCCACTGTCCAAGAAGCTCACAAGAAGAACCCTGTGCTGTACACCTGAGTCCCCCAGCCTGGGACACACTTTTCTAGTATAAGTAACTTTAAGGCTCAAATCTATTCACGTCTAGGATCCCCTTATGCGGGGAAGGACTTGGAAGCTTCCAATTGTTTGAATAGCTTCAGTAAGGCCATCACAGATCTCACTGTCCAAAGCAGGGTTTCTATAAAAAAATCTCTTTCTGGTCATCAACTCATTTGCCCAACATCAGTGAAATGGCACAGAAATTCATTTGGAGACTTATATGCTCATGCCTGCATGTGTAGGTGAACATGTGATCTGATGCCTCATTTTCATCTGCTTCAAGTAGTTGCTTTACTTCTCTATCATTCTGTAATCTGATATCTGACTATAGATAGCTAGACTCTTTTCTATATTACCGTATATTAAAGATAAAGATGTAAGAATTAATATGTTTCGAGAGAAGCCACACTTTAATCTACACGTAGTCATCCAAATGTCCAAAGAGGGAAAACCAATCTGGATATGCAACCGGAATCATGTTTCAGCAGAAGCATGATTGCTTTGGGGCTGCCTTCAAGAAGATTGAACATTATGTACCCTTCGAACCTCCCAAACCTTTCCCATCACTGAAATTTAACTGTTCTTTGTTCCATCTTTTGAAATCCAAAGAATATATAGCCAAAGTATAATAGCCTTAAGATACGATTAGTGAATAATCACGTTGTATTTTAACCTTTGAAAATTGTATCTTCCATTTTAAACAAGAGATCTTAAGGTCTTAATTAATGAAATCAATAACATATACATGTTTGTGTTACTGCAAAAGATATTTAGGTACAAAGGCCATAAATTCCTTTCAATTTACTCACACGCTCCTAACATATCAGTTTTATAAATGGTATTGAGTTTAAAGAAACATCTTTTGACTTCAATGATTTTCTCTATTGTTTTTCTGTTTTCTATTTGATACCTGTGCTGTTCTTCAAATATAGGTGACCTCCTCCACTTACGTTTAAGTGAGACTGCATTTGAAATTCAATGATTCCCTTAAATGTTCCTGCTCTGAATCCTGTTTAAGTCCATACCTTGCACCACCAAATACCTCTCTACTAGGTTAGTGGACAATGCGAACAAATACTGGTATGAATACAACTGTATGGATAAAAGTTCATCAAAGCACATCAGTTCTGGAGCTTCTCAGTACCCACCAATTCACTTTACTGACCTTTACCTCTAACAAACCGGGGAGTTTTTGAATATGTCCATGAAAGACAAAAGGCTATCCTGTCTCTTTTCCTAGAGGTAACGCAAAAAAGTATTCCACTGTCCCCAGGTAAGAAAATGAGTTTCTGCATATTGTTTCCTGGATTCACATTACTGATTCGGTGAACTTTGCATTGGAAGCGAAGGCAACACTGGATAAGCATGGTCTTACCTCATACTTTACACAGCGAACAGGATTTCAAATTACAGCGAGGTCTCTCCAGGGTCAGGTCCATCGTCATTTCAAATGAAGTTGCAGGTCTCCTTCCCTTCAAGTTGAATGAACAAAAAATGTCAGCTTCAGATTATTGCTCAGCATCTTTTAAAGAACAACCATTAATTACATACCTATTATGTGTCAGGTACTGCCTAACTATATACATTATTTTCTCTGATGTTCACAACTTTGGTGGGAGAGGTTGAGTCATCAGGGCCCACTTTTCATTGTCAAGTCACTTTGTGATCTCAGTAATTGAAAAGAAAAAGACCAATGTACCTAGAAATAACTCTGGAGGTTTTATATTCTGTGAATAGCCGAAGAACGACATGGGTGGCTGTCAATGCAGATTATAATAAGACTTAGATACACCACAAAAACCCCTTCCTGTAGCGGAGCATTACTCAGACCTTCTTTCCAATTTCAGCTCCTTGCCAAGACAACATCATAACCACCCACAGCATATGACAGGGCCTGGAGGGATTATACCAGGAGAGACAGGTCAAATCACCTGTCTGCTCCCGGAAAGAGGCTGGATCTTCACATTGTGATTTCTTAACATTTCTGAAACTGTTTTACAAGACACTGTAGCACCTGTTTCTCTCCCCAGAGCTATCCTCAATTGATACAAATGTCCACAACCACTAGATCCTGTTTACCAAATTCATGAGAGGCAAAAAGAATGTTAAAACCAAATGGGAGTACAGCCTCCCAAGAGAGGCCTTTATTGAATGGATGTAGAAGAACAGAGGAATCTATTATTGCAAACCAGCAAGGCAGGAAGCGGAAATATCACTTAAACCTGGACCAGCAAAGATTCCAGACTCTCGCTGCTTTGATGAGAAGCACAGAATACACCCTCAACTCTGACTCAGGCCCTTGAAATTGACTTTAAATACTTCTACCCTGACTATAAAGGCTCACTATAATGACAGAAATTCATACAACTTATTTCTTTTATTATTTTAAAAAAGTTTATTTATTTATTTTTGAGAGAGACAGAGAGAGAGGAGGAGGGAGGAAGCATGAGTAGGGGAAGGGCAGAGAGAGAGAAGGAGAGAGAAAATCCCAAACAGGCTCTACACTGTCAGGCCAGAGCCCCATGTGAGGTTAAAACTCACAAATCATGAGATCATGACCTGAGCCAAAACCAAGAGTCAGATGCTTAGCTGACTGAGCCACCCAGTGCCCTCGCACAGGTTATTTCTAAAACATCAAGTGGAATTTTGCTCCAAAGAATGAAAGCTCCATCTGGATAAGGACTCTGTCTCAGTGAGTACTTTCCTTCATACTGAGTTTGACACAAAGTTTCCTTCTGAATTTCAGATTCATCTTGCCTAAAATTTTTAGTGAATCTTTTCCTTTTATTCTAAGTACAAACACTAGAATTCTTGCCCAAACCTTTGTTGTCTTTCTCTAGTAAGCACCACTGTATACCTGGCAGAAGGTGATTTTAAATCCTCACTTGATTTGGGTCGCCTGGGTGGCTCTGTCTGCTAAGCATCTGACTCTGGCTCAGGTCATGACCTCACAGTTCTCTGGTTCAATCCCCGCACAGTGCTCTGGGCTGACAGCTTGGAGACTGATTTGGATTCTGTGTCTCCCTCTCTCTCTGACCCTCCCCTGTTCATGTTCTGTCTCTTTTTCAAAAATAAATAAATATTTTTAATAAATTTAAATACTTGATTCAATAAGTGAGAACTTTGCAGAGAAAAGTCTCACCAGTTGCAGAAAATTTTTCATTTTTCTTCTTCCTGTGGTATATTTTCTCCTCTCGCTAAAGAAATGAGTTTTTAAAAAATGAGGACAGTTCCATGGACCTATTATTTATATTGCACACTTGCACTTGGCTGGATATAAGATGACAACCTTCAGCTCTATCTTCCCCTTTACAGGGCTTTGGTATTGTTTCTTTTGAAAAAATCCAGATAAAGCCTAGAGGAACTTCTGCGTTGTTTGTGGCCTATCCACAGGTGATATAAATTTCAGGATTTGAGTACAAAAAGCATGTTGCATTACATCCAGTGTTCCAGCCAAGGGAAGGTTATAAATGGCAGGTTTTCTGTATTGTTGGGATCTGTGGACACATGATTTCCGTTCAAGTACAGAACAGAATTTCTTAAAATTCAAAAGAATGCTGTTTACAGTTTGGTTTGCTTAAAAGCATGGAAGCAGCTGTTGGAGAGTGAAATGCTATTCATGATAGAATCAGTGACCCTCACACAATGGACTCTTTCCTTAATAACCTGAAGACAGAAATCTGGGATCTCCAACTCAAGTATTTTTTTTCTCAGATTTAGCACATGTTTGATGAAGCTAATATATGTTTGGATATCATTAAGGAAACAACAGGATTATAGTTCTTATCAGGCCTCTCCCTTGACAGGGTAGGCTACGAAGACTGTGGTTTCTCTGTGTCCGCAGCAACGAGAGTTCATTGAACACTTACTACAGAATATTGGGTAAGAACACTGTGAACCTCCCAGTGGGTCACATTCACCCTAGCACAGTGCCTGACCCAAGAGTACTACTTACAGAATTTGTTTTTTAAACTGCTTTGGGTTAACTAAGAAGAAAAGACTTCTTTCACCAAGTTTACAATCTTTTTTTTTTTTTTTTTTTAAGGAAGAGAGAATCCCTTTTTTTTTTTTATTAAATGTTTTATTTATTTCTAGGAGAGAGAGAGAGAGAGAGAGAGAGAGAGAGACAGCGTGAGCAGGGGAGGGTCAGAGAGAGAGGGAGTCACAGACTGAAACAGGCTCCAGGCTCTGAGCTGGCAGTCAGCACAGAGCCCGACGCGGAGCTCGTATCTACGAACCACGAGATCATGACCTAAGCGAAAGTCGGACTCTTAACCGACTAAGCCACCCAGGCACCCCACCAAGTTTACAATCTTACTGAATACATTTAACATGTACAAAACAGAATAGGAGAAAAATTACAAGAAAAGAAGGTACGTCCTAACTGAAGGAAATGGCCAACTTCAAGGTTTAAAAGAAGTTTCGCAAATCGACCATCCTTCTGTGGACCGAGTCCTTTTATTCCTACATCTAAAACGGAACCTCTAGAAATCAGTCTCTACGTGGTCTGCGAACAGAACCAGATCAGAGTATCAAGGTTACAACCAAAATTTAAAGATCTTTCAAGAAAACAAACATATTTTTGCTTTTTGATAAATAAATGTATTTCAATTTTCAACCATGGATACAATGAAGGAAACAGATAACATTTATCATTGACTTGGAAAGAAATCCAAAAGTTTGTAGCTAATTATCTTTTAAAGCTTTTTGTTTGTTCGTTTGTTTTGTCAAACAAGGGTTTCATTAAATACCCAGACTATCTAATTCCAATGGCATTGGATATTTCTTGAGAAATTTCAGCGTATAAAGGGGGCAAGCAGGTGAGACTTTAAAACTTTTGAGAGAGAGAATGAGAAAGAGAGAGCGTACAAGGGGGAGGGGCAGACAGAGAAGGAGACAGAGAATCCAAAGCAGGCTCCAGGCTCTGAAAAGAAGCCTGGACAGACAGACAACAAGATCATAACCTGAGCCAAAGTCAGATGCTTTACTGACTGAGCCACCCAGGTGCCCCAAGTCATCGATTTTTTTTTTTTAACACTGCATTTAGATATTATTTATGCAGATTAGTTAATTTATACAAGCACAAAATTTTTCAGAGTTAGTCTCCCTCACCTCCTAATATTCCAGGAGTGCCATCTCTTTCCCCAGTTTTTGTGGCTCTTTCAAAATATTTTATGCATGCCTAAGCACATTTACATATGTATACATATACATACAAATCCATACATACACACATTTTTATTTTTTTACTTTAAAAATTTCTTTAAAATCTGAAATACTTTGGGGCGCCGGGATGATTCAGCTGGTTAAGCATCTGACTTGAGCTTAGGTCATGATCACATGGTTTGTGATTTCAAGCCCCATGTCAGGCTTTGCACTGACAGCTTGGAGCCTGGAGCCTGGAGCCTGCTTTGGATTCTCTGTCTCTCCACCTCCCCAACCCTTCTTCTCTCCTGATTGTGTTCTGTCTCTCAAAAATTAAACATTAAAAAAAATCTGAAACACTTCAAGTATGTAGAAATTGCTTAATATAGTAGATAGCCTATACTTAACATGTAGATTTTTTGAAGCTTAACTTCTTTGTGATTTTTATCTTAAATATAATTATTTTTTAACGTTTATTTTTGAAAGAGAGAGAGAGAGCAGGGGAGGGTCAGAGAGAGAGGGAGACACGGAATCTGAAGCAGGCTCCAGGCTCTGAGCTGTCAGCACAAAGCCTAACATGGGGCTCATGAACTGCAAGATCATGACCGGAACCAAAGTCAGACATTTAACTGAATGAGCCACCAAGGTGCCCCTCAAATATAAACTTTTAAAGAAATAGAATGCTGGAGATATAGCTGAATCCACCAGTAACCCTGTTTTCTTTTCCTTCCCTTAAGTTAACCTTATCCTAAAATCCGTGTGCATGCATGCTATCCAACCTTTGGCATTCTTAATAATATTTAATATTGGTAACAAAAGTGGAATCCTACCATCATAAAAATAAAAATATATATTGCATTCACTGAGTGGACAGTGGTTGGCAGCAAGAAAACTAACCTCACAGAACTGGATATTGGTGGACACAATTTTGTAGTGACAAAAAATGGTCTCAGCCACCTTAAACAAACTGTTGGTAAAATATGAGTGTTGAAGGAGCTGTTGGTGAAGGCTCAGAAAAAAATGAGAAGCACGGTATAGTGAAAGTCATTGTCATCTGGGAGAAAACAGATCATCATACACAGAATGTTTGTAGAAGTACGAATTTTAAAAGCACTGCGCATAGAGATTCAGAAGGAAATAAGGAGGATGTTATTGGAAAATGGAAGATGATCCTTCCTTCTAGGTGGCAGAAAATGTAGCCGATTTTTGTCAGCATTCAAGAGTCTCTCGTGGTTTGCCTCTCTCCCTTTCCCCCACCATTTCCCCCCTTCTTCTCCCCCTTGTTCCTCCGTCAAGTTCCTCCTAATCCTCCTATACGTGCAAACATATGATATTTGTCCTTCTCTGCCTGACTTATTTCACTCAGCATAACACCCTCAAGGTCCATCCATGTTGCTACACATGGGTGTTATGTGGAAACTAATCTGACAATAAACTATTTGTAAAAAAAAAAACAAAAAAAAAAACTTAAAAAAAAAAAGAAAGAAAATGTAGCCGAACTGTGTTCTATCACAAAGAAGTCCAGAAATATGCCTATACAACCTTTTGTTAGTGCTGAAGACATTTAGATACATGATTCACGAGTTGCTTCAAACACCTCAACAGAAGCCAGGAATGGAGATGGGATTATCCATGAAAGATCTGTGAAGGTCCTTTTTGTCCGGTGACGTGAATGCCTGTGATATACACAGGGTTCCCTATAGGAAAAGAAATGCATTTACATATACATTCATACATATATATATGTATATATACACACACACAGACACACATATATGAGAGAGGGCGAGGGGAGAGGAGGGGGGAGAGGGGAGAGAGACAAGAGATTGGTTCATGTGGTTATACAAGTTTCCAAGTTGAAAGTCTTCAGGGTAGGTCAGCAGGACAGAAACCATAAATAAACCTATGTTACATTTCAAGTCCTAAAGCCACCTTCCAGAGAATTCCTTTTGCTCAGTGTGAAGGTCCGTTTTTTTGTTCTATGCAAGACTTCAACTGCTTAAAGCCCATCCCCATTACAGAGAGTAATCTGGTTCACTAATTTTTTTTCCTAAACTATAGTTGACATTTCTTAGTTTAAGATATATAACAGTGGTTCAACAACTATGTACATTACAAAATGCTCACCTTGAGAAATATGGTTACTATGTGTGACTACACACAGTTATTACAATATTATTGACTATTTTCCTTATGTTGTGCTTTTCACCGCCTTTTTATTTTACAACTAGAAGTTTGTACTTCTTAATCCCTTCATCTATTTTGCCGATGCCCCTACCCCTTTACCTCTGGCAACCACTAGTTTGTTCTCTATGAGTCTGTTTCTCTTTCACTGTTGTTTGTTTTGTTTTTTTAGATTCTACATATAAATGAAGTCATATGGTATCTGTCTTTCCCTGATTTATTTCACTTAACATAAAACACTCTCACTAGATCCATCCATGTCTGTTTCACTGATTTAAATGTTAATCTCATGCAAAAACACCCTCACAGAAAGACCCAGAATAATGTTTGACTAACGGTCTGGGCATCGTGGCCAAGCCAAGTTGACACATAAAATTAACCATCATAATATTATCCCAGAAGAAATAATCTGGACTACAAAGCAACAGACACAGGACAAAATGCAAAGAGGTTGTTAGTCGCTCTATATTCAATAGTTTGGAAAAGGTTGACAAAATGACAAAGCTGCCAACAAATGCCACCTTTGAAGAACAAGGGAGGAGGATGCTGAGGGCGCAGCCTTGGACGCGGAGGCTGGAGCTGCAGGTGCGGAGGCAGAGGCCAGAGTCGGAAGCTCCAGACATTTGAAACCTAATGGAATTTCCCCCGTGGGACTAAAAAATTATGTGATATTCGTGACCTCTTTATTTCTTCCATCTTCTACCTTCAAGAATGTAAATGTCTATAATTAGTATGTTTCGCTTGTCCCATCATTGTACATTTTCCCCATCATTACATTCCCAAAATAGACAATTTGTTTTCTATTTTCACAAGTCCATCAGTGAAGGCAAATTCTAGACCAGGATAGAGCCTATCCAGCATCTCACATATACCTGATTTAGATGACTGAAATGTTGAGATTTGAGAGTGATGATAATCAGATGAAATTTTGGACATGAGCTGATGCTGTAATGGGCTCAGGTTTTTTGGGTCTGTTGGGATGGGTAAGTGTATTTTTCACTTGGGAAGGACATGGATCTTTGAGGGCCAGAGCACAGACGATGGGAGGCCCAGTTCCCCACAAAAGACATTCATGCTGTAACCTCTGAAATCTGTGACTGTTATCTTATTGGGAAAAAGGTCCATGTTGATATGATTAGGTTGAAGATCTTGAGAGAGGGAAGACTATCCAGATGGTCCCTAAATAAAAAAACACATGCTCTTACTGGAGAAGCAGAGGGAAAACACATGCACATGAGAATTCAAGGAAAGATGGAGATACAGAAAAGAGGGATACAGCCACAAGCCAAAGAAAGAGGGCAGCCAACAAGGAGCAGATACTCAGCCAGAATCCTCAGGAATACATTCTTGCCAACATCCTGATTTCAGGCCAGGGATACAGATTTTGGATTT
Organism: Hyaena hyaena; assembly: GCF_003009895.1. Taxonomy (NCBI): domain Eukaryota; kingdom Metazoa; phylum Chordata; class Mammalia; order Carnivora; family Hyaenidae; genus Hyaena; species Hyaena hyaena. The sequence continues at coordinate 2,247,937 of NW_024080905.1, read as the reverse complement.
GTAACCTCCAGAACCCTGAGAAAATAAATGTCTATTGTTTAAACCAAAAACTATAATTTGTTATTGAATCTGTGGGAAACTAATAATATATTTTATAGAATTTCATTGAATTTAGAAGTTTGAGAATCATTTTTATAATATTGAATCTTCCCATCTGTGATCATGCATATGCCAATCATTTTCTTTGATTTTCTTCTTACATCCTTTGACTTAAAATTTTCTCTGCTAAAGGTCACAGCTAGCTGTTATTCCTAGGTTACTTACAGTATTTGTTGCTAATGTGAAGCAGATCTTAGCACTGTTTTTTCTTTTCAGCATTATCACATTTTCTATTATTTTTGTGCGTATCAATTTTAGCATGTAAGTATTATATCTGGGCTACTCTAAAAACTCATTGTTTTCTATGAGCTTATAGACTTTTCTGGATTTCTTAGAGGAAGCATTTATTTTTGTTAAGTTTATTTACTTTGAGGGAGAGAGAGAGAGAGCGAACATGAACAGGGGATGGGGGGAACAGAGAGAATCCCAAACAGGCTCCTCACTGTTTGCACAGAGCCTGATATAGGGCTCAAACTCATGGACTGTGAGATCATGACCTGAGCTGACAACAAGAGTCAGAAACTTAACCTACTGAGCCACCCAGGTGCCCCTAGAGAAAGCATTCAATGGGCAAATGGCAAGATTTTTTATTTTTTATTTTTTAATGTTTATTTTTGATAGAGAGAAACACACAGAGTGCAGGTGGGGGAGGGCCAGAGAGAGAGGGAGACACAGAATCCAAAGCAGGCTCCAGGCTCTGAGCTGTCAGCACAGAGCCCAACATGGGGCTCAAACTCACAAACTGTGAGATCATGACCTGAGCTTAAGTCAGATGCTTACCCGACTGAGGCACCCAAGTGCCCCAGCAAGATTTTATTTATGATTCTTTTTTCTTTCTTCTTTACAACTCGACTGGTCATGACATTGTTGAACAGCGATGGTAACAGAAAATATCTTGTCCCCTCCAGGCTTATTCTAAATAGAATACTTCTGTTTCACCATGAACTATGTCGTTTTCGTACACCTATGATGGATACCTAGGAGCAACTAAGGGATTCTCTTTTGTTCTTTTCTTTTTTTTACCACATTCACTAGGTGTTTTTACTATAACTGAATTGAGAGCTATCAAATTATTTTTCTGCTTGGAAAGGTTTTTTTTAAATTATTCTTTTTGGGGCACCTGGGTGGCTCAGTCAGTTAAGCGCCCAACTTTGACTCAGGTCATGATCTCACAGTTTGTGAGTTCAAACCCTGCATCAGACTCTAGCTCAGAGTGTGGAGCCTGCTTTGGATTCTATGTCTCCCTCCCTCTCTGCCCCTCCCCCATTCACACTGTCTCTCAAAAATGAATGAACATTAAAAAAAACCTAAATTATAATTCTTTTTTATTTATCATGCTTGGATTTCTTTGGGGTTGCTTGACACTATGGCCTGCTGTCTTCCATCAGTTTGGAAAAATTCTCAACCATAATGTCTTCAAGTGTTGCTTCTCTCTTCTCTCCTACGGACTGGCCATACTCCTAACTCTGTCTACATATTCTCTACATCTTATACCCATTATTCTATTATTTGCCATCAGATATTCTATGCTTCATTCTTCGTGTATTTTTCTAACCTATCATCCAGTTCATCAACTCTAATTTATTATTAGAGGGGCTTAATTAGAGGGGGGGAGGGGCTTAGCTCTTGGCCAGGTAGAACAGGAAATGTAAGGTGTCTCCAGGAACTGTGTTGGGGGCTCCTTTGGGATATGGGATGTGGTCAAGCTAGAGAGGAATATATTCTGTAGTTAGGACCTATTTTCTGAGAGTGTAGGGCACCTCAGCCTAGAAAAACAAAGAGCTAGGGCCAAGTGCACATACCTGTAAGTGTGGCTGCAGATGGTGGAAGGGGTGTGTGTGCTTTGAATAGATTCCTTTCAGTGATTATTTACCGTAAATGTCCTCTGTGCTTTAGAAGAATGTGTATTTAGAAGAGAAGTTCTACAAGAGTCTGTTGATTGTGTTATCAGATACTGGTTCATTAATAATTTTGGAAGTTGTTGCCCTAAAAATGAGAAAGGTATGTTAAAATCTCCCATTTTGACTTAGGTTTGTTCATTTCTCTATCTAATAGTGGCAATTCCATGTGCTGTAAGGCTAGGTTAAGAGAGGCATACAAGAGTATTTCTAAGGGCTTCTTTACTTTCAATTTTTTTTGTTGTTTACCTTATTTTGCTTTATTTTCTACTTTGCATCATCTTAATAGCCCTATACTCTAGTACCCCATTCTGTGTGTGCTGATTGGCATCTTTTTCCAGCTCTTTACTTTTTTATCCCTTTACTTCTTAAGTTTAAAAAAAAAGGCACATGCTGTTTAAAGAGACTCATCTACATCTTTTTGTTAGGTCAATCTGTTCACAATACTGTGATTACTGATAAATTCATTTTGTGTTTTCTTTTTATGATGTCTTTCCCCCCAATTTGATGTTTATGATAATGATTAAGTTTTCTGTCTGCCTTTGGTGAGTTGCAAATTCAGTACAATGGTTCTCAATGTGGATTTTTATTTAGCATAGTCTTCCCTTGCAAATTTCAGGGCATTCTGCAATTCTGTGTAGCTCTCTGCCATTCTGTCTTTCCCCCACAAGTTCTATTCTGTCTTTGGGGAACTACTATCATTCACTCCTCTATGGCTCTCAACCATTTTTTAGGGCTTGCGTTCTATGTAGTTTCCTCCAGTGTATATCCCAAATTGTGCATTCCTGTAAAATTACGTCTTCATTCACATCGTGAAAGTTTCTTTTATTCAATGGCTCAATTAGCATGTAGCATTCTCTATGTTATTTTCCAGTCTTGTTTGTCAAAGTGTTCTCACCTATCACTGAGATTTTAGGTATACTTTCTTCATGTGCTGAACATTTTTAAAGCTCTTTTTAGTTTCTTCCAGACTGTTCTCTTTTCTCAAGTTCTGGGGATGTTAATCCATTTTCTCCCCCAAGCAGCTGTGTCTAACAGAGTCCCTGATTGTCTGGGTTATGGGAATGTCTCAACAGAGCGGTTTTACTGTGATTCTGTCAGCCGCCCCACAAAGGGTCCAACATCCTATATATGTTCATTTCTCAGCTGGAAATTTCTCATCTGTCAAGTCTCTACAAATTCAAACTCCATACCTGTATATGCCACCTGTTTGGAGTTTCAACCATTAAGGCACTTTTATATTTTGATCTATAATCTTAAATGAAGGCAAAATTTCTGATTCTCTATCTTAAAAGATTTTACAGTCGCCTATCCACAAAAGGGCACCAGTTCTGAGATTACCGAAGGTCTATGCCTAGCTTATTGACTTGGGTAGCTTCAGGCAATACTGTCGATCCTCACAATGTTGTTAAGACCTCAGACCCACATCCTTATAGCCTACTGCTACGTCCACTACTCCCATGGATCATGGCAGCTTTCTTAGTTTGTGAGATTTGTAACTTGATATCCATCTCATCTTAATTTTTAGCACCTGGATTGGTTTTTTTTTTTTTTTTTCCTTTTTTGAGCTTGCCATGTATAGAAAGCAGTTACGGTTACTATATTTTATTCTCCCTTTTTCTGTTTGGAGAAGGGAGTGCATTATACCTAAACATGCCTTGTTTTTAAGCTCTTATTCCTTAACATAGTCACACACTATTTTGTACCTTACTTTTTTCACCTAACAGTCTTGAGATTGTTCTGTATCAATAACTCTAAGTTCCTTTTGTCTCTGAATGGTGGCATTGTATCCTAGTGTAATCATGCAGAATAGTTTATGTAACTAGATACTATTCGCAATGTTTTCATGGCACAAAATGTGCAAAAGATAAAACATGGTTTCTAGCTCTTTTCATTTCATATACAGTCTTTAGGTCTAAGCATATGACTTGGTAACCTACACTATCCTTTAAAAATACTGAGCACACTTTAATATTTAATATTTCTTAAGTGTTATTCAGTAACCACCCTATCTAGTCATGCAGTTTAGGCACATATGTATACATGTATATAATTTAAATGAGTTATATTTGTTTATTAAAGTTGTCCCAGATTATTCACTAATACTAATGTCATGATACACAACATTACAGATAATATTTTTATGTCTTTCATGACAACTGCTGGTGTATAATTATTGTAATGGATAATCACTTCTAAGGTGTATTTTTTCCTTTTGATACATATCATGAAATCATCTTCTAAAATTGTATTCTAAATTGCCTTAAATCCCTCCAAAAGAGTATAAATGACTATTTCCTCCTATGCTTTTCCATGTTTTCACATTTTTAAATTTTTGCAAAAACGGCGGGCAAAAAGTTGGCATTTCTTTGTTTTAATTTACATTTCTTTAGTGGAGCTAGGGCTCTCATGTTTACTTCTGTTTCCTCCATGAATTGCCTATGTATGCTTTTACCCATTTTTCCATGGGAATATTTTTTTTTGTCATATTCATCATTTGGTTGTTTCTACCTCCCCGTATTTTCTGGAAGGGCACCGAGGTGTTGCCTTGTGAATGCTTGCATTCCTTAGAATATCTTTCTATATTTATTATGTATGATTGACAGCTTGTTTGCTATGTAATTCTTAGGTCCCATTGTGAAGCAGGAAAAGTTTTTCCAGGCTTCCCTGCTTGGGCTTTCCCATTCATCAGGCAAATGTGTGCTCCCTGTATTCTTTCACACAGTCTGCCCATTTGCAGTTATGAACTTCTTTTGCATCTTAAACTGCCGACTTGATTAATGTCATTTTCAGTTCAGTCTTCACTCAGCTTGTGTAAGTATGCATAAAGGCTGTGATATGAGTTTGCGAAGGAGAGGAATCCTATCTCAGAGCAGTTTTTCCTTCATGATTGTTATCACACAAATCTGTTGGGCCACTACTCAAAATTTTGCCTGGGGTTCTACGGTGTCACTTCACACATTTTCACTCACAGAGTGCTTTGTCTTCATGCCATGATGCCCTCATGCACAATGTCATGATGAACCATCACCATGAAAGCCTAGGTATCTCCCCATGGGTGTGGTCATACGCAACTCATCCAACGTCATGGACAAGATTTCACATCTTACACTCTGCTATCAACTTGCCCCTGCTCCCCATGTCAGTGGGTATTAGTCATAGCTCCGCTATGACTCTTTTCTCCTTACTCTCCCTAAAACTGTACTTTCTCTAGATGCTGAGAAGTTTATCAAGCCTCCTTTGTACAATATCTCACAAAAAACTTAGACATTTTTGGCATTGGATTGACACCTTTCTCATTTTCCTGTCCTGAGTGCAGGTTTTTACTTCTTTATTCCTTTGGTCATTTGCTTGCAGATTTAAAAGGAGGAAGTAGAATTCAGACAACTGAATTTTATCATTTCACCAAGAAATGTAGCCTTTGACTTTCTGAAGTAAAACAATGTGGTCAGGTATTATGACTTTGAAACTTTGATGTGCACAGAAATTACCAGGGGTAATTCTGTACAAGGGAGATGTCCAGATTCAGACTATTTCTAAGATGCACCCAATAATCCTTATTTCTAATAAGGATTCCAATAAAGTCTCCAACAGTGTTAGAAACCCCCCATGTAAAGCAAAAAGGAATTAAACCAGTGTTTTTCCAAGCATGGACCATAAATCAGTAAGTAACGTTGAGAGATGAGCTTCTCCCGGGAACCTGTTTGGAAAGCAAAATTCTGGACCCCAACCCCTAAGAAACTCTGGAGGTGGTGCCCAGCGATCTGTTTCAACAAGTCCGCCAGGAGTTTCTAACAAACACCAAATTCTGAGAACTGCTAAACTAGTAGGTGAGTCAGAAACCCCACCCACGCTCTCCTCTGAGTTCTGTCTTGAGATAGCTCAGTGACCAGAGAAAACTAATTCACTCTCTTTGGACCTCAACTTCTCTACCTAAAATATAAAGATGAGAGGCCGAATATCTCCAAGGGGTTTCTAAGGCTTAATTCAAACTGTTCTGTAGGCCCCTCTATGTTAAATTGCATTTTTCATGAAATACATTGCATTTGGATGAGCCTCGAGTACTATTATTTATTTTACATAGGGATGGTCCAGGATCCAACAGCCAATATTTCCACAGAGCTAATCAATCAAGTCCAGACCAATTCAAAATACAGGTATAAATGTTCACAATAATTCTGAATGTGGATTGCCTATAATACTGAGAGTAGTCCATTAGCAAATAGTTGTTTTTCTCCACCCCCATCCCCACCCCCACCAACCTCTTTAATATAAACAGGCTGGGCTCCATTGGCATGTGGTTCACCAGCTCATTTTCTTCATCTGGCTCATTTGATCTTAATTACTAGGGCTCGTTCTTGAATTGCAGCAGCTTGTTTCAAGGAGCATATGGCAGAGGGTGCTAAGCACAGGCAGCAGACAATGTGTTACTAAAAGGAGAAGAAATTTTCCTTTACATAAGAAGCCATATGCAGTCCAAATTTATCCATACTGTATCACTGAAATGTGTATTTTAAAACTTCATGTATGATTTTTCACAGGTATTGGTTTCATCCTTTGCACATTCAACACAGAACCTGTAAAGAACAAGTGAAGAGTTCGCAAGAGTCCATTTCAAAACACTCCCAGATTGTTCCTCGGAGTAGCATTTGGGGCCACCATCCATGGCCTCCTCTTGCAAGGCTTTCCAGCATCCTTGCTCTTCCTTCCCGCAACAGCATCCTTGCTCTTTAGGTTTCAAGAAGGTCTTGATGTCAAGATGCTCCATCCTTGAAAGCTGCCATACTCCTGCTTTACAAGAAAGGAAAGCAAAGAGTTGGCTCTTTGTCTCTGCCCTGACTCCTTTATCTCTCTCACTGAGAGATAGCGGGTCTCTGGATCTTCTTCCTTTTATCCCTTAGAGAATACCTGTGAGGCATCAAAGCCACAGAATGTGGCAGTGTGCCAGCCATCTGGACGTGGACTTCTGCAAATTTTCTTCATCCACACACTTCTCCACTGAAATCTTGTCTTGAACACTGCATCCCTTTCCCCCTCACCTGGCTTCATTTGCTGTCACCCTTACCCAGCGGCAAACCTCTGAGACACACATTAGGCACTCGGTCTTGACGAGATTTTCTTCTACAAAAACTGCTCTGTCTCATAATCATCCTTGGAGCTTTAGATTCCCAACTGTGGCACCTCCAAAATCTAATTGCTTGGCACCACATTTCTGACATCACAGTCTGTTGCCATGGCAAGTGCCACCAATTCAGCATGATGACTTCCCTGCCAGAAGGAGAGGATGCACTGAGAGGGAGACAACATTTGTTTAAGCATAAATATCTTTGATATTTAGCAAAGAGGCAAGAGACTATATGGACGACAACAGAGGAAGCAAAAATTCCAATTTATAGGAGGTGTTGCTTCCAGGGTTCCTCTCTGGTACAAGTCAGGGCTCAACTTTCTCGAGGTCTTTACTTTACAGGAGAATTTCAAGGTGATAATTTCTCTGACTTTTGGGTTCCTTGGGAATAATATTGGAATGTGAAAGCATTTAGAGTTTGAAAACCAGAATGTCCCTTCAAATGTTACATCTGCTTTTTTTTGTGTGTTGCAATCAGAAGATTATCTTGGTAGAAAGATGAGCAGCAGCCATTCTAAATAGAATTGCTCATCTCAGCACAGCCCTTCCAATGAAGCCAGTTTACAGACAATTTAAGCTAGCTTCCCCCTCCTGCACTTCTGCTAAGATGCGGGCCCCATCTCTGCCAGGAATAAACCCTCCTAATAATGTCTACTGTTGAATTTACAGAGTTTCCATGAACAGTTTTTGCAAGGGCCTTGCCAAAACTCAAAATCTGCTCTTATGGCATAGATATAACTTAAGAACATTTTGTCTAGAAACTTAACAAAACTTATAGTCTGGTTTTTGCCATGATCTAATGGTACACCTTGTAATTTGCTACTTAGGATTCTGAGTGAAAGAGCAAATTTGCATGCATGTGCCTAACTCTCCTTGTCCTTTCCCTAGAATCCTATTAATATGAGATTTTTTTAAAAGAACAGATAACTATTATTTTCTTGACATTAGATACTCCAAATCCTTACCAAGAACTTGGAGAAATTTCTGCAAATGGAGCTGGATGAAAGACTAGAATTACTCTGTTCTCTACTGCTTGCATGAGAAGTAATGACATGCCTGAGATGCCCTATAGAGGAATTCCACTAACACCCATGAAGTTCAGGCAAATGTTGTGTATGGGGTGGGCTATGGGTCAATTAGAAAGTTCTTCTCAGTCTCAGCAGGCATGGGAATGCACCAGGCACCATAGGACATACCCAACAGGAAGCCCAAAGTGATGCTTACTCGATTTTCATTTGTGGTAGAGGTTCCTACTGACAACTCAAAGAGACCCTAAAAGGCAAGTGGGTTGGTGAAGACTATCAGCTGCCACATCAAGTAAAAAGGAAAAAAAACTTGAGCAGAGAAGGGAAACCCTTGCTTGTAAATCTCTTCTATTCTTACTTCTCACTCTTTCTCACAAATTATTTGGTATCTGAAGTATAACACAACACAACAATAAGCCCACACTTCCTCTCTCCCTTGGTCTACTAGGTCTGGGCCATTCAAACAGGGGTCACGAATTTTGAGAGAACCCCATGAAGGATACCAATACTAACCATGGATATATTTTCCCCAGTAAGAGCGAAAGAAAGATTACAGTTTATGGGGAAAAAGTACTCAAGTTCAAAAGCAAGGAACATGCTGAGGAATCGATACAAATGTCTTCTAGAAAATGGTTAATTCAGGAAATAAGAACAATTCAGATGTATTCTAATTCATTTCTTAAGAAAATTCAAGAAAACATTTCACCTAATATCAGGCAATGTAGAGGAGTGGTTAAGGACAGGCTTGGACAAGTTCAAATCACAGCTCTGCTACTTATACACTACTTATGATCATCAATCAATTACTAAAACTGTCTTGTCTCAGTTTTTCCATTTGTAAAATGGAGTGGTACTAATATTTACCTGGGAGAAGTGATCCAAGGTATAGGAAGATCCTAAACTCACTTTCTCCAGAGGGCAGACTAAAATTACACCTACATACACAGCCATTCTTCCTGAAAATGAACAGAGGGCTGACTGAGCAGCTTCTGCCCAGCAGATGCAAGATGAGCTACATAAAAAAGGGTAAAAAGATGAAGACACAGTGAACATGAATACCACCTCGCATGTGGTAACCTGCAGTAGGGGTGGGTGTCACTGAGAGGCTCATAGGAAAACTTGTCCACGTTGATGAAGAGCAAAAAAAAAAAAAAAAAAAAAAAAGCAGCCGTTAAAAGGGCAACTAGACTGTAAGTGAAGGAAATCTCTACTGACCATGGAGAATCCACTGAACTGGCAGGTAGGTGACTGAGCTGCCTCCAGGTCAGAGGAGCCCAAACACCAGTTTTTGGGTTTCACTTCCACATTGACAGTACAGCCAGGAGCAGGGTCCAGGCCCTTTAGCAGGCCTTCTAGAGCCAGCCAGCAAACCCTGAGCCCTTCGCCGACTCTAGCTCTAGCAGTAGCACCTGGGTAGTCCCGGCTTGGCATGCCCTGGGATGACTCTGGGCCATGCCTATTTTAGTTCCAGCCATCTCACCAGGGCAGCCCTAGTGCAGGGTGCTCTGGGATGCCTCTAGCCCATGCCCATTCCACCCATTGCCACCATGCCAAGGTGGCCTAGGTGTAGCAGCCCCAATATGTCCTGAGACCCACACCAACTCCAGACCCCACCAAACCTGTCCTCAGTAGAGCACACTCCAAAACCCCAAAGACATGTGTCTGATTTAGCTGCCCCACCAAAGCAGCCCTGGTGTTGAATACCCTGGGACCCTCAAGCCTGTACCTGTTCTACTTCCACTGTCCCACCAGGGCAGCCCTGGGCTATACCAACACCAGGTCCAGCTATCCCACCAAGGCAACCCCAACAACATTTATCCAAGGACTCTCTTGCCAGTAGCAACTTGAGGTGCAGCCCTTCCATCAAGGCAACCTCAGGGAGTGAACCCTGGAAATGCCCAGCACTGGCCCACTTCAGCTCCAGGTGACCTATCAAAGCCACTGGTCACAGACAGTCTACACAGGGGATGCTCCTACACAAGGCTATTCCTTCAACATGGGATAGGTAGCTGTTGTGTTCAATTCATAGAAATCAACACAGAAAGCAAAACAAAATAAGGAGACACAAAAATATGTTCCCAACAAAAGAACATATTGCAAGGGCCTTGCCAAAACTCAGGGGAGGGAAGGAAACTCCAGGGGAAGAGGGAAGAATAAAATGGAGGCAAATCATTTACCTGACAAGTAGGTGAAAGTAGTGGTCACAAAAATGCTCACCAAACTACAGCAAAGAATGTAGGAACACAGTGAGAATTTCAACAAATAAAAAATATGAAGAAGAAACATCAGAACTGAAGAACACAAAAACTAAAATGAAAAACCATTTAAGAGAATCAACAGCGTATGAAAATATACACAAGAATGGATCAGAAGTTAGGAAGATTTAATAATGGAAATCACTCAGTAGAAAGCAATAAAAAGCAAAACTAAAAATATAATTTTTAAAAATTAAGATAGCCAGGGGCCCAGGGGTGGCTCAGTCAGTTGAGCATCCAACTTTGGCTCATGTCATGATCTTGTAGTTTGTGAGTTTGAGCCCCATGTCAGGCTCTGTGCTGACAGCTCAGAGGCTGGCGCCTGCTTCAGATTCTGTGTCCACCTGTCTCTGCTCCTCCCCTGTTTCTGTTGTTTCCCTCTCTCTCAAAAATAAACATTTAAAAAATTACGAAATTAGATACAACATCAGGTGTTGTATAAGGGTCTTTTAAGTCTAAGAAGGAAAAGAGAAAGAGATAGAGGCAAAAAACTTACAAACTTATTTAGAGAAATAATGGCTGAAAACATCCATAACCTGGCAAAGGAAATTGATATCCATGTTCAGAAAGTACAGAGTCCCAAACAAGATGAATCCAAAGAGATCCACACCGAAGATGTATAATTAAAATAACAAAAGATAAAGAAAGAATTCTAAAGGCAGCCAGAACAGTACAAATAGTCATATACAGGTAAATTCCAGAATACTCTCAGCTGGTACTTTAGAAAGAACTTTAAGGCTTCAAGTGATTGGCAGGATAAATTTAAAATACTTAAAGGAAAAACTAAAAACCAAAAGTACTCTACACAGCAAGATTATTATTTAGAATTAAAAGAGAGTTAAAGAGTTTCCCACACAAGAAAAAAATAAAAGAAATTCATCATCAATAACCTGGCCTTACATAAAATGTTAAAGGGTCTTCTTGAAGCAATAAAGAAGGGGGTGTAAGTAGAAATAAGAAAATACATGAATGAAAAAAATCTCACTAGTAAAGGCAATTATAAAGACAAAGTATTAGCCAATGAAAAAGCTATTATATGGGTTAAAAGACAAAAAGAGTAAAATAAACTATAACTAAAATTAATACATGAGGGACAAACAAAATAAAAAAATTAGTACATGAGGGACAAACCAAATAAAAAGATAAAATATACCAACAAAATATAAAACATAGTGAGAGGGAGAGTAACAAGGTAGAGCTCTTAGAATTCATTCAACTTTAACAATGATTAGCTTCAAACAGTGTCACAGACACACACATGTGTACACACACACGTGCATACACGTGCACACACACACACGTATATCTATGTCACTATATATGAACGTCATTGTTATTAGAAAAAAATCTATAATAAATACATAAAAAATAAAAAGCAATATAAAGGTTAACATAACACTGAACAAAGAGCAAACCACAGAGGAAGAAACCAAGACAAAAAGAGCAGAGAAGACTAGTAAAGCAACCAGAAGACAATCAACAAAGTGACAATTAGTGCACACCTATTAATAATTACTTTAAATGTAAATGGACTACATGTTTCTTTTTTTTTTTTAATATTTTTATTTATTTCTAGGAGAGAGAGAGAGAGGCCGCATGAGCAGAGGAGGGTCAGAGAGAGAGGGAGACACAGACTCTGAAATAGGCTCCAGGCTCTGAGCTGGCAGTCAGCACAGAGCCCGACGCGGGGCTCGAACCCACGAACCGTGAGATCATGACCTAAGTGAAAGTCGGACCCTTAAATGACTGAGCCACCCAGGCACCCCTACACACTTTTTTTTTTAAGTGCAGATTGAATATTCCCCAGGGGAGGTCACATGTTAGGCCATAAAACACATGTCAATAAATCAAAGAATATTGAAGTCACATTAAATATCCTTTCTGACCACTATGGTATGAAAACAGAAATCAGTTAGCAGAAGAAAAATGGGAAAAAACAAACACGTGGAAGCCAAACAATAAGAAACTCAATGAAGAAATCCAAGAGGAAATGAAAAAGATACATGGAGACAACTGAAAACAGAACACAACGTTCCCAAATCTTGTATAACACAGGTAAAGCGATCTGAAGAGGGAAATTCACTGTGATATAGGCCTCAAGATATATACAAAATCTCAAATAAACAACTAACTGTATATCTACAAGAACTAGAAAAAGAACAAACCCTCCAGTGGAAGAAACAGAAGCTTAAAAACAAGATCAATGAAACTAAATGCTGGTACTTTGGAAAGAGCAACAAAATCAATAAACCTATAGCCAAACTCATCAAGGAAAAAAAGGTACAAATAAAATCAGAAAAATGAGGGAAGTTACAACTGACACAACAAAAACACAAAGTAAAAGAGACCATTACAATTATATGCGATTAAATTGGAAAGTAGAGAGAAAGGGACAGATTCCTAGAAACACACAACCTTCCCAGATTCAATCAAGAAGATGAGAAAATCTAAATAGACTGTTACAAGTAATGACATTCAATTTGTAATTTAAAAACTCCAAGAAACCTAAGTCCAGCACCAGATGCCTTGACTGGTAAATTTTATGAAACATTTAGAAAAAGTTAGTACCTATGTTTCTTAAATTATTCAAGAAGGAGGAGGAGGGGGAAGAAAAAGAGGAAAAGGAGGAATAGGTGGAGGAGGAAGGGAGAAAAAGAGAGGAAGGAGAGTGGGGGGAGGGAGAGGAGAAGGAAAAGAAGAAATGGTTCCCAACTCATTTTATGAGGACAGAATTACCTTGATATCAAAACCAGAGAAAGACACACACACCAAAACAAAACAAAAACAAAAATCCCACAAAGACTCATAGCATTTAGGCAAGAAAAAGAAGAGGCATACAAATTGGAAAGGAAGAAGTAAAACTGTCACTTCTTGCTGATGACATGACACCTTATGTATAAAAAACTCTAAAACGTCTACCTAAAAACCTATTAGAATAAACAAATTAAGTTGCATAACATAAAATTGGCGTACAAAAATCAGTTGTGTTTCTACATACTGATAATCAGCTACAAGGAAGTGAAATTAAGAAAATGATCCCATCTACAATTGTATTAAAATTAACACAATACTTAGGAATAAATATAACGAAGAAGGTGAAAATCCTGTACATTGACAAGTTTAAGACATTGGTGAAAGAAAATGATGTAGATAAAAATGGACAAGTATTTCATCCTCAAAGACCGGATGAATACAATTATAATGTTCATGCTAACCAAAGCAATTTATACGTTCAATGCAATCCCCATGAAATACCAATTGTACCTTTTACAGAATTAGAACAAAGAATCATCAGATTTGTATGAAAGCAAAAAAGATCCCTAATAGCCAAAACAGTTTTAAGCAAGAACAAAGATGGAGGTATCATGCTTCCTGGTTTCCAACAATGGTATAAAGTTATAGTAATCAAAACAGGTTGGTACTGGTACAAAAATAGACACATAGATCAATGAAAGACAGTAGAGAGCCTAGAAATAAACTCCTGCTTTCGTGGTCAGTTAGTCTAAGATAAAGGAAACAAGAATTTAACATCAGGAAAAGGCTCTTCAACAAATGATTTTGGGAAAAGTAGAGAGCTACACACAAAATAACAAAACTGGACCACTTTTTTACACCACACACAAACAATAACTTACAATGGATTCAAGACCTAAATGTAAGATGTGAAGCCATAAAACCCAGAGACGAAAACAGAGACAGTTAACTTTTGGGCATCTACCTTAGCAATATTTTTTTGGAACAATCTTCTCAAGTAAGGGGAACAAAAGCAAAAATGAACAATTGGGACTTCATTAACTAAAACGCTTTTGCAAAGCTAAGGAAACCATCAGCAAAACAAACAAGCAACCTACTAAAAGGAAGATATTATTTTCAAATGAAATACTTGATATGAAATTATTATCTAATATGTAGAAAGAACTCATACAACTTCGTACCAAAAAAACCACAACCTGATTTTAAAATGTGCCATAGGACTTGAGTAGACATTTTTCCAAAAAATGTCTATTGGACAGATGGACAACAGGCACATAAAGATTCTCAGCATTACTAATCATCAGGGATATGCAAATCAAAACCACAATAAAATATCACTTCACATCTAACTGAGCAGTATCCAAAAAAAAAAAAAAAAAAGGAACCTTTGCGCACTGTTGGTGGGAATGCAAATTGGTTGCAGCCACAGTGACAAATGTTTCTCACAAAATTCAACAAAGACCTGCCTCATGATCCAGTAATTCCACTACTGAATATTTACACAAAGAAAATGAAAACACTAATTTGAAAAGATATATACAACCCTACGTTTACTGCAGCATTACTTAAAATAGCCAAGATATTGGGGCACCTGGGCAGCTCAGTCAGTTAAGTGTCCAACATCAGCTCAGGTCATGATCTCACGGTTTGTGGGTTTGAGCCCCACATCAGGCTCTGTGCTGACAGCTCAGAGGATGGAGCCTGCCTCAGACTCTGTGTTTCTCTCTCTCTCTCTCTTCCTCCCCCACTTGCAGTCTGTCTCTCTCTCTCTCTCTCAAAAATAAATAAAGCTTTAAAAAAATTTTAAAAATAGCCAAGATATGGAAGCAAACCAAGTTTCCATCAATAGATGAATGGATAAAGGTGTTATATAAGTATATACAATATAATATTACTCAGCCTTAAAAAAGAACAAAACTTACGATTTCCAAAATGGATGGATCTACAGGGTATATAGTGCTACATGAAATAAGTCAGAGAAATACAAATATATGATTTCACTCATATGTAGAATTTAATTTAAAAGACCAATGACCAAAGAAAAAGACAAACAACAGACTTTTTTTTTTTCTAAGTTTTATTTAATTTTTTGGGGGGGGAGAGAGAGAGAGAGAGAGAGAGAGAGAATCTCAAGCAGGCTCCACACTGTCAGCACAGAGTCTGATGGGGGAATTAATCTCATGAGCTGTGAGATCATGGCCTGAGCCAAAATCAAGAGTCAGGCACTTAACCAACTGTGCCACCCAGGTGCCCCTAAAAAATCAACTCTTAAATACAGAGAACATGAACACTGGGTGATGTATGTAAGTGATGAACCACGGGAATCTACCCTAAAAACCAGAGCACACTTTACACACTGTATGGTAGACAATTTGACAATAAATTATATTTTTAAAGTAACAAAATAAACAAAAATAAACAAACAAACAAACTGGTGGTTGCCTGAAGGGAGGTGGGTGGGGTTATGGGTAAAATAGATAAAGGAGATTAAGGATATATTTATCTTTATGAGCACTGAGAAATATATAAAATTGTAGACTTACAGGCACAAGAAACAAACTGTTGGTTACCAGACAGGAGTACTGGGGGGGGAGGGAGGGGTTGAGGAAAAGAGGTGAAGGGGATTAAAAGGTACAAAGTTCTAGTTATAAAATGATGTAATGTATAGCATAGGGAATATAGTCAATAATATTCTAATAACTTTGTATGGTGACACAGTAACCAGACTTATTGTGGGGATCGTTTCATAATGTATAGAAATAATGAATCATTATGTTGTATACCTGAAAGTAACAAGATTTGTATGCCAATTACAGTTCAATAAAAAATAGTGTTTAGCCAATAAGGTTATTGTACATTTTACATAATTAATTTATATACCGGAAAAATGTCTGGCACTTATTAGTTATGCAATAAAAATTAATTATTAGGAAAGTAGAGTAGATAGTCATCAATAAGCAATTTAGTAAAGACAGCAAGAGATAAAAATTGCTGTATTAAAAAATAAGAAAAAGGCAGGCAACAGCAGATTGTGAACCTTTGTGAAACAGAGTTGTAAATTAGATACCAAGTGGTAGAATTCTTTCCCAAAGTCAAAGAAATTAATAAAAACAGTAAAGTGATTAATTTATTAAATAATCATGAACAAGGTGATAGAATAATCACTAAAAAGTTGATCCAAATAGATCATATAAGAACCGTTCTGATGAACAGACATAGCAAATGGAGAAAACACTTAACAAAAGTATTAAAAATTTAACTTCTGATCAAGACTGTATAGACTCATCATCAGGGAAATACCACAGTGAGACATCACCTCACACCTGTCAGATGGACTAAAATGAACAACCCAGGAATCAATGGTTGTTAGCGAGGATGCAGAGAAAGGGGAGCCCTCTTACACTGCCCACTGTGCAGCCACTCTGGAAAGCAGTATGGAGCTTCCTCATAAAGTTAAGAATAGCAGTACCCTAGACCCAGCTACTGTACTTCTAGGTACTTACCCAAAGGATACAGAAATACTAATCCAAAGGGGCAAATGCATCCCAGTGTTTATAGCAGCATTATCAAGAATAGCCGAATTACATAAAGAGCCCCAATGTTCATGACTGATAAACGGATCAAGAAGATGGGAGATTATATATGTATTATATGATGGAATATTACTGACTCATAGAAAAATGAGGAAAAAATAAAGACTATGCAGAAATGTTATGCTATGTACACTCACCCTTCAAACACCAATGACAAATAAAGAATCATAAATATATATATTTGGTAGCTAAATAAACACCAAATAAAATAGAAATATTAAGTAAGCATATGCTTAGAAGCAGGTAGTAGAAATGGAGATGCAGTTCCTGAAGAATAAAGGGAAATAAATGAATACCATTTAAGATGAAGAAAATTTGTTCTTTCAACCCTTGTTTATTGAGCCGGCACTTGTGGAAATGAGGATACAGCAATGAAACTGACAAATCCCTATTTACTGAAGGTTACATTCTAGCGAGGAGACAGGGTAATTATTGGAAATGATAGGAGGATGAGTGGAATTTACCAGCTACCCAGTGCACATGAGGGATGGTTTTGACTAATGGACAGGAGGATTAAGAAGAAGCAACCAATGGGCTTCAGCAAGATTATCATCCAGAAATGAAGGAGAGATGGAGTTTCCCAAACAAAACTCAAAGGAGTTCGTTACCACCAAACCAGCCCTACAAGAAATGTTGAAGATAATTGTTTAAGTGTAAAGAAGAGACCATAAATAGAATAAAATTATGAAAGGAAAATATTTCACAGGTAAATTCAAATATATAGTAAAGGTAGTAGATTAATTACTTATAAAGCCAGCATGGAGGTGAATATACATAAGTAGCAAAATCAATTATATCTACAATAATTAGTCAAGGGGCAAATTTTATTTTATACAAAATAAAAATATGTAAAATGTGGTATCACATACATAAAATGTGGAGGGGGTAAAATGTACTCCTTTTAGAATGTGTTAAACCTTAAGCACCATCAACTTAATATAGATTGCTGTCTACTTAAGATGCTAAACGTTATATATGAACCCAGTGGAACCACACATCAAAAACCTGAAATAGATACACAAAAAGGAAAGAAAAAGGAAGCCAAGCATAACACTAAAGAAAACCACCAAACCACAAGGAACAAGAGCAAAAAGAATAAAGAAACAGAGAACAACAAAAACATCTAGAAAACAGTGAGCAAAATAGAAGTACATACCCATCAGTAATTCTTCTAAATGTAAATGTACTAAATGCTCCAATCAAAAGACAAAGGATGAGACAACAGACAAACAACAACAACAAAAACCGGAGACCCATCTATAAGCTGTCTACAAGAGGTTCACTCTGTACTTACAGATAAATACACACTACAAGTGAAGGGATGGAGAAAGTCCATGCTAAATGGAAATTTAAAAAAAAAAAAGCCAGGGTAGCGATATTTCTATCAGAAAAAATCAATGTTAAAACAAAGGCTCTAACAATAAACAAATTAAAGCATTATGCAACGATAAAGAGAAGGATCCAACAATAGGATTTAACAATTGTGGGTTTATCTATGCACTCAACAAAGAGCACGTAAACACATAAAGATAATATTAATAGAAATGAAGGGAGAAACTGACAGTAACACAGTAATAGTAGGGAGCTTTAACATCCATGTAGATCAACAGATGTACATCCA
Source organism: Hyaena hyaena (assembly GCF_003009895.1). Lineage (NCBI taxonomy): Eukaryota > Metazoa > Chordata > Mammalia > Carnivora > Hyaenidae > Hyaena > Hyaena hyaena. The sequence goes on along the minus strand of NW_024080905.1, from coordinate 2,229,567 downwards.
GACAAGAAAATCAACAAGGAAGCAAAGGCTTCCTTGAACACATTAGACCAGATGAAAGTAACAGATTTAGGGGCGCCTGGGTGGCTTAGTCGGTTAAGCGTCCGACTTTCGCTTAGGTCATGATCTCGCGGTTCGTGGGTTCGGGCCCCGCGTCCGGCTCTGTGCTGACTGCCAGCTCAGAGCCTGTAGCCTGTTTCAGAGTCTGTGACTCCCTCTCTCTCTGACCCTCCCCTGCTCACGCTGTCTCTCTCTCTCTGCTAAAAATAAATAAAACATAAAAAAAAAAAAAGTAACAGATTTATACATACAAAGAAATTCCATTATAAAACAGAATACACACTCTTTTAAAAGTGTACATAGAAACTTCTCCAACACAGATCACATGCTGGGCCACAAAATAAGTCTCCATTTTAAGAAGGCAGAAACTATATCAAGTATCTAGTCTGACCAGAACGGTTTAAAACTAGAAATTAATTATAAGACAAAAGGAAAAAGGACAAACATGTGGAGGTTAAACAACATGCTACTCAACAGTCAGTGGGTCAATGAAGAAATCAAAGAGGGAATTAAAAAATACATGGAATCCAAAATCTTTGGGACACAGCAAAATAAGCTCTAAAAGGAAGTTTACAGCAATAGAGGACCACCTCAATAACTAAAGAAAAAACAAAACAAAACACACACACATACACACTCAAACAACCTAACCTTCATCTAAAGAGAATCTTATACCTAGAAAAATAAGAGCAAAAAGAAACCCAAGTTAGTATAGGGAAAAAAAAAAAAAAAGAATCGAGTTTAGAGTGGAAATAAATGAAACGGAGATTTGAAAAAACAAAACAAAACAGAAAATATTGGGGCACCTGGGTGGCTCAGTCAGTTAAGTTTAAGTGTCCAACTTCAGCTCAGGTCATATCTCACAGTCTGTGAGCTTGAGCTCTGCATCTGGCTCTGTACTGAGAGTTCAGAGACTGTACCCCATTTTGGGTTCTGTGTCTCCCACTCTCTCCACCTCTCCCCCATCTCACTTTGTCTCTCTCTCTCTCTCTCTCAAAAATAAAGATTTTAAAAAATTTTAATAAAAATAGAAATTATCAATAAAACCAAAATCTGGTTCTTTGAAAACAAACAAAATTGATAAGCCTTTAACCAGACATATCAAGAAAAATAGAGGGCTGAAATAAATGAAATCATAAATGGAGAAGGAATAACTGACACCAGAGAAATACAAAGAATTATGAGAATACTATAAAAATTATATGCCAACAAATTAGACAACTTAGATGAAAGGCATAGATTTCTTGAAACAGAAGATCTTCTAAAACTGAACCAAGAGTAAAGAAAACATTTCAACATACCAATTACTGGTAACGAAATTAAATCAGTGATCAAAAAACTCCCAACAAACAAAAGGTCAGGAGCAGATGGTGTGTCACAAGTGAACTCTACCAGATATTTAAAGAAAAGTTATTACCTATTCTTCTCAAAGTGTTCCAAAAAATTGAAGAGAAAGAAATGTTTCCACACCCATCTATAAGTATTACTCTGATACTAAAACTAATAAAGATACCGTGATAAAAGAAAAACTACTGCCCAGTATCCCTGATGAACACAGAAGCAAGTATTATCAATCAAGTATCAGCAAACCAAATTCAACAACAGAGTAAGAGAATCATTCACCATGATCCAGTGGGATGTATTCCAGGGATGCAAGGATGCTTCTATATTCACAAAATCCATAGGATACATCACAGTAATAAGAAGATGGATAAAAACTATATATAATCATCTAAACAGATGTAGAAAAAAACTTTGAAAATATACAACATCTGTTCATGATAAAAACTTTCAACAAAGTGGGTTTAGGGGGAACATACCTCTACATAATCAAGTCCATATATAAAAAACACCAGAGTTAACATCATACTCAATGGGGAAAATTGAAAACTTTCGCTCTAAGATCAGGAACAAGACAAGATCACTCTTATTCAACATAGTACTTGAAGTCATAGTTACAGCAAATGGATCAAAAAAGAAGTATGCAAATTGGTAGAACTGTCACTATTTGCAGATGACATGGTACACATAAAAAACTATTAAAAATAAGTTAATTTAGTAAAGTTGCAAACTGCACAATTTAGTTGGCAGTGTTTTTAAATATACAATAGTCTTCATTATAAATTCCATACAAGTTAGTTCTGACAAAATGTTTTAGCTGATTTTTACCAAATGCTTGCATCTGTAACATTTTCTGCATAACTTTCTTACATCTAGACAATCAAAAAAACAATAAATTAAGCCCAGCTCTTATAGCAATTGCCAATTTCCATAGTGTAAATCCTCTTAAAATAGCTAGTTTCAGGTTATCAACACATCACTGAATGTAGAATTGGAAAGAGATTCATAGTAACACATCATTATACAATATCATTTAAATATCACCCCCCCCCAAAAGAAATCTCCCCAAAGATTTCTCAGGATAGACTTAAGAGCAAAAAGACTCATCTGGTGTCCTGAAGAGATAGACCTAAATCAAAACTATAGCCAAAAGCTTAAATAAATAAAAATTGGTAGGCAGGGAGATTGCTTCAGTGGTTCAAATCTTCTGAAAAGAGATCTAATTAAAAAATACCAAAATGTCAAATGAAGCCTGACAAAGATATTTAAAGTTGTGTTGTCACATGCTCAAGAAAAATTATCTCAAGGGTTACATGAAAAAAACTTAGATCATGAAAAACCAAATTCATAAAGGATCTTGGAAAAATAATACTCAGAGAAAATGCCAGAATAAAATTTTAAAAATTCAGAGAAGAGTGTGCAATGGAACAGAAAATGTGGCAGCTGAGACCTTGCAAGGTAGGTACATGAACTTGATAACTTTGCATAAAGGGGGACTTTGAAAGAAACAGCTTCACCACCTGTAACAAAGCTGAGCTAAGGGGAAAAAGGTCTTCATTAGGAAAATAAAATCCTCTGTCTCTGACATAGTTCTTTTTTTTTTAGTTTTTTACTGTTTATTTTTGAGAGAGAAAGACAGAGCTCAAGCTGGGGAGGAGCAGAGGGAGAGGAAACACAGAATCTGAAGCAGGTTCAAGGCACTGAGCTGTCAGCATAGAGCCTGACACAGGGCTTGAACTCAGGAGCTGTGAGATCATGAATTTAGCTGAAGTCAGATGCTCAACCGACTGAGCCACCCAAGCAACCCCATATTTCTAAAAGACAGGGAAGTTTCTTCTGAGAGCTATAACCACTGTCTGTCCTCACATGAGCTAGTTTCACATTTATACTTCCTATAGGGTCCAGGACACCACCAACAGAGTAATTGAGGTAATGTAGTCCTCAATATTGGAAAATGACTGTGATTCACTGCATTAACAGACTAAAGAAAAAAAAACTGTAGACAATAATCTCAATCAACTCAGGAAAAACATTTGACAAAATCTGAATTATTTCAAGAAATAACTCTCAGAAATGTAGGAATAGAAATTACTTAATCTGATAGGAATCATTATTTTAAAAACTGACAGCTAATATGAACCTTAATGGTGAAATATTGAAGGTTTTCCCATATTATAAGTCAAGGATGTTCTTATTCTTAGCTCCTATTCAAGATTATACTGGAATTTTAGTCCAGTAAAATGTAATAAAAAGGCACTCATATTCAAAAGGAAGAAATAAAAAGTCTTTATTCACAGATAATATGATTTTCTATGTAGAAAATCCAAAATAATCTAAGAAAATCTAAAACTAATAAGTGATTCATCAAGTTCTCAGGATAAAAGGTCAATATGAAAACAATTGGCTATAATTCTGTATACCAGCAAAGAAATAATTTGCATTTGAAAATATTTTTAAAATATAATTTAAATATCACCCCCCCCAAAAAGCATTTTAGGCATAAATATAATAGTATATATGAAATGCGTATACTAAAAACTATAAAAAGCCACTAAAGAAATCAAAGACTTAAATAAATTAAGAGATTTTGTATGTTCATGGAATGGACAACTCAATAGTGTTAAGAAATTAAATCTCCCCAAATTTATCTATATATTCAGTGCTATCTCAACAAAAATAGCAGCACACTTTTTTGTACGTAACAAGATTCTGAAATTTCTATGAAGAGGAAAAGTAACTAAAGAGCCAAAATGACTTGGAAGTTTAAAGATAAAGTTGGAGGACTCACACCAGCTGATTTTGATACTTACTATTAAATTGCAGTAGACAAGACAGTGTGAGGTTGGCAAATGGTCAAACGCATGGGTTGTTAGAAGAAAATACAGAGTCTAGAATTAGACCCACACAAATATAATCCACTGATTTTTAACAAAGTTACCAAAAGTAATTAAATGAAGAAAGGATATTCTTTTCAATAAGAGATGTGGAAAACAATGGATTTTCATATGCAAAAATTAAAAAAAAAAACACACTAAGCTCCATCTTATCTTATTTAACAATTAACTCAAAACTGACCATATGTAAAACATAGGACTATAATCATTCCAGAAGAAAAATTCAGAGAACATCTTGTCAATCTGGGTTTGGCAAAACATTTTTAGAGATAACACCTGAATAAACATCTGTTAAGGAAAATTAGTGATTTGGACTTCACTTAAAATTTAGTACTTTTCTTAGTGTGGGGACTGAAAAAAATTAAGCTATAGACAGGGAGAACCTTTTTACAAATTACATTTCTGATAAGGGATTTGTAGCCAATATACATAAAGAACTGTCAGAACTCAACAATAAGAAACCACAATCTAAATTCTTTAAGGGTACCTTCTCTTTCAAGCCAATATGCAAAGTTTCTGCAGAGTGAATGAAACAATCAACAAATCTAAAAGGCAACTGACAGAATGGGAGTAGATATTTACAAACGACCTATTGGATAAAGGGTTAGTATTCAAAATCTATAAAGAACTTACCAAACTCAACACTCAAACAAATAAAACAAAACAAAACAAAAACCAAATAATTCAGTAAAGTAATGGGCAGAAGACATGAATAAATCTTTTCCAAAGAAGACATCCAGGTGGTTAACAGACACATGAAAAGATGCTCAATATCGCTCATTACCAGGATAATAACAAATCAAAACCACATTGAAATACCACTTCACACCAGTCAGAATGGCTAAAATTAACAACTCAGGAAACAATAGACACTGGTGAGGAAATGGAGAAAGGGAAACCCCTATTGCACTGCTGGTGGGAATGCAAACTGAGGCAGCGACTCTGGAAAATAGTGTGGAGATTCCTCAAAAAATTAAAAATACAACTACCCTATGTCCTAGCAATTGCACCACTAGGAATTAATCCAAAGGATACAAAAATTCTGATTTGAAGAGGCACATGCACTCCAATGATTATAGCAGTGCTGTCAACAATAGCCAAATTATGGAAAGAACCTAAGTGTCCATCAACTGATGAATGGATTAAGATGTGCTGTGTATGTACATGCACATGCACGCACGCGCCCGCACCCACCCACACACACACACACACACACAGGCTGGAATATTACTCAACAATGAAAGAGAATAAAATCTTACCATTTGCAACAATGTGGATGGAACAGGAGGATATTATGCTAAGCAAAATAAGTCAGTCAAAGAAAGACAAAGACCATATGATTTCACTCATATGTGGAATTTGAGAAACTTAACAGATTACCATAGGGGAAGGGAAGGAAAAATAAGGTAAAAACAGACAGAGGCAAACCATAAGAGACTCTTAAATCCAAAGAACTGAGGGTTGATGGGGATGGGGGTAAAGGGTGGGGGGATGGGCTAAATGGGTGACAGGCATTAAGGAGGGCATTTTTTGGGATGAGCACTGGGTGTGATATGTAAGAGATTTTCCAGCTTAGTACATTAAGAGTTTCCTGGGAGGAGGCACCTGGGTGTATCAGTTGGATAAGCATCCAACTCTTGGTTACAACTCAGATAATGATCTCACAGTTCATGAGTTTGAGTCAGTGTTAAGCTCTGTGCTGACAGCCTGGAGCGTGCTTGGGATTCTCCCTCTCCCTCTCTCTCTGCCCCTCTCTCTCTGGCCCATCCCCCTCCCCTGCCTGCCTCTCCCTCTCTATCAAAATAAATAAATAAACTTTAAGAAAAAAAGTTTCTTGGCAGTAGTGCAGAGAGGTAGAACATGGGTGGGCCCATCAGACTCCTGAATTGAGGAGACATGGCAGCAAAGTCCAGGGAGACAGAAGCACTTGGAGCTTGCAGGACAGAGTACCAGCGAAGAAAGAGCTATACAGAAAAGAAACACAAAGGTCTGCATAGGGTCCCCCTTGAGAATTCTTCAGAGTACTAGTTAGTGCATGTGTAAAAGGACACTCCTCGAGGCTGGAGGAAAAACCATCTACAGGGATTTTAGAGGGAAGGAGAACTCACAGAAGACCTGGCTGGAATGGTGCTTGTTTCCACAAGCCCAACTGGAAAACCTAACAATCCACATGGGGCAATGAATGTAGTATTCAGATGAGTAATGCCTCCACTGTGGGGAATTAGCCTTAGACTGTATTAGCTGTTATAGTATCATCTAATAAGTCTTCAAACCAAGGCCCAGAAGGATGGAGCTGTTTCCAAGTAACTCAACTGCATGCCAGATCAATGTTCACAAGTATTTATAGGAATACAAAAGTATCAGCTCCTAAAAATAAAATTCTCAGTGTTTTCATCCAATTAAAGATTATCAGGCATCTAAGAGTCAGGAAAATATGACCTATAATGAGGAGAATAATTAACAAATAGAAACCAACTCAGTACTGATATAGATGTTAGAGTTATCACTCAAAGACATTAAAATATTATTTTAACTATATTCCATATGTTTCAAGAAGAAAAAAAGCATCCAAAATATTATTCGAAATATAAAACTAGACAAACATATATACAGCAAAGATGACAAAAATAGGGAGAACAGGTAATAAAAATATATGAAAAAACTTGAACACAAATTTCTAGAAAAAATGTAAAGTTTCTAAAAAAGAATCATGAGGAAGTAGAATACCTTTTGCCCATTATATCATAGTGGCTAAGTGTTCAGACACTGAAAAAGATTATCTCAGTTCAGATCCTGATTCTACATCTGTATTTGTGTGACCATGGACAACTTAACTTAAAATTTCTCTGCTTTGGTCTCCTCATTCTAAAACATGCATAGTAAATAGTACTTACCTCACAGAGTTATTAATAAAGGTTAAATGAGTCTACATAGGTTTGGTATTTAGAACAGGGCCTAACATATAGTAAGAGTTATCTAAGGACTTGCTCTTAACAATATTACTATCAAAGGTCAATGTTCCTATTATAAGGAACTCCACTTCTTGGGATAAAACCAGAGAAACTCTCACCTGTGCACCAGAAGACATGTGAATGAATATTCACTGCAGTATTTATTTACATTTGTATACATTTGGCATGTACTGAATTCTCCATCAGCATAAAAATGGATAAATTAATAATGATTACACTTACTTAACAATAGGAGGCAGTACATTAAAATGAATAAAAGAGAGCAGCAGCTACCATCATAGAAAAGTCTCAGAAACAATGTAGGGTCAACAGAGACTGGAAAAAAACATGTTGAAAAAGATGTATGTAATATGATTCCATAATATCTAAAGTTAGAAGATGTAAAAGAACATATGTTTGAACCCATGTATATACAATATAGAGAAATGTTTAAGAAAGATGAACATACCTGGGTGGCTCAAACAGTTGAGCATCCAACTCTTGATTTCAGCTCAGATCATGATCTCATGGTCATGAGATTGAGCCCCATGTGGGGTCTCAGCACTGGGAGGGGAGCCTGCTTGAGAGTCTTTCTCTCACTCTCTCTCTGCCCTTCCCTTACTCTCTCTCTCTTGCTCTCAAAAAATAGAAGAAAGATGGATACAAAAGTCAGAAAGGTGTTTACATTTAGGCTTAAAGAGGAACGGGTCAGGGGAGGGACACACAAGTAAGTTGAACTACAGCTATAAAATTTACTTGTGTCATCGGTGACAAACTATTATGATTTACTAGAACTCAGTGGTAGATATACGAACATACATTATCAGGTATTTTATTCTCCTTTCCTGTCTTTTAAATATTTCACTATAAAAACAATTTTCTGACTGGAAGGAACATTTGAGTATTAAAATGGAAAGAGACCAGGAAGTTCAGACAAAACTAAAGAGAAGAGACAAACATTTAGACTTACCTGGATGACATTATTGAAAATCAAGAATAAAAAATATTAGAACCATTCAGGCATAAAAAGTCTATTTACCAAGGGGAAAAAAATCTTAGGGGACCGAAAACATCTCTGCAACATTAAATGGCAAGTCACAGGGTAAAGTCCACAGCGTTTTGAAGAGAAACGGAGTACAAGAATTTCATGCTCATGTAAGTTGATGATGATACGTAAGGCAACAAAGATATTCTTAGTCATTGAAGGACTCAGTAATTTATACTTGAACTCTTCCTGAAATATCTAGTGAAACACTTTTTATCTGACCAAGAGAGAAATCCAAATAAAAAACCTTGTAAGTCATGGTATAAAAGAACTAAAGATGAACAATGTTATCTGTCAAACCCAAGTAATTACAGAGAAGACCTAATCATGAGTAACAATATTTGACAAACAGAGTCATGTTCCAAAAATTCCATAACCTTACAGAGCTTCTAAATTCATAATATGAATCAACAAAAAGTATAAAAATGGAAAGAGAGAATCCAATTTGGAGTTTCTTACATAAAAGGAGAAAAGAGAAACTTCTATTTGGGTCAGTTGTAGTTTATTTTTCTCAATTTCTAATTATTAGTAAATAGAATGATTTAAAATATAACTGAATGTCTGGTTCCAACTTTAATATGTAAAGATCTTAGAAGTCATTAATCCCATTCTTGTAAGAACAAGTTGGACAAACTTAATGTCTTTTCTTGGACCTATCAGAGAACTGAGTTTGCAAATCAAACTGGTACCTTAAAATGTGGAAAGACTGGTGTGTCCAGAATTAATGCCCAGATCTGCCTAACTGAAACAGAAGCCAATGGAGATAAAACTGATAGAAACACTAAAATGGTCATTTGGATGAAATGCTGAAGGCTGAGTATTGACTAACTCAAGAGTGAGAAACTCCTGAGAGGTGAAGTCTTAGAGAACCCCCTACATTCCCTGTAGGAATTTTCCTTTTCCTTCAGGAATCCCACCTGATAAGGAAGACTGGAGAAAGAGCCTTTTATGCCTCTTGCAGGGGGAAGGGAAGAGTAAACCTTATGAAATATGCCCTGAGTTTTCTCAAAAAGAATGACCTACTCTCCAGGATGAAAGAATTTACCAGAGCCTTATTCAAGAACCATGGGGGAGGACACTATTCTCATTCCAGCCCCTTCTATACCTCCTGTTTCAACTAAGGGAGAGAGCAGTAATCTCTATGTTATGAGCTGAATTGCAACCCCTCAAAATTTTTAGGAAGTCCTAACCCACAGTACCTCAAAATGTGACTGGCTTTGTTGGAAGGGCTTTTGAAGAGGTAATTCAGTTAAAATAAACTCATTAGGGCAGGCTGTAACTCATCATGACTGGTATTCTTATAAGAGAAAGTTAGGACAAGACACACAGAGGCAAGATACACAGATAGCCAACTACTAGTCAAAGAGAGAAGCTTCATAAAAAATTATTTGTAGACACCTTGATCACAGATTTCTAGCCCTCAGAATTGTGAGTAAGTAAATTTTTGTTCCTTAGAACCCAATCTGTGGTACTTTATTATGGTAGTCTTAGCAAATTAATACACTATCCAAAAAGAATTTCTTGTGGGAATCAGAAGTCAGAGTCATTGGCCAACTCAAAGATTGTGATTTAAGTAGAAGATCATAGAAACCCCTCCTTATAGCTTACCCCCACACCCACAAGGCCCCAATTTAATAATAGTGGATTATAGCTATAAGAGTTTTAAGAGATTCTCTCTGAGAAAGATATGTGAGGGACCCCCAAAGTTTAAAAGGGTGGGGAAAAAAAAGGACACTAGAGGAAGTTGAAACATCTGGTACATATACCTAAAGAGAACAGGAGATGAAACCCACCTCCTAACATAAATCTAACACTAGAAATCTATTTACCTCAATTCCTATTACACAATACAGGTCCAGCTTTTAAACAAAAATTTAAAACATGTCAAAAGGTAAGAAAAAACAGTCTGAAGAGAAGAGGCAAACCTCAGTGTCAGACCAAGCTAAAATGCAAATTGTGGAATTATCAAACAGGAAATTTAAAGTGACTAGGATTAGTGTATTAAGGGCTCAAAGAGAAAAAATAGACAACAGGCAAAAACAGACATAATATAAGCAAAGAGATGGAAGTTCTAAGAAAAGAATCAAAAGGAAATACTAAAAATGAAATACACTGTAGCTGAAATGAGAAATGCCTTTTATAGGGTTTCTGGCAGACTCAACAGGCTAAAGAAAGAATTTGTGAGCTCGAAGATAGGTCAATAGAAACTTCAAAAACTGAAATGCAAAGGAAATAATAGTGAAAGGATGGAATACTATATCCAAGAGCAATGGGATAATTTCAAAAGATGTAACATGCATAATCAGAATACTAGAAGAAAGAGAGAATGGAGCAAAACAAATATTTGAAATAAAAATAGCTGAGAATTTTCAAATAATGGTGGACATCAAACCACAGATCAAAATGTAGCTTAAAAACAAGTATATGTGGGTCGCCTGGGTGGCTCAGTCTGTTGAGCATCCAACTTTTGGTTTTGGCTCAGGTCATGATCCTGTGGTTCATGAGTTTGAGCCCTGTCACCTGCTTGGGATTCTCTCTCTCCCTCCCTCTCTCTGCCCTTCCCCTGCTCATGCTCTCTCTCTCAAAATAATAAAAAGAAAACTGTACCTAGACATACTATCTTGCAACTGAAGAAAACCAAAGACAAAAATAGTATCTTGAAAGAAGTCTTTGCCTGTAGAGGAACAGGGTAATATTTACCGAAGGTTTCTTATCAGAAACCATGCAAACAAGAAAAATGTGGAGGGCAATGCTAACCTATTCAAAGAAAAAAAACCCTAGAATTTTGTCAAAATTCCATTTCAAAAGTGAAGTAGTAATAGTCTTTCTCGATCAGAAACAGAATTCACCACCAGTAGATCTACCCTACAAGAAATGGGAAGAGAGTTCCTTCATGTAGGAGAAAATTATACACATAAAAAATGTGGATATGTATTAAAAAGATAGAGCATCAGAAAAGGAATAAAGGTAAAATAAAATCTTTTACTTTCTCATTATTACATGATATAAAATGTAACTATGTCTGAAGTAGTTAAGAGTAATTATATTGGGGTATCTTGGTGGCTCAGTCGGTTAAGCATCTGACTCTTGATTTTGGCTCATCTCATGATCTCACGGTTCATAGCATTAAGCCCTGTGTCAAAGTCCATGCTCAGAGTGTGGAGCCTGCTTGGGATTCTCTTTCTCCCCCTCTCACTCTGGCCCTCCCTTGCTTCACTCACATGCATTCATGCCCTTTCTCTCTCTCTCTCTCAAAATAAATAAACTTAAAAAAAGTAAAGTACTAACAGTAAGTATGTATTGGGTTATAGTATATTGATAAGTGAAAAATGAATGACAGTAATGTCACAAGAAACAGGAGAATTTAGTAATATTCTTATAAGGCACCTGCACTGCACTTCAAACACAGCATCACATGAAGATGATCTCACATTAATTAAATCATTTTAAACTCTAGGGAAACCAGTAAAAGTATGTATTTTTAAAAGTGTGATTCATATGCTCAAAAAGGAAATAAAATAGGATCATATAAAATGAGAGAAGGCAGAAAAGCAGTCTCTGGCAACAAATACAAAACAAACATAATTGCTATTAATTCAAATATATCAATAATCACTTAAATATAAATGGTGTAAATTGGTTAAGTAAAAGATGGACGAGGAGAAAGGGGAACTCTCTTATGCTGTCGGTGGGAATGCAAACTGGGGCAACCACTTTGGAAAACAGTATGAAAGTCCCTCAAAAAGTTAAAAATACAACTATTCTATGATACAGCAATTGCATTACTAGGTGTTTACCCCAAAGATACAAAAATACTAATTTAAAGGAATGCATAAACCCCAAATTTTATAGCAACATTTTCTACAATAGCCAATTTATGGAAAGAGCCCAAAAGGCCATCGACTAATGAATGGATAAAGAAGATGTGGTGTATGGGGATGTATATGTATATCTATATGTGTATATATAAATATAAATATATATATGTATATATATAACTCAGTCATCAAAAAGAATGCAATCTTGCTTTTGCAACAATATGGATAAAGGTGGAGAATATGATGCAAAGTGAGATAAGCCAATCAGACAAGGGCCAATACCATATGAATTTACTCATATGTGAAATTTAAGAGACTAAACAAATGAACATAGGAGGGAAAAAGAGAGAGAGAGAGACAAACCCAGAAACAGGCTCAACTGTGGAGAACAAACTGGTGGTTACCAGAGGGGAGGTGGTGGGGGATGGGTGAAATAGGTGATGGGGATTAAGGAGTACACTCGTCGTGGTGAGCACCAGGTGCTGTATGTAAGTGCTGAATCACTAAATTGTACACCTGCAGCTAACATTACACTGTATGTTTACTAATTTGAGTTTAAATAAAATCTTGGGGAAAAAAGATGGAGATTGTGAGAGTGGTTTTAAAAAGACAAGAATAAGACAAAACTATGTTATTTGTAAAAAAAAAAAAAAACACTTCAATTTAAAATTTGTTTAATTTTTTTTGAGAGAGAGATCGATCGATCGATTAATCAAGCAGCAGAGGGGCAGAGACAGAAAGATAGTGGATCTGAAGCAGGTTCTGTGCTGACAGCAGAGAGCCTTGTCCAGGGCTTGAACTCATGAACTGTGAGAACATGGCCTGAGCCAAAGTTCAGAGTTGGACGTTCCACTGAATGAGCTACCCACATGCCCCCAAAACCCACTTTAAATAAAGTGGTTAAAGGTTAAATGCAAAAGGAGAGCTATACTATACTATACTAACACTAATGAAAAGAAAGCTGTAGTAGCTATATTAATGTCACACAAAGTTGATGTAACAATCCTAATCGTATACGCATATAACAATAGAGGAACAAAAACAGTGAAACAAAAACTGATAGAACTGAAAGAAATAGACATATTCACTATTATAGAGACTTCAAAACCTCCTGTCAGTAATTGATAGATTAGAGAGAAAACCAATGAGGATATAGCTGATCTGAACAACACTATCAATCAACTCGAATTAATTGACAATTTCAGAATGTACTTTAAAAAAAAAAGCAGTTAGACTAACTGTGGCAATCACTTCACAGTGTAAATAAATATCAAATCATGATGTTATATCCCTGAAACTAATATAATGTTATGTCTATTATATCTCAATAGAAAAGAAAGGGTAAGCAAACTCAAACAAAACAAAACAAAAAAAGCAGAATGAATGCTCAAGTTTTCATGGAATGATCACTAAGTCAGACCACATTCTGGGCCATAGAACACATCTTAACAAATTTTAAAAAATCATACAAAATATTTTCTCAGATCACAATGGAATAAAAGTAGAAATCAGTAATAGATGTAACTGAAAAATCTCCAAATATTTGAAACTCAAGAATACGCTTCACAATAATACATGGATGAAAGAATAAGCCTCAAAAATAAAACTTGTGTGATCTAAATGGAAATTGAAGGCAAATTACCAAATTTCTGAGATGTAGCAAAAGCAGCACTCTGAAGGAAATGTATGGCATTAAATGCACAGATTATAAAAAGAACAACAATGTAAAATCAATAAACAAAACTTCCACCTAGGGAAACTAGATAAAGAAGAGTCATTTAAACATAAAGCAAGCAGAAGAAAAGAAACAACCAAAATTAGAGTATAAGTCAATGAAACAAGAACAGAGTAACAACAGATAAATAAATTCAATAATAGATAAATTCAATAATACTCAAACTATTGAAATGATCAATAAAATAGATAAACTTTTAGCTAAGCTAACAAAGGGAGCATATTTAAACCAGAATTGAAAGAGGGGGCAATGTCTATTGATACCATGGACATTAAAAAGCTAATGAAACAACTATGAAAAATTCTACACCCACAAATTTGATAATTTAGATTAAAAAGACCAATTCCTTGGGAGATGTAAGCTAGCAAAACACAAAAGGATAAAGAGACAATATAAATATTCTTACATTTAGTAAGGACATTGAATCAGTAATTTATAACCTTTCAAAAAAAGATAAAGAAAAGACCTGGCCCAGATGGATTCATTGATGAATTCTACCAAATACTTACAGAAGAAATTATACCAATTCTTCAGAATATTTTTTAGAAAACAGAGGCAAAGATAACTCTTCTCAACTTACTCTATGAGGCCAGCATATCCCTAAAACTAAAACCAGAGAAAAAACATTATAAGAAAGGAAAATTATAGACTATATCTCTTATAAATATACACATAAAAAGTATAAAAAGAATTACATACCACAACCCAAGTGTGATTTATTCTAGGTATACCAATCTGGTTTAACAAAACGAATGCAATCCATTACATTAACACACTGAACAACAAAAACTGTATCTATTTATCAACTGACACAGATAAAAACAAATTTGACAAAGCCAAACACCCATTTATGATGAAAACCTAGGAATTATGAAACTAAGAATAAAAGGGATCTTCTCAACTCGAAAGTGAACATCTAAATGAAAATCTACAAGCTGACATCAAACTTGATGATGAGAAGTTGGAGGCTTTTCCCCTAAGATCAGGAAGAACACAAAGATGTCTCTTCTCACCACTCCCACTCAATACTGCACTGGAAGTTCTACTAGTGCAATAAAAAATAAATGAGGGCACCTGGTGGCTCAGTGGGTTAAGCATCTGACTTTAGCTCAAGTCATCATCTCATGACCGGTAAGTTTAAATCCTATGTCAGGCTCTGTGCTGACAGCTCAGAGCCTGGAGCCTGGTTCAGATTCTGTCTCCATCTCTCTCTGCCCCTCTCCTGCTCCCGTGCTCTCTCTCTCTCTCTCTCTCTCTCAAATATATATATTAAAAATTTTTTAATAAAATAAATGATAAACTAATTGGGAAGGAACAAAGAGAAGTATCTTTGTTCACAGAAGACATGATTGTATATGCAAAACTCCAAAGAATTAACCAGACTCCTGGAAATAATAAGTGACTGCAACAGGACTTCAGGCTACAAGATTAATGCACAAAATTCATTGCCTTTCCTGCACACCTACAACAAATAATTGGAATTTGAAATTAAAAACAATGCCATTTACAGTAGCCCCCAAAATGATTTCTTTAGGCATGAATCTAACAAAAGATGTACATGATCTGTAAGTAGAAAACCATAAAAATTATTAAAGATTTGTGAAGGGTACCTGGGTGACTCGGTTGGTTAGGCATCCAACTCTTGATTTCAGCTCAGGTCATGATCTCAGGGTTCATGGGTTCAAGCCCCATATCCTGCTCCCTGCTGACAGAGCCTGCTTGAGATTCTCTCGCTCCCTGTCTTCTGTCCCTCTCCCACCTGCATGGGCCCTTGTGTGCTCTCTCTCTCTCAAAAGTGAATAAAGTTTTAAAAAAGGCTTATGAAGATCTAATGAATAGACACTTTTTGTTCTTGGGCTTAAAGACTAGTAAAGATGCTTATTTTTCTCAGCTTGACTTATAATTTCAATTTTTACCACAGCGAAGTCCTAGCAGGCTCATGTGTAGATCTAAACAAATTGTTTCCAAATTGTATTTGGAATATCAAGGACTTGGAATAGCCAGCACAGTCCTTAAGAAGAATGAATTTGGAAGATTCGCCAATACTGGATTTCAAGAGGTTATAAGTCTATAGTAATCAAGACAGTGTTATATAGGCATATAGATACATGCAATGGAATAGACTCACATGAACACAATAAACTGATTTGTGAGAAAAGGAACAAAGGCAATTTGATGAAAAAAATGTGTCTTTTTGACACAGGCACTAGAACAACTGAATGTCCATATACAAAAAAATAAAAATAAAAAAATAATAATCTAGATGCAGACCTCATACCGTATCCATAATTCACTCAAAATGGATCACAGACCAAAATGTATAATGCCAATCCACAAAAATTCTCAAATATAACATGGGAGAAAATCTACATGACCTTGGATTTGGTGATGCATGTAAAAATATCATAACAATAGCATTCGAGGAAAAAATAATGGAGAGCAGAGATTGGACATTAGGGGAAAACTGAGGAAATAGGAATAAAATATGAGCTTTAGTTTATTAGTAATGTGTCAATATTAATTCACTAATTGTGGCAAATGTACCATAGTACTGGAAGATGTTAGTAACAGGGCAAACTGGGGTGCCTGGGCGGCTCAGTTAGTTGAGCGTACAACTTTGGCTCAGATTATGATCTCACGGTTTGTGAGCTCAAGCCCTGTGTCGGGCTCTGTGCTGACAGCTCAGAGCCTGCAATCTGGTTTGGATTCAGAGTCTCCCTCTTTCTGCCCCTCCCTTGCTCATATTCTATCTCTTTCTCTCTCTCAAAAATAATTAAATGTTAAAAAAAATTAAAATAACAGGGAAAACTAGTTATGGGATATATTGTAAGTCTCTGTGCTATCTGATAATTCTGTAAATCTAAAATTATTCAAAACTTACAATTTTATATAAAAATATATAAAAAAATAAAAGCATGGTTTTTTTTTTGTATAGTTTTTAAAAAAACTGGTAACACTCAATCTTGGCAAAAATCATTCATACTTTGCTGGTGGGAATGTAAAATGGTACAACTACTTTATACGGTTATTTTACTCTCCCCCCCCACCAAGCACTTCTGCAAATATGTTTAATGCACTTAGATTGCACAGAAGAGGGAGCAAGAAAGAAACGACATCTAAGTGAGTCACCCAAAAATTCTTACCAAAGTCCCAGGCTGTCTGCAGCTCCCAGGAACCGAGTCACCATTGATGTTAGAAACTAATATAAAATTTTACAAAAGTCTGCTGATTGCAGCATCAGGTACTTGTACAAAAGGAAGGTTCTCTCCACGCCGGTACCTCATCTGGCATGTAGGACCTCAAAGCCAGAGAGGAAAAAAAATACAGTCCAAGGAGTTCTCTACTGGTCTGCCCATCGAAGTACCAACCTTCAGGGTTTTTTCCCTACTTTCAACCCAATCTCACAACCCAGTCCCAATACCCTGCATTTATTTTAAATGTTTTCTAGCCCTTTAGACTCTTCCCAAGCCTTCCCAGTCCTTACCATTGTCTTTGGGAGAGAAGAGCAGGAGCAGTGATTTTACTCTCGTTCAATTTTCCAGGAGTCATGAAAACATGTAACTAACAAAAGGGTTGAATGCCCACAAGCAACTTTATTCATAATAGCCCAAAGCTGAAACTATTCAAATTCCTCTCAACAGGAGAGTAATTTGCCGTTTCTTCATACAACGGGAGATATTTAGCTTTAAAGGGAATTTAGCACCCATCTCAAAAGACAGTAGATGGATCTCACTATCTAGGTTGAGCAAAAGAAGTCAGCCACTGCAGGCTAAACACTGTAGGATTCCACTTACGTGAATTTCTACAACAGGCAGAAGGACTCTTCAGTGAAATGATTCAGAAAAGCTTTGTCTGAGGAGTTGTTGACTTAAAAAGGCCCAGAGGAGATTTCTCGGGCAATAGAAATCCTCTACATGTTAATAGGGGTATAGGCTATGTGAGTATATACATTATCAAAATTCACTGAGTTGTACACAAGATTCGTACATTTCACTGTATGTAAAATTTATCTTTAGAAGGAGTTGTAAACCGACAGGAAACGCAATGCCAATGTATCCATTTTGGCTTCCGCCTTGAAATAATGATCCCCAACCCTATTTTGATTGTCTCCTCAATGTCATACTTGCTTCCCAATACAATTTATGGTTTACATTAAGTTGCAGATTTAAAGGATAATTTAGGGGCACCGGGGTGGCTCAGTTGGTTAAGCCTTTGACTTTGGCTCAAGGCATGATCTTACGGTTCTTGAGTTCAAGCCCTGTATTAGGCTCTGTGCTGACAGCTCAAAGCCTGGAGCCTGGATTCTGTGTCTCCCTCTCTCTTTGCCCCTCCCCACTCATGCTTTTTTTCTCTCTCTCTCAAAAATAAATAAACATTAAAAAATTTTTAAATAAAGAATAATTTAAAATTAAGTGATTAGCATTTTTTATTTTTAAGCTTTTTTTTTTTAGTATAGTTGACACCCAGTGTTAGTTTCAGGTGTACAACATAGTGATTCCGCTCCTCTGTATATTATGCTGTGCTCGCCACAGGCATAGCTACCACCTATCACCATATAACCCTGTCATTAGCACGTTTAAATGTTTACTATGAATCACCACTAGAGCAAAACACCTATGAAAAAAACAGTTATTACCCACTTCACAGATGAGCAAACTATGGCTCAGAAAGAAAGGGACAGAAAGGAGAGAGGTAAGCTCCCCAGATCCCCTGTATTTTTGGAGCTTCCTCTTAACCAGATGGGGCAGAGGACATCTAAAAGCCAAGGTTAATCAGGTAATCAAAAGGTGAATTCAGCTGAGTTTTCATGAATCCAGGGCCAAATCTGAATAAAAATGATATGTGGACTTTTATTGCCGGATACAAGGAATCAAACTAGCTTACAAGGAGAAGGATTTCTTTTATGGCACGAGATTCTAAGAGGATTCGGACTCTTCTGGACTTCACCCAGAAGTCCTTGTATCAGAGCCATAGAACAGTATCACACACAATGTGTCAAGAAGCAGTTTTACAGAAGATGTGGAAACATTCTTGAGCTGACCCTTTCTCACCCTGATGTTCCATAAAACCTAAAAACCTGCTTGTAGGTACCTTGCTCAGTTAGCAACTTGATTGTTGCTATGGCCTACCTAGGAGCTCAGTTCCAGCACATTCTCTTTCATTTACTGTAGCCTGCATTAATCAGCCTATTAGTAATCACGTCTGATTGAACTATTTGTTGTGAGTTCAATCTGATCTGCTACTTAGAAAAATAAACATCTTGGTTTATCCATAGCATGTGTTCTCAAGAAATGCTTCACTTAACACCCAGCTGTAAATCCGAATAAAATTGAGAAGAGAAATTTCCACAGACAAATGTTTTGGCTAACTGTCTCCTATGGCATTTCAACTGAAATCTTCTCTTTAAAAAATATAGCTGCCATTTGAACCAATATTTCTTCAGTTTATTCCATTTCCAATTAGTGGCTCAGTTTTGTGTTGGCATTTCTGTCTTAGCAGCTGTAGTGGAATCAATGGGCGAAATGATGCATTCCCCCTTTTGCCTACATGCTGCCTTTGAGGATACACACAAGCAGAGCATGAGTGCCAGAAGACAGGAGCTGGCCCGGAATATCTAGTGTCCTATTCACTAATGCCTCGATGAGTCAATGACAGCAGTAGAATGGAGTCAGGCATTTTCTGAAAAACATAAATAACCCTGTGTATGGCTCAAATGAAGGGGCTTACTTATAAGGAAAAGAGCTATTAAAAGCAACCACAGGATTGCATCTAGAAGGGGAAAGAGGCTTTCTTGCCTCCCAGCATCGAGACATCAGGTCTCCTAATAAAGATGGTCATATGAGAAGAAAACTTGAGGACTTCCTGTTTAGAAAACACACTGAATCTATTTAGTAAGCATCTCTTAAGTAGAGACTCGGTGGTGTGTGGTCCCTACGGGTGTTAGTCAAAAGCAGAAGTCATTCTTGGGCAGCCATGCTGGCAACATTTGCAATGGCTGGAGTTTCAGAAGAAATGGAGCTCTAAAAGAGCAAGGGGTATGGCTTTCGCCCGAGTTTGAAGCATCGTTCTGTCCCTCAGATACCTTTCTCTCCGACTTGAGTATGTGATCTTTATTTCAGAGGATTAAGTTAAGGACTGCAGAATAATTCTCATCTGGGGATGGGGGAGGCAGTTGTACTTTTTTCTCTTCAGATGTGTGGTTGTATGAATACTTACAAGAAGTAACCTCAGTCCCCCACAGAGCACTGTCCAATATGGTAGCCAGCAGCCAGATGGTGCATCATCAATTCAACTTTAAAAATTGTAAATCAATCTCTTAGTTATACTAGTCCCATTTCAAGGGTTTTGTCAGCAGGAAATAAACCATTTCCATCATAACTGGAAGTCTTGTTGAATAACCCTACTCCATGTAAGTGAAAAGGCTCCTGAAGTCAGTGCCGTAGACAATTCTGGTGTTGAATTCAAGATGCTCTCATTACAGAAGACCTTGATACATGACAAAGGCTTTTGATCTGACTGCAAAAACCACTGACACTCAACTGGGGTGAGTTCCTAATAATCACAGGCTCAGCATGACCATAAACCACAACATGTTAAAAAGCAGGAGCATACTGCAAACCTGAATCTTGACCTTGGAAAGCTTACAACTCAAGGCATTTCTCTCCCTCTTGCCTTTCTTCTTTTCTCCCTTTCTCCCTGTACCATTCCCTCTGTCCTGTACTCTCCCTCTTTCTCTGATTATCCTTCACCTTGCCTACTCATCAGTGAAAGAATTCTAGGCTCATTTATGACCCCCCAAAATTAATGATTTAATAGGAGAAGACTGGTCGCTAGGTTTGAAGACAGAAGTTTTGACACAGGCTGCTCCTGAATGACCTCTCTGCATATTGCTATAAAAATATTTCCATTTCCCTTTTGACAACTCATGGCATCTACCAGGATACAGCGAAATCTTTGGGTATGCGGCAAAGTCTTGCCAGACAGATGAACTGGTAACCGTCCGAGCTTATCAAAATGCTATTGTGATGTCAAGACAGCTGCAAGACTGTTTCCAGAAAGCCTAATTACAGTGGCTGGGAGACGAGCTTGAAAGGAGAAAATGCTGTCCCTAAGTAAGATAAGCAAGTGGAACTTTACAAATGTATATTCTCGTCCTCTTTGTCTCCTCTGTTGCCAACAGGCAGCCAAAAAGCCAGCGGGGTTCTTTCAAAGGCTGTCTTTCCATTAGGATTTCAGTGGCATTGGCAATAAAAGGTGAGAGACAAGGGCATGCAAAATGGAGCTGAATGCCATCCTGGAACCAAGTTTATTATGCTGAGAACATACTTGTTGCTATGCTAATGGGACAGGATTATATTTCTCTAACTATTTAAAATTTTCCAGCACAAATGAGGCAGTGTAGTGGGGCTGTTACATCATGTAGTTTCTCAAAGGGCTGATGGCTCCTCTCCATTTACACCTCCTCCTCTTGCACATGGCCCCTTTTCCTGGTGAGAAGATGCTTTTGCTTTTTACAAAGTGGTCTCATTTGCTTGGAAAACATCATGAGACTCACTTAGGATTTCTAACAGCCAGATTTCATCAAGACTCCACAAAGGTAAAGCTGTCTTGGCCACATTCCAAATGTGTTCCTTCTACTTCTCAGGGCTCTGCTGCTCCACCAAAACCAGAAGCAAACTAAGAAATGGACCTTTCAGCTGAAAAGAAGCATTCAGTATAAAGGTTTGGTGTAGGTGGTGTTTTGTCCATGTCAAATTGGGTTCCACTAGGTGGATAAGACCACAGCAAAGGAAAGTAAAGTTGGGGGGAAAGAAAGAGGAAGAAAAATTTGTGTTGGAGAAGTCTGTCCTTTACTGAGGATAAAGCTTAAAGTCAATGGTAAACGCAGAACACCTGAAACAAAGAGTAACTCAAAACAGAAACATATGCCTTTACACCCCTCAAGTCTGTCCACTTATCTTAATTACTACCACCAGCCTAACCTAAGCTAGCATGTTCCTGCAACTGGATTCTATGGTTTCCTAACCGGTCCAATGGTCTAGCCACTTTTCTTTGCCTCAATGAATTCATTCTCCTCTCTGCAGGCAGAGTAATGTTTTAACTTATGCTTAAGAATCTTTAATAGTCTGTAGTGCTTTTACCATAAAGGCAACCTTCCTTAACATAGTTTGCAGGCTCTATAAATCCTAGCCCCTCCCTAGCCCTCTGAGTAGCCCCCCCTCCTATCACTTTCTCAATCATAACCTTCCCTTGGTGTATCTCCAGTATCAGACTCCAGCCCGTCTCCAGGTGTTCATACGTACCTATCTCCTCTGTCTGGAACCTTCTTTCTTCCTCTTTTCACCTAATCTAACTCCAATTTCATCTTTGTCTCTCAGCCTAATAGAAGCCTTCACCAGAAAGCCTTCCCCAATCTAAGAGGCAAGATGAGGCTTGGACATAGTCTTCGTTTTCTTTGTATTCTGACTTCACCTCTGTAATTGTTATCAAGGTTTCATTTTTACATTCATTGTATTCATGTTTAATTAATGCTTTATCTACACCCCCCCCACACTAGCTTTGTAAGGTCAGGGAACAGGTCTTTCTTGCTTATAAAGTATATTCTTGGGAACATCTTGGCACATGGCACTAAGTGGAACCTCAAAAATATTTGAGAACTAAGACAGACAAGGAAGGAGGGAGTGACTTTTCCAGACATAATATACAACATTCGTGAAGGCATGAGACTCAGCCCATGAGTGTTTGTGGTAACTTCCTGATAAATAATTGTTGCTTTATCTACAGCAGTTAGCAGTGACTGATTGACAGAAGAAAGGGTGAGGGAGAGCAGGAACATTTCCTGAGTCTAGTAAAGAGCACATCTAGGAGGAGAGAAGTACACATGCGATATGCGTAATTAGAGGTCTAGCCTGGAAGTATCTTTCCTTCATTTGGTGGCTTTCAGATGCGATGATCCAGACTCGATGAACTAAGACATATGGCCCAAGTTCTTCCCTTTGAGGAAATGGACTTTGCTGAACTTTTATCAGACACTGGAGGCAAAAGGAAGGACTACCATCTGCCAAGCCTTCAGGTCCTGAATTAAATTGTACAAGTGCTACCGGTGAGCTTACAGAAGGACTGGTTGCAAAGGGTTAAAAGGTATACCTTGTAAAAATTAGATAAATTTAGTCAATAGAATAAAATTAGTCAATGGAATATTGACTCTTTTGTTATTTTACTAAATCTAAGGAATTCTAGTTAGTCAAATATGATAAGTAGTATATTAGGGATCCTAGTACATTGCCTGGTATGTTGTTATTACATGATAATTATTTAATTTTTGTTCAGTCTGGTACATATTATATAATGGCGTTCTGTTTGAGATTTGCTGAACCTAAACAATAGCAGATCTCAAAACACTCCTGGTTAGTTCAGCCTAGAGCTCCATCCAATAAGATGGATGTTAACTTGTTCCACTTCGATAAGTTGCTGAATGTCACATTTCTGTATTGTCAAGTTGTCATTTCTAAATTGGAGGAGCCCACTGGAGATCAACAAAATTGGAACTGAAAATACTAAATCCACTATTATTCTTCCTTATTACAGCTCATGGCTAAGACCAACAAAAAATGAATGTAGAAAATTTAACAAAATTCATTTCTGTATGTTCCATTTAAATTCTGGCATTTAGCCACGAATATTGAATATTCATGAATACTCTTAGATAAAATTTTCTATATCAGCTACATGCAAAAGAATGAAACTGGACCATTTCCTTACATCTTATACAGAAATAAACTCAACATGGATTAAAGACCTAAATCTAAGACCTGAAACTGTAAAAATCCTAAAAGGAAACAAGAAACTCTTGAACATCAGTTTCAGCAGTATTTTTTTGGACCTGTCTCAGGCAAGGGCATTAAAAGCAAAAATAAACAATTAGGACTACATCAAACTAAAAAGCTTGTGCATAGTGAAGGAAACTACCAATAAAATAAAAAGCCAATGTACTGAATGGAGAAGACACTTAAAATGATCTGATAAGGGGTTAATATCCAAAATATATTAAGATCTCATAGCACTCAAGACCAAAAAAACTCACAAACAATTTGATTACAAATGGACAGATGACCTGAATAGACATTTTTCCAAAGAAGACGTACAGATGGTCAACAAACACATAAAAAGATGCTCAACATCACTAATTATCAAGGAAATGCAAATCAAAGCCACAATGAGATGTTATCTCACACCTGTCAGAATGGCATAGTATCAAAAAGACAAGAAATAATGAGTTTTGGGGAGAATATGAAGAAAAGGGAACCAGTGAGCACTGTTGGTGGGAATGTAAATTGGTGCAGACACTATGGACAACAGTATGGTGGTTTCTCAGAAAACTAAAAATAGAACCACCGTCTGATCCAGCAATTATATACTTCTTGGTATTTACCCAAAGAAAACAAAATTACTAACTTGAAAAGATAAATGCAACCTATGCTCATTTCAGGATCATTTACATAAGCCAAAATATGGAAGCAACCTAAATGTCTCTCAACAGATGAGTAGATAAAGAAGATATGGCATATATATGCAATGGAATATTACTCAGCCGTATTAAAAAATGACATCTTGGGGTGCCTATGTGGCTCAGTTGGTTAAGCATCCATCTTTGGCTGAGATCATGATCTCCCAAATTTGAGCCCTGCCTCAAGCTCTGTGCTGACAGCTCAGAACCTGGCGCCTGCTTCGGATTCTGTGTCTCCCTCTCTCTTTGCCCCTACCCTGCTTGTACTGTTTGTCTCTCTCTCAAAAATAATAAACATTAAAATAAATTTTTCTATGGGGTGTCTGGGGGGCTCAGTCAGTTAAGCTTCCAACTTTGGCTCAGGTCATGATCTCACAGTTTGTGGGTTCAAGCCCTTTTTCGGGCTCTGTGCTGACAGCTCAGAGCCTGAAGCCTGCTTCAGATTTTGTGTCTCCCTCTCTCTCTGCCCCTCCCCCACTCATGCTCTGTCTCTGTCTCAAAAATAAACTATAAAAAATTATAAATAAAATAAAATAAATTTTTCTAAAAATGACATCTTGCCATTTACAACATGGATAGTCCTAGAGGCTATTATGGTGAGTGAAATAAGTCAAAGAGTATCATATGATTTCACTTATATGTGGAATTCATAAAAACAGAACAAATTAAGAAACAAAACAGAATTTCTTACAGAAAACTGGTGAGGAAGGGCTTAGAGAGAATGGGTGAAAAAGATAAAGGGGATTAAGAAGTATAAATTTGCAGTTAGAAAATAAATCATGGGGATATAAAGCATAGCACAAGGAATACAGTCAATAATATTGTAACAACTTTGTATGTTTGGTGACAGATGAGAAATACAGTTATTGTGAAGGACATTTTGTAATGTACATAAATGTTGAACTGCTATGTTGTACACCTGAAGGCAATATAATATTTTATGCCAACTCTACTTCAAAAAAAATATTCTGGCATTCAGATATTGGATTTAATGAATGATATTTTAGGTAAAGTTGTCTGAGTTAAGAAGGAGTCTAACTTATGATATTCTTGATTTTTTATTTACCAATTTTTATTTACCATGAAAAAATAAAGAGATGTTCAGATTTGTTTACATCACCCTTAGTGGTTAATTGTAGAATGAACACCATGATTTTCTATACTTCAATAGAAAAAAAAATCCTTAGAGACCTGTTTAATCATTTGGATCTAGTAGTGCAATGTTTATTCATTCATTTTGAGTCCATTAGAGTGTAAATTAGATTTGATTTGCTTGCTCTGATTGGCTTAATTGCCCCAGTTACAGCTCAAGTACAAATAAAATTGTAATAAATTGAACAGATGTTTAACCTACTCTACCAAGATCTTTAATAGTCAATTCCAATTGCAATTTACATTCAGCAATTTAACAAGACCCTTAGGATACGTATTTGATTATTTAAACAAGCTGTTTATTTCTATGTGTGATGGAAACAAGACCATTGTGTCACATGCTTTGGCCTGATCCAATTTTCTTCTATTTAATTTTGTTTATCTCCTATTAGGAGGACACAAACACACACACACACACAATGAATGCATGGCATCAGAAGTTAGTTTGCCAACTTAAAAAAATGGACACCACATTCACGCTGATGCAACAAGGGAAATTTTTCAGCATTATGAAATATTTTATAAAGAAACAAATCCTATTGCATTTTCCATGAGCATCTTCCCTAATAGCCTTTTTTTAATAGCCAATGGGAGAATCTCACCTTAAGTAAAGCATAAATTAGAAAATAATAAATTCTACTGTTTAGATTCATCATGTCATTCACCCACAACTCATGTGGAAATAAAATATATTCTTATAAAACACACATGGCCTCACACTGTCTCTACAATATTTTCAATTTAATTTAATATGGCTGTTAAGATACTGTATAACTTTTGTGTGATCTGTTCTTAAGAATGCTTGGCAGAAACGGGCACATTGCAGCTCTTGTATTTCCTCAGAAAGGAATTTAGGATGGATTTTATGTCTAGTTCTATAAATTTATAATGTGAACTTCCAAAGAGATTTCCAGTTATTATACACTGAGGCCATGTTTAGGTTATAAGAAAGTTGGTTTATCAGGAAGATAAGCTTGTAGTATGGATATAGACTTATTCAATTGAAAACCAAATAAACATTAAGAATCAGCTAATCCTGGAGCCAAAACTCAAATGCCTACAGACATCAGGGAAACAGCCTAAATGGGTGAAGCTCCCAGTAGAGACCATGGTGAATGGAAAGAGCCCATCTCTTAGGGCACTTGAGTGGGTCAGTTGGTTAAGCTTTGGACTTTGGCTCAGGTCATGATCCTTCAGTTCTTGGGTTTGAGCTCTGTGTCAGGCTCTGTGCTGACAGCTCAAAGCCTGGAGCCTGCTTTGGATTCTGTGTCTCCTTCTCTCTGCCCCTACCTCACTTATTCTCATTCTGTCTCTCTCTCACTCTGTCCCTCCCTCCCTCTCAAAAATAAACAAACATTTAAAAAGTTATTTTTAAAAAAAGAAAGAGCCCATCTCCTTCAAAGGGAATAACCACCTAGCTCTAGCCCATCACCGCCATCATAGAATAAAAGCACCAGATGAAGAGATTCTGAGTTTTCATGAACCACTCAGAATTTCAATTTTTTAATAAACTCCCAATTTAAAAATTTGTGAAAGAAGAAGTAAAACTTTCACTTTTTGCAGATGACATGATACTCTACATAGAAAACCCGACAGACTCCACCAGAAGCCTACTAGAACTGATTCATCAATTCAGCAAAGTTGCAGGATACAAAATCAATGTACAGAAATCGGCTGCATTTTTATACACCAACAATGAAGCAACAGAAAGAGAAATCAAGAAACTGATCCCATTCACAACTGCACAAAAAACCATAAAATACCTAGAAATAAACTTAACCAAAGATATAAGAGACCTGTATGATGAAAACTACAGAAAACTTATGAAGGAAATTGAAGAAGACACAAAGAAATGGAAAAACATTCCATGCTCATGGATTGAAAGAATAAATATAGTTAAAATGTCACTACTACCTAAAGCAATCTACACATTCAACGCAATCCCAATCAAAATTGCACCAGCATTCTTCTCAAAACTAGAACAAACTATCTTAAAATTTGTATGGAACCACAAAAGACCCCGAATAGCCAAAGTAATATTAAAGAAGAAAACCAAAATGGGAGGCATCACCATCCCAGACTTTAGCCTCTACTACAAAGCTGTCATCATCAAGACAGTATGGTATTGGCACAAAAGCAGACACATAGACCAATGGAATAGAATAGAGAGCTCAGATTTGGACCCAAAAATGTATGGCCAACTAATCTTTGACAAAGCGGGAAAGAGTATCCAATGGAAAAAAGACAGCCTCTTGAACGGATGGTGCTGGGAGAACTGAACAGCAACATGCAGAAGAATGGAACTAGATCATTTTCTCACACCATACACAAAAATAAACTCAACATGGATAAAGGACCTGAATGTGACACAGGACACCATCAAAACCCTAAAAAGAAAGCCCGAAAAAACCTCCTTGCTGACCTCCACCGCAGCAATTTCTTACTTGACACATCCCCAAAGGCAAGGGAATCAAGAACAAAAATGAACTATTGGGACCTCATCAAGATAGAAAGCTTCTGCACGGCAAAGGAAACAATCCATAAAACTAATAGGCAACCAAAGGAATGGGAAAAGATAGTTGCAAATGACATATCAGATAAAGGGCTAGTATCCAAAATCTATAAGGAACTCACCAAACTCCACACCCGAAAAACAAACAATCCAGTGAAGAAATGGGCAGAAGACATGAACAGACACTTCTCCAAAGAGGACATCCAGATGGCAAACAGACACATGAAACGATGTTCAGCATCCCTCCTCGTCAAGGAAATACAAATCAAAACCACACTGAGATACCACCTCACACCAGTCAGAGTGGCTAAAATGAGCAAATCAGAGGACTCTAGATGCTGGCGAGGATGTGGAGAAATGGGCACCCTCCTACACTGTTGGTGAGAATGTAAACGGGTGCAGCTCCTCTGGAAAACAATGTGGAGATTCCTCAAAAAAATTAACAATAGAATTCCCCTATGACCCAGCAATAGCACCGCTAGGAATTTACCCAAGGGATACAGGAGTGCTGATGCATAGGGGCACACGTACCCCAATGTTCATAGCAGCACTTTCAACAATAGTCAAATCATGGAAAGAGCCCAAATGTCCATCAGCTGATGAATGGATCAAGAAGATGTGGTTTATCTATACAATGGAATACTACATGACAGTGAGAAAGAATGAAATCTGGCCATGTGTAGCAACATGGATGGAACTTGAGGGTGTTATGCTGAGTGAAATAAGTCAGGCAGAGAAGGACAGATACCATATGTTTGCACATATAGGAGGATTAGGAGGAACTAAACGGAGGACCATGAGGGAGAAGAGGTGGAAAAAATAGTTGGGGAGAGGGATGGAGGCAAACCATGAGAGACTCTTGAATGCCAAGAACAGGCTGAGGGGGGTGATGGGCATAGAGGAGGACACTTGTGGGGATGAGCACTGGGTGTTATATGGACACCAACTTGACAATAAACTATTAAAAATTTTAAAAAATTGTGACTACTTCAAACAGCAACAACAAAAGTCTGTGAACTAAGTTTACAGAATGTTGTTTACTCATTGATCTATCAAATCTCAACATTTTAGAGTTAATGACAATAAGACCCTTGTAATTCAAGTGACCATTACACCTTTGTGGTAAAACAGTAAACCTATAAATTAGAACCTCTTCTTCAGCATGTTATGGTTTCAGATCCTTATTATGGCCCAATGTAGCTATACAACCTTGCGCAAATTACTTAACCTCTCAAATCCTCAGTTTTCCAATTGATAGATTAGAAATAGTAATAATATCTCTATCATAAGCTTGTTGAGAGGATAAAGTGAGATAATGTGCAAAGAGCACATAGCATAAGGGAAATGCAAATCAAAACTGCAATGGGATATCACCTCATCAATATCATCTCATGCCTATTAGACTGGCTATTATAAAAAAATAAGAGATAACAAATGTTGGTGAAGATGTAGGGAAAGGTAACCCTTGTGTATTGTTGATGGAAATCCAAATTGGTATAACCAATATGGAAAACAATTCAGAGGTTACTCAAAAGACTAAAAATTGAACATATGATCAAGCAATTCCATTCCAGGGAATATAATCAAAGGAAAAACAAACTATGTCCAACACCCACCTGCTTCCCATGTTCATAGCAGCATTATTCCCAATAGTCAAGATTGGAAACACCCTAAGTGTCCATCAACACATGAATGGATGAAAAAGTTGTGGTAGCTATATACAATGGAATGTTATTCAACCATAAAAAAGAAATCCTTCCATTTGTGACAACATAGAAGGACCTTGAGGGCACTATACTAAGTAAAATAAGCTACAAAGACAAGTATTGTATGACCTTTTATGTGGAATCTAAACAAAAACAAGGGTCGCCTGGGCAGCTCAGTCGGTTGAATGTCTGACTTCGGCTCAGGTCATGATCTCATGGTCTGTGGGTTCGAGCCCTGTGTCAGGCTCTGTGCTGACAGCTCAGAGCCTGGAGCCTGCTTGGGATTTTGTGTGTGTCTCTCTCTCTTCCCCTCCCTTCCTTGTGCTCTGTCTCTCATGGCTTCTCAAAAATAAATATTTTAAAAAATTTTTAACAGAAACAAAAACAAAACAAAACTCACAGAAAAAGAGGTAAGATTTGTGGTTACCAGAGGGGGCAGGAGAATTGGAGGGAGGTGGCCAAAAGGAACAAACTTCCGGTTTTATGTACTGGGGAAGGAATGTACATCATGATGACTAAAGCTAACGCAGCCGCATGGCATATGGGAAAGTTATGAAGAGAGTAGATCCTAAGAGTTCTCATCACAAGGAAACAAACTTTTTTTTTTTGTATTTATAGATGATAAGTATTAACCATACTTATCATTTCAAACATGTATGTCATACCATGCTGCTGCACACCTTAAACTTACACAGTGCTATACGTCAATTATGTTCCCCCAAAACCGGGAAAAATGTATTTCAAAGTGCTAGGAGACAAGATACTGAGGAAGTGCCTCCACAGTCTCCATTTCTGTGTCAGAAGTTAGAGAAATGATATAAAAGGACAGAATGGAGGGCGCCTAGGTGGCTCAGTTGTTTAAGTGTCGGACTTCACCTCAGGTCATGATCTCACCAATTTTTAGTTCAAGCCCCACATTGGGCTCTGTGCTGACAACTCAGAGCTTGGAGCCTGCTTCAGATTCTGTCTCCCTCTCTTTGCCCCATCCCTGCTTGCACTCATGCTCTCTTGCTCCCTCTCTCGCTCTCTCTCTCTCCCCCCCTTGCTCTCTCAAAAATAAACAAATATTAGGGAGAAAAAAGGACATAAAGGGAAAAGAGGCCAACAAGATAGATGTCCCTAAGAAACACTGTATCCACAGACTACTTCAGTAACTATATTCCCACTCCCAGTAGATTCGGGGGCTCTGACCAAACAATACCTCCCCTCTTCTTACCCTCAACATCTTTGGAAAGGACAATTAACAAAGAATTACTAAGTAGGGGTGGAGGGGGAATGGTTTTCTTACTAGGTGTTTGTGTTTGTCGTTATGAGGCAAAGTGAAAGATAATACACAAATAAACTTACAAAATCCTAAGCCAACTATTTATTTGGAAACTGTTCACATCAATCATGTCCTTTTACTCCATCTAAATCCACAGTGACATAACTCTTACGGATGCTGCTTTAATTACAGAAGACTGCGTTTTGTTATTCATTGTGTAAATACGATGCACAGTTTCTTACCATGTTTAAGCTACATGAAGCCCAGAATTTATTTCCCAATTATACCCTTCCAGTCAAAGAAAGGAAAAGACTGCAAGCTCAAACTGGATTATCAAGTGTGATCTTTTGCTTATTTTTCTGATGAGCAAAAAAGAGAAGGTTTGAGTAAAAGTGAACAAAACGTACACACAGAGAAAAGCAGAAATTGGGGGTAGGACACAGTGAAACTCTTCAATGAAAGCCACTGTTAAAAGTTCAGCTGAGCACTAATGTGGTAAGCTATTGTTAAAATGGATGAAAATTATGTAAAGTTTAAATCTGCATATTAAGAATATTATGTTTTCTCATTAGAAGTGAAACATTTCTAAAAACTGTGGCACTTTTGTAAATAACATCCTAGTGCTGTTTAAAAAAATACTGGCTATGCCACACTGAGATACCACCTCACACTGGTCAGAGTGACTAAAATGAACAAATCAGGAGACTCTAGATGCTGGCGAGGATGTGGAGAAACGGGCACCTTCCTACACTGTTGGTGGGAATGTAAAATGGTGCAGCCCCTCGCCCCGGAAAACAGTGTGGAGGTTCCTCAAAAAATTAACAATAGAACTCCCCTATGACCTAGCACCGCTAGGAATTTACCCAAGGGATACAGGAGTGCTGATGCATAGGGGCACATGTACCCCAATGTTCATAGTAGCACTTTCAATAATAGCCAAATCATGGAAAGAGCCTAATTGTCCATCAGCTGATGAATGGATCAAGAAGATGTGGTTTATCTATACAATGGAATACTACATGGCAATGAGAAAGAATGAAATCTGGCCATGTGTAGCACCATGGATGGAACTTGAGGACATTATGCTGAGCGAAACACATCAGGCAGAGAAGGACAGATACCATATGTTTGCATGTATAGGAGGATTAGGAGGAACTTAACGGAGGACCGTTGGGGGAGAAGAAGGGAGAAAATAGTAGGGGAGAGGGAGGCAAGCCATGAGAGACTCTTGAATGCTGAGAACAAACTGAGGGCTGATGGGAGTGGGGGAGAGGGGAAGAGGGGTGATGGACATGGAGGAGGGCACTTGTAGGGATGAGCACTGGGCGTTATATGGAAACCAACGTGACAATAAACTTTGAAAGAAAAAAAATAACAAAACAAAATACTGGCTATGGCTTTGCAAGTAATTCCCTTGGTTTGGTTTCACCATATAGTGAAATGAACCAATAGCATCTGCAAACAATGACATACAAGTTGTGATTTGTGTTAATAAGGAAGTGTATGTTCCCCTACTAGCTCAGAACAAATAATCAAAACATGAGGCAACACAAGAGTTAAATCACATGCTGAGCAAGTAAGCTAAACATTTGTAAGATTTTTCCTAGCACCCACATAAAAATTAGTTTAGGTAAAACTTAAAACTTGAATTATAAATTAGAGTTATTTTATAATATCAAGGGATGACGCTCTGGTGAAATGACAGAATTGATTTCTTTTTTGGAAAAATGTGTTAGGAGCCGTATTCTACCTAAAATTCCCTATTAGTGAAAATCTTGCCAAGAACCATATAATAGTGCTCAATATTTTTGGCACCTTTCACCTCTAGAATACCCTACGTGGTACAGATCCAGGGAATAGGACAGTCTTTCTGTTAATAGGAGGACTCCACCAGGCATTCTCTGTGGATTCAGGGGAAATCGGCTAGTATCTCTTCCCACACAGATCACCTCTTCTTTTCAGGTTAGCCATGTGTATCTAGAAACCATTAGTAAGTCCTTTCAAAAGTCTTCTCTACCTCTTTGTTCCAAATGAGCTCTTAATCTATTTCTGTTCCTCTCTCCTGACACTCTGTCCTCTACTTCAACTCCTGGAATGTGAGAACTCAAGATTAACAGAAAACATTTTGCATCTGGGACAAAGGAGCCAATCTGAAAGTGTCTGGCTATCCTTCACCTTGACACTGAGATAGTGCACCCTGCTTCTCAGGAGGTGCATCCGGACAGCCACGCCAAGTTGGTTCTTGTGTGGGATCCCTGGACAAACATTTTAAGCCTCAAGTTCAATAGAAAAGATAACAAGGGGTGATTATGAAGGTCTCTGCCTTAATTAAAGGAGTGAATCAAGAAAGAATCCTAAAATGTTCAGTTCCTTACAAATTAAGGAGCTGCTTATATACTCCTCCCAACTGAGGTCAATTTACAAAAAAATCTGAAGTAGTTGTTAGCCTTCAAGAATTCCCAAAGCTTCTTGGAATGGAAAACGGTGAGGCCAGTGTGTGTGTGTGTGTGCAAGTCTATAAGCATTTACACAACAGAGTAGGCAGGGTGGTTGGGTCAAGGACTTCCTTAAAGGGGCCATATATTATGCTAGCCTATCAATAATGATGAATCTGCCACATGGAAAATAGGCTTTAAAACTAATGAGAATGTTTTATTAGTTTCCAACTCTTATCATAACGAATTACCTCAAATTTAGTGGCTTAAAACAACACAAATTTATTATCTTGCAATTCTGCAGTCAAAAGTCTCACTGGGCTTAACATGTCAACAGGCCTGAATTTCTCCTAGAGAAGGGTAAGATTTTATTGACTTAATTATCTGCCCCCTAAATTTTGTATGGTGAGGCCCCTAACCTTTTCCCATGCAGCTGTATTTGGAGATACTACCTTTAAGAAGGTAATTAAGGTCAAATGAGGTCACAGGGGTGTGGCTCTAATATGATGAGACTATGACTATATAAAAAGAGGAAGAGACACCAAAGATCTTTCCCTCACCATGCACGCACTGAGCAATAATGAGAAAACTGCTGTCTTGAAGCCAGGAAGAGAGACTTCAACAGAAGCCAACCCTGATAGTAACTTGACCTTGAATTTCTAACCTCCAAAACTATAAGGAAAGGGGTTTCTATTGTTGGGGCACCTGGGTTGCTCAGTTGGTTAAGTGTCCGATTTCAGCTCAGGTCATGATCTCATGGTTCACAAGCTGGAACCCCACATTGGGCTCTTTGCTGACAGCTCAGAGCCTGGAGCCTGCTTGGGATTCTGTGTCCCCCTCTCTCTCTGCCTATCCCCTACTCACACACTGTCTGCCTCTCTCAAAAATAAATTAGCATGAAGAAAACTTAAAATTTCTATTGTTTAAGCCACTGGCCTGTGGTAATTTGTTATGGCAGCCTGAGTAGACTAACACAAAGGGAGAATCTATTTCCTTCCATTTTTCAGCTACTAGAAGCTGCCTGCATTTCTTGTCCCATGGTTGCTTCCATTATCCCCAAAACCAACATCTTGGCATCTTCCAATGGCTCTGATGCCAACATCCCAGCCTCTAAGAATCCTGTGATTCCACTGAGCCCACCTAGAGAACCCAGGATCATGTACCCATTTCAAGATCCTTCACTTAATCATAACTGCAAAGTCTTTTTCCAGGTAAGATAAAATATTCACTGGTGTAGGAGATTAGCATAAAGACGTCTTTGGGGATTCATGATTTTTGCCTACCATTATACTGAAATACACAAAACCACCAACTCTGCAAACTAGAAGTTTTCTTTCTGGTGTAGATCCCAGCCAGGCTCCAAAGCTGTTTTCAGAGAATACAAGGACTTTAAATCCAAGACCAGTTCACTTCAGGCCAAGTTTGAGGATGATATCAAGATAAAATTCTTTTGGGGCACCTGGGTGGCTTAGTCGGTAAAGCGTCCGACTTTCGCTTAGGTCATGATCTCACGGTTCGTGGGTTCGAGCCCCGCGTCGGGCACTGTGCTGACTGCCAGCTCAGAGCCTGGAGCCTCTTTCAGTCTGTGACTCCCTCTCTCTCTGACCTTCCCCTGCTCACGCCGTCTCTCTCTCTCTCCTAGAAATAAATAAAACATTAAAAAAAAAAAAAGATAAAATTCTTTAGGATACAAACTGAAAAAGCCTCAAGCTTCGCCCAGCTTCAAGAAAGCTAGGTTGTGCCCACAGTGGGTCCATCCATCCATTGGCTTGATGAAGTCAAAGAGTAGCCTCTCAAAAAAAGATCTTCTATGTACACAGGACCTTCAATATTAAGAGTGAAGTAAGTTAGTATGTACAGAATCCTTAGGCTTTAGACCTCACCCCAGCCTTAGCACATGACAATGATGGTTTGCTTTCAAAAATGTCTTAGTGGCAGTACTGCTGTTCCTTATGCAGGATGAAGTCACAAGAACTAGGGTGCTCACTAGTTTGAGGGTTAAATATAGTTCCCCTATAGTCTAATTATTTAAGTAAACTCTACACCCAATGTGGGGCTCAAATTCAAGACCCTGAGATCAAAACTCAAAGGCTTTTCCAAATGAGCCAGCCAGCTTCCCTCAGTTCTCCTATAGTGGAGAGAATCGTATTTTCTTTACAGTTTCTCCTCAGGTTCTATCTCCTGACTTAAGCTTTTTAATTTTCTCCTTTGACCACTATTTCTCTGCAGCTCTTTTCATTATAAATTGCACAAAGTAGGAACCATAGTATGCTGTCAGTCTCTTCCTGAAATTATTTCAGTGCGTATTTTCTTCACCAGTGAGATGGATGTGCCATCATTCCCCACATCTAGGTCCCCTTTTTCCTGCAGAGATCTACATATTTGCTCATTAGAGACAGAGGTGAATTCAA
Source organism: Hyaena hyaena (assembly GCF_003009895.1). Classification (NCBI taxonomy): domain Eukaryota; kingdom Metazoa; phylum Chordata; class Mammalia; order Carnivora; family Hyaenidae; genus Hyaena; species Hyaena hyaena. The sequence goes on along the minus strand of NW_024080905.1, from coordinate 2,193,739 downwards.
TGGCCAATGAATAAAGACATGTTAAGCTGCGCGGTTACTGTGACTCTCTTGCAAAATGCCCCACCCTTCCGCATGACAGGTATGTAGGATTAGCTTCCGACTGGCCAAAACCTATAGTTTTTAATGAATTCACCATTACCACCATCCATATAAGCAGATGAAGAGTTGAGGCTCTTTAAGGAGGAACTAGTCTCGATACACAGGACTTGAAAGGTCACGTGAACAACTTTTAAAGAGTTTTAGCCTATGGAAAAGCTCCCAGCATGTATTTAGAACAAAACATGTGCCAAAGGCATATGCACCAAGTAAAAACCCTGCAACAGTTAATAAAAACTCACAACAGATTTATATCCCCTCCAACTTGCGCCCTCCCTCCTTCTCTCTCAAAATAAATTTAATAAATTAAAGTACAATTCAATGGTTTAAATATATTCACAAAATTGTGCAGCCATCACACAACTTAGATTTCACCACCCAAAAAAGAAACTTCCTATTTATTAGCAGTGACTCTCCATTTCTTCCTATCCCTGAAGCCCTAGGCAACCACTAACCTATTTTTTGCCTATAGAGTTGACTGTTATTCACACTCTATATAAGTACAAACACACACTATGTGATTTTTTGTGACTGGCTTCTTTCATTTAGCATGATGTGTTCAAGACTCATCAATGTTGTATTACATATTAGTATTTGATCCCTTTTTATTGCCAAATAATATTCCATTGTATGGATGTACCACATCATACATTTATTAAGAGATGAACAGTTTTTAACATTTCATACTATTTTATTTATTTTTTTAAGTTTATTTATTTATTTTGGAGGGAGGTGATTGGGTGGCTTAGTCAGTTAAACATCCGACTTTGGCTCAGGTCATGATCTCACAGTTCGAGAATTCGAGCCCCACATCAGGCTCTGTGCTGACAGCTCAGAGCCTTGATTCTGCTTTGGATTCTGTGTCTCCCTCTTTCTCTGCCTCTCCCCTGCTCACACTGTCTCTGTCTCTCAAAAATAAATAAATATTTAAAAATATATATAGACAGAGAGAAAGCACACATGAATGCACATGAGCAGGGGAGAGGCAAAGAGAGAGGGTGACAGAGAATCCCAAGCAGGCTCCACACTGATAGAAGCCTGATGCATGGCTTCAACTCTAAAAACCCTGAGATTGTGGCATGAGTGGGAACCAAGAATTAGATGGTTAACTGATGGAGCCACCCAGGTGCCCCTCATTTCATTTGATTTATTTATATTTTATTTTAGAGAGAGGAAGTGCATAAGCCAGGAAAAATCGCAAAGGGAGACAGACAGACAGAGCAGGCTCCACACTCAGCACAGAACCCAACACAGGGCTTGATCCCATGACCCTGGGGTCATGACCTGAGTCAAAATCAAGAGTTGGATGCTCAACCAACTGAGCCATCCAGGCGTCCCAAGAGATGGACATTTTTTTAAAATGTCTACTTTTAAGCTATTATGAATAATGCTTCTATGAATATTCATGATCAAGTTTTTAATGTGGACATGTTTTCTTTCCTAATGAGTATATAGTAACTAAAAGTAAAACTGCTAGGTCATATATTAACTTTCTGTTTCACATTGTGATGGACTTTCAGATTCTCTTCCAAATCATCTACATCATTTTATATTCCTATTAGTGGTATACAGGGGTTCTACTTTCTCATCAATGCTGTTATCTGTCTTTTTGATTACAGCTATCCTAGCAGTTGTCAAGTAGTATCTCACTGTGGTTCTGATTCACATTTCCCTAATGCCTCCTGGTTTTACATTTTGCTGATGTGCTTACTGACCATATCTGTTCAGATCCTTTGCCTCTTTTTAATTAGGTTATTTGTCTTGTTATGGTGATAAGATTTTTTATATATTCTAGATACAAATCCCTTATTAGGTATATAATTTGCAAGTATTTTCTACCATTCTGTGGGTCGTTCTTTCACTTTTGTGACAGTGTCCTTTGAAGCACAAAACTTTCATTTTGATGAAGTCAAATCTATAGATTTTTCTTTTGTTCTTATGCTTTTGGTGTCACATCTAAGAAACCATAGCCTGGTCCAAGGTCATGAAGACACAAGTCCATACTTTTTTCTAAGATTTTTATAGTTTTAACTATTATCTCTGGTATTTGATTATTTTTTAAGATTTTTATGTTTAGTGTGAGGTAGGGGGTCCAACTTCATTCTTTTACACATAAATATCCAGTTATTCTCGCACGATTTGTTGAAGACGCGATTCTTCCCCGTTAATTTTGTCTTGGCAACCTCCTTAAAAAGTCAATAGAAGCTAAACATAAGAGTTTATTTCTTGACTCAGTTCTGTTCCTTTAATCTATCAGTGTATCCTTATGCCATAGTTAGTGTATATTAAAAAGGATCTCTTTCAGAGAAATTATAGTTCAAGTCAACAGCTGTGTATTTTAAACTAACACTACCACCAATAAACAAAATAAAACAAACAAAATATCCAGATAGAATGACTGCCACCATTCCTACTTGGCTGAACAGTAAATGGGTTGAAAATTTTAAGTGACTACCTATATACTGAGAACAGTAAAACCAAAGCAAGAAATAGACTCAGTAATTGATACATCCAGGCTACATGGTCTACAGATAATGAACTACTGATATAGAAGTTATTTTACCTAATCATCATAGCAAAATGCTCTTAGTCAATTAGTAAATTAGGTAGAAATATAAAACAAAATCTAAATTCAAACATACAGGGAACAGTAAAAATTCAAGAGCATATTATTCTCAAAGGATCAAAATAACAAGCATTTATTATGAACCAAACACTCCACAATCTACCTGCTTTGCTCCATTTTATCAAAATAATCTCATGATCCGGGTAAAGGGAGCTGTCCAATTTACAAGAAATAAAAGTGAAGGTAAAGTTCATTTCTCAGCATCATAGATGTAGCTGTGGACTGGGTGGGATTTGAGCCTAGATTAGTCCAAAGAATTGTTCAAGGGAATTGATCACAACTACACTTATTTTTTTCAAGTCTATGTGCCCAAGGGCTCCCTAATTGGTCAATTCAGGGTTGAAACTCCACTTAACATTGGAAAGTGAATTTCTACTTTATTTTAATCCAACAATCATATAAAATTGTCATCAATTGTAATGTATTTCTAATTAGCTAGGAAAATTAAAGCCAATTTCAAGCCTAGGTTTAGCCAAGATTTAGGGAGCTTCTGCACTGCTAGCTACCTGACAATCCACCTAATCCTGGTGTTGTTTCACACATACTGATTCTCAGTGGGATTAAATGACTTGTTCAAAAGCTCAACATGCTACTTAGTGGTGAATCCCAGCAGAGATTTCAAATATCGCATTTTTTAAAACTCTGACTCCACTATGCTAAGTATCTGTTATCAATTACTATTTGATAGATTCTGAGTCTCATGCCTTAGGATCTAAATCCTTCAGTCTGTTCTTTCTCTTGAACCTCACAGCAGCTATCAGAGACACTGATGAGAACACTCATTGACCACACCCCTGCTTTGGATGCCTATTTCCAACCTTCTCAACCATAAAGTTCTTCTCTTGACCATTCAATGAGGCAGCTTCTTTCCACTTTTTTCCAAACAACCATTCCAACCCACCCTATTTTATGTGGCTTTCATGCTTAATAGGTGCTTGGTCTCTTCTCTTTCATGGGCTTATCCTTCATCCAAAACACAAAAGAACAACACCTGTAATGAAAGGTGGCTCACTAAGTTGCCATCATACTTCTTACATTCGAAATGATATATAGGTCATCTCTCCCTGCCTTTAGCTCTGAAAGCCAAAGCTAATTTTTAAGCGTCATTTTAATAAATGTTAAAATTGCCACTTTGCCAAAGTTCTTTACCTTCTGGAATCATTTCTTTCTATTCAATTTTTGATCGACCAAAAAAAATAAATAAATAAAAAAGTCTTGCGTAAGCATCTAGGGTTTTGTGCCTATGTATGATACAAGTTTAGAATTTAAAAAGACTGTAAAATATACTTGACAGTATTTCTTTATTGACATAGATTCGAGAAATGACTCAACTTCAACATTTCTGTTTCTTGTCAACAAAAAAGTTTTAGTGTTTAATCATTAACTTTCCTATGGAGGTATTATTTTAATTAAGGCACTTTTGCATCAGAATAGAAACACAGGACATAAAAACTAGCTGTTACTTTGAAGTTGCAGTCTCCTTTCCACCATTTTCCACTCCATTCTAAAATCATCTGCATACCAGGTAATACCACTTTAAAAGAAGCAAGCATTTTACTGAAGGGAGAGTCCTACACATGGGGAACAACATGGTAAGCTGTGATCTGAGACGACAGTTGGTTTACTCTTACCATTTGATCGCAAAATTTCTATGCCATCTGTGGGAAGCCACACAGGCAAATGTGTCATCACATCTAATAATGAAAAGAAAAAACAGACAGAACGTGCTGGAGAAACAGACTGCTTTAATTACCCCCTCACAATGCTCCTTGAAAATTTGGGGAAAAAAAGCATTGTGCAGATGAGTTCTTTATATAAAAAAGTAGCCAGTGCTAAAAAAAATTTTTTTTCAAATAATCAGGATGAATGCCCTAATTCCTGCATGTCCAGTTGAGAGTGGGAAGCAAGGTACGGTCAAGACTGAGGGGAAATCTTATACACAGACTTGCCAGGAAAATAAAAAGTATGATGACTATCTACAGTCCACTATTTAGATGCTCAAATTTCAAAATTATATTCTTTAAATTAGAACATATTTTTACCAAAGTTCTACAGTGGGAGTATAGGAGAAGGTTGGTATATAAAGACAGCTCTAAGACACAGGGATTTGACCTGCCCAACATCTAATGGTGACATTCATTAGCTGCCAACAACCACCTTCTCTTCTTTCAAGTCTAGACCAGTGATCCACATTCCAGTGGTTTTCTTTATCTTCCTATCATAGGTGTTCTCAGAAACATGAGAGCATAGGGTGTTTTCCTTTCTTCAACACCAATGGGAATTGTGTCCTGAGCTGGTAAAAAAATGATAATAATAAAATAAAGATGGGAAAGATCAGTGACGTAGGACTTGATCCTCCTCAGTCTAACGACTACAACTCAACACAATTACAATCACTCTTCTTTCTTCAGTCTGAGATTGGTACAAGTTATAGACATTCCCTAACCAGAAGAGAACCATTTCATTTCTGCTCACCTTCCATTCAATTTATATTCATTTTCCATTTATTTCTGTTCTTGTTTACATCAGTTGTCTTTATACTCCCACTAACCATCACTCCTACCTCTCACCAGTCCAGTAATTTCTATCCTCAGCAAGAGACAAATCTAAGACCACAGTTCCAACTGACATTGGGACTGGAGCATTGAAATGAACAAAGAGGAGTTAACAGTAGACTGGGGAAGTGACTAATGAGTTGCCTCTAGACACAATGACAGAAGCAGTCAGACATTTGGCTTGTAACAAAGGTATCAGAGTGTCGCCTGGTGTCTGTGTGTCCTGGGAATTCATTCGCACACTAATTCATGCTGCCCCACCTCTGAAACTTTTGTCATTCATTCATTAACTATTTTTGAGCATCAGCAATGAGCCAAGTTCTAGCAGCACTAGAGAAACAACAAAAAAAATGTTATGAAGAAGTATCATTAATCATGAAAACTCAGTCTAAAGAGAAACAGGACACACACACACTTTTCCTAGCTAGTTTCCCATTTCTTACACTTTGAAAGCAATGTAGAACCCGACAAACTCCCAAAAGGTAATATGAAAATATGTATAAATACGAAAAATGGCAGGTTACATACAAGTGTGTTTGAGTAGCAAATGTTTCCTAACAGATCAATACATTTTTTTTTCTTTTCAAGAAAAAGCTTTCTTTCTCATGAATACTTACTGAGCACCTGCTGAGGGCCAGATGCTGTTCAAGGCACCACAGATACAATAACGCACAGGACAGAGAACATCCCTGCTCTCTCAGATCTACTATTCTGGTCATCAAGATAGATAATAAAGGATTTTTTTGAATTAAAATGTATAGTATGTAAGAAAGTGAGAAGTTTAAGGAGAAACTAAACCACGGAAGTAAAGTTGGGAGAGGATGGTAGGGCAGATCTCGCAACTTAAATTTGAGAGGCCAGGCCTCATTGTCAACATGACCTTGAGTAAAAACCTTGAGCCAATGATGAGCAATCATGTAGCTCTCTGAATGCTACTAGTGCTTTTCCTCCCAACTAAGTAAGATAAATTTGGCTTGTTTTCCATTTATTTAACACATGCCACGAGCATTTCATTTTACTTTAAATTTCCTAAGAAAAAAACATAATCTGTCAACACATACATTTAATTATGATATGTTTGGTTTGAGAATGAAATATATATTACAATGTAATATAAAATGTAAGTAAATGTTAAACACCATTTAAAAAGGCAAAACTGTTTTCACGATCTTCAACTCGGTAGTTTGGCATTTTGTGTTTAAAAAAAAAATCGACAGGTTTCAGACTCCTGTTTGTAAGTACGGTTCTGTAAATAACATATTGTGAGTGAGGATAGTCTTAATTCCAATAAATAAAAAACCAAATTGGAAATAGTCATCATTATAGCTTCTCCTTTTTAAATTGGGTTACGAAATATTGCTTTTTGCTGAAAGTTCCACATAAAACACTTGATCAGATGAGTGTGATTAATGGCTCTTAGGAAGTTCACATTGAGGCAAATTTGTAGATGTCACATCATTTGTATCTCCCTATTAATTTACTTGATTTCAAAATCAGGCCTCTTTGTAGACCACAGAACTTATCAAGCCTGTTGAGGATTTAAATTAACAATATATGGCCTATCGTAACAAAAGCACACAATTTAGAATTGTATAATGGCCATTAACACAAGATGGGAGGTAGGGTTTGGCTGAATTATAAAACATCCAAATTGGTCACGGTTACTGATTTTCAGTAACTGCCTGTCTTGATCATCAATCCTTGGAAACTTTCTAATGAATCAGTTCTAATGGAAAGAAAAAGCTTAGGTAATTATTTTATTGCTTGACAGCTTAAATAATTATTTTATTACTGAATGGACACCATAACTCTCTTGAGCAACTCTCAACTTCCTGTTGTATTTTGAAAAAACTTCAGTTGGGAAATACTGCAATTCAGCAACTTGGTCTCACAGAAAGAGCTAGAATGGAAGGGAATGCTGAGCCCAGTGGGGGCAGAGATCAAGGACCCACACTCCTCAAAGCCTTCTAAGTAGAATTCCTCTAAACGGTAAGTAGCAAACAGGTGGTGGAAGAAGATGAAAGAACTTGCACACAAAGAGACATAAAGGGGCTCAGGAGCTTTACGAACAGCCAGTGGTTAGCATGATGAGGCCAGATGTGAATGAGAGGAAGAGGTTGAGAGAAGAAGGTGGCAGACTATCAAGGACCTTGCACAACATGCAAAGAAATTTGGACCTTATCCTGAGTGTGTGTAATGGAGATAAAGTATTCTCCTTGACATGATTCAAAGATCACTAATAATACCTTGTTTGCATTCTGATACCTATGCTAGCAGAATTACAAAATTTAAGAAGATCAAGAGAAATTTTGCTTAAGTAATACCATCTTCCTTTTCTTCCACCTTCTGGTATACTCCAGTTAGACAAAAGCATTGTTCTCATGCATTCTGGGTTGAAAATCACTATACTACCAAATCCCTAAGTTACCAAAATAGGACAAAAAGACCTCTTAGTCTTAAATGTTTCATGAATAATATTTTTTTCTTGAAGAGAAGCCAGTGAGATAGAGGTGACACTTTACGGAGGCTTGACGGTGAGTAGCCTATCCCAGGTAAATAATCAGTCCTTTGAAGTCAGAAGAAGATGGGTGGTCTAGAATTTCTAGAGGTACTAGAATGAGAAAAAAGATAGAAGGTAGCAAATGGAGGAAGGTGGGAAACTAGGGCTGAGACATGGTAAAGTAGAAAGAATAATAGGCCTAACACTTTAGAACCCTGAGTTTTAGTTCTGGCTGCTAGTGAATGGCAGCAACTATGAAGACCCTGAGATTGTACCCTATGTGCAAGCTAACAAGTTAACCTCCCAGTTTCAAGGATGCTGGCAGAAGACACGAGACTCCTGGGTAATAGACAAAGGACAATATTTTACTAACAGCAACACCTAAAGTATCATCGTTGTTTTACCCCAGGTCCCTAACCCCAGTTCCTCAAGGGCACCACAAAAAGGGCCAAGGATACCTACATGTGCAGTGGGTTGACTTGGGGAGAGGAACCCTGGGCTTAGCAAACTCATCTTTTAAAATGGGCAGCAAACTGCCTCATCTTTGCTCTGGAAGGTGACGCTGTCCACAACGCATTACAGTTCACTATATATTATCTTCGAAAGATGGTCCAGGACAGAAGATTGTCTACAACACATCCCAAAATGCTAGATCCATGAAGAACTGTCTCCCAACAGTGAATGTAACCCTAAATTCATGGTCAGGTTATTTGTCTTTCTGTGCTTGTTTACTTATAAATAAAATAGAGAGATCATTAATTCATGGATAGTCTGAAATATAATATTTCAAGCGGACAAAGAATCAAAATGGTGAGAACTTAATTTTCTGTTACATCGTAGCATTTTTTTTAATGTTTTATTTATTTCTAGGAGAGAGAGAGAGAGACAGCGTGAGCAGGGGAGGGTCAGAGAGAGAGGGAGACACAGACTCTGAAGCAGGTTCCAGGCTCCGAGCTGGCAGTCAGCACAGAGCCCGACGCGGGGCTCGAACCCACGAACCGCGAGATCATGACCTAAGCGAAAGTCAGACGCTTAACCGACTAAGCCACCACATCGTACCATTTTCTGATAGCCCTATTGAAAATGTCATTCTGTTATTACTATATATTGTACTAACAATCCCCGACTAATGAAAACACAAATCATTTCAATCCAATAAGACTAAAGGGTAGTGTCTAAAAATCAGAAAAATGTAGAACGTTCACTAATGGTTTATCTAATTTAGCAATTGTGCTTGCATATTCCTTGTGAATTCCTAGGGATTCACAAATCCCTATCTATAAAACAATCTTTGAGCCTGCTCTTTTTTCTTCTTACTAGTTGCCTCAGTAGGGAATTATTTAAAAATTTTGTGAATAGGTTTATTTTCAAGGTTTATAAATTTCCTTAGGGGGTTAAATGAGATCATCTAAATAACTGTCTGAAGGCATCCAGAACATACCAGGCATTCAACAAATATTAGGTCTTTCCTATTGTAGTTCTAACATTCTAGGATTAACTTTAATCATACCAACTTTATTATTTTGTAATTAGAATCACAAAGCCATATTGTTGCCTAATAGCTTTAAAATAATGACCCTTTTTGCTGCTTGCCATATACTTTTATTTTTTTTTTTATTTAAAAAATTTTTTTTTAATGTTTTATTTATTTCTAGGAGAGAGAGAGAGAGACAGCGTGAGCAGGGGAGGGTCAGAGAGAGAGGGAGACACAGACTCTGAAATAGGCTCCAGGCTCTGAGCTGGCTGTCAGCACAGAGCCCGACGCGGGGCTCGAACCCACGAACCGCGAGATCATGACCTAAGCGAAAGTCGGACGCTTAACCGACCAAGCCACCCAGGCGCCCCTGCCATATACTTTTAGAATCAATGTAATTTTGATTGCAACTAGTCATGAAAAATGGTATTTAAATGCCTCCATTAGCTAAAACACATTTGTTACTGGAGCATTACTTTTAATTATCTCCCAGTTGGTGTTCCTTTTCAGTAAGCTGGTTTCTCTCTCCCCCAAACCAGTCTATCACTTTAGTTTCAGAAATGGAGGGAGAGAAGACAAAATTCTCAAAGAGGGTGGATACTATTTAGGGAATTAGCCCACCCAGGCCAAAAGAGGAAGGTAAAAATGTCTACCCATCCCCACCAGTTGTAAGTAGGAAGAAAAAAGAGCAACAGAGTTAGAAGTAGGAGGCAGGCAGACACATGCATGGGTGAGAGCAGTGTGTGACTGGAAATGCAGGCCTGAGGCCATGAGTTCCACTGATGAAGGGAAACATGGAAGGCAGAGGAGCTTTGTTCGGGTTCCCTCTTTGGCGCAAGCCTTGGAACAAAGGGCTCTGAGCTTATTTCAGATGGCCTCAACGTCCCCAAGTGGGCCTGGCCAGAAAAACCGAAGACTGGGTTTGCTAATAGATTTTTTTTAAATGTCTTTGTTGGTAGGGGTATCAAAGCAAAAGGAGAGTCTGTTCTGGAGGCCAGCAGGGCTAAGACGAGGTGACCCCATAGCCACGGCGTTGGGGTGGTCAGCATGATCCAGGGGCTGAACGATAGATGTGGCAGTGACTCAGAGGAGTCTTTAAAACTGATGAAGGCCAACAGGAGGCTGAATCACGACAGAGAGATTTCTCAAGTCCTGAGACCCTGAACAACCATATTCGGTGCATGTGTACACCGAGGACATCGACAACAGGTATCAACAGGTTACCTAGGATCAGGCTGGGCTGAGATGAGCCATAATGGTGCTATGTTCATATCAGTTATGACACCCACCCACCTCTCCCTGGTACATCACAGCCTGTGGTCCCTCCGTTATACTCTGGTCTGCCATCTAGGAAAAGAGCAAGGAGAACATAGGGGAATCTGAAACACCGAAGAGCTGTCCTAAAAATCCTTAAATCGAAGAAACATGAAATTATTTTGTCTTACTTGTTTTCCATCAGACTACATTTAGCTATTTTGTTCTCTCCTCTACCCAACAGATAGCCACTTGAAGAGAAAGATCAGTGTGAGTACATTTGTGACCCCGCTACATATTTTTTGCACTGTTCAAACACTTTCCATTATTACTGGGGGTGGAAGCAGTTAGAGAAGACTCACAGCCACAGAGGAGCAGTCTTGAGTTTTGCTTTTTTTAGGATGTCAAACTCCAGTATTGTGATATTTTTTTATCCAACATCAACTATAATAGCTTTAGAGTGCAAAGTTATAACATTAAATAAAAAGGACTAGGAGTAGCTGTACAAATTGCTCATTAGACTTGATCACTTTTTTTTATGCCAGCAAAGCTCTGTAGACTAGAGAAAAACTGAGCTGAAAATACACAAGTGATGCCGTCCACGGCATGAAAAGCCTGGTACATACAGCCTTCAGCCTGCCAGTCAATAGCATCAGCCTCGTCCAAAGCAGGTAAGTAAAACTGCATCTGACTTATGCGTAATGCAAAGCATGGCTCCTGGAAAATGGAAAGGTTTGTAGTGATTTAGAACCTGTTCGTTTGAAAACTTGATTATAAGGTGAAATATGCAGAAGTTCTAAGAAAGGTATAAAAATGTCATACGAATAGGGAAGCAGTCGAGGAAGAGCTGCGATCAAATACTTTTCTCCTAAGGTGTGCCACTTTGTTTTCGTGCACCGAGAGACTACACTGTGACACTGAAGGGCACAGGTCTGGAAGCCAGCCTACCTGGAATCCTGCTCCACACGTTACTGACCTTCGAATAGTCACTCAGCCTCCCAGGGCGTGGGTTTGCTCGAATGGGGATGTTAAGAGTCCTGGCTTCACTGGTTGGTGAGGAATGTTAATGTGTGTCAAGTGCTGCCTAGGACGGAGCCAACTATGGAAGTCTCAGCACTCCTTACCCTTGTTATTAGCAACATTATTAGGAGGACACCACACTAGTGGGCGGGGCATGGAGTGTGGGATTCCTGCCCTCACTGAGTTTGCAGTCTTACAGCCGGTATAGATTCGATTCGACTGAACACCCTTGGAGGGTTTCCAGTTAACCAATCACTATGTTGTAACATGCATATGAATTGGGCTTTAAATGTCAAAGTGCAACCTGTGTTGAGAATATTGAAAATTACTATTAAGTGGTTTTCAGATGGTCTTCCAAGAAGCCATGGAGTTTGGGTGTTGATTCTTCTAAGGAAAGAGGGACAGGAGGGAGAGAGAGAAGAGAGGAGACAATGAAGCTTTACTGTATCTTTTTCAAGTTCAGTGTCTTTCCACAGGGCAGCCAACAAATGAGGTATGTGAATAAACAAACCGTAAGGGACTTGTCAGTGTGCGTAAAAATGCTTGGAACATTACAAGTGCCACTCAGCTTAAGAATTTTCCTTCTGCTCTTATTAACACAATTAAACCATTTAGATCTTAAAATAATAACAAGTTCTAACTGACGCTTCTATTATTACAAATTCCTGAGGTCAAACTTGATTCTATGTGATACAACAGCAATGGACCCCAAACACATCTTTTGTGAGGTAGATGGTGGCAGATCTTTCAAAAAAAAAAAAAAAATCCAATAATGGTGGCGATTCAAATCTGTAACACACTTGTGTATAGAAGCCTCACATTCAAGTTCATTTTCCATATGTTTTCTTGAGTGGTGGGTGCCTATTACTGATAACGAGTAGTAACAGAATTAAAACAATACATAAGCAGCGAATGGAAGTTAATGAGAAGCCTGGTAGCTGACTGAAAATAAGCCTGGGCTTATTTTCATAGACATGAGGGCTAGGATTTTGTAGAGCAAACAGGTTGCATTGTTCTTTTACCTTCTCAACACACGGGCAGAATTGCACATGTGGGTCCGTGCCAGAGTCCCCTTGACCCAGAACTCTTAGGAGGTCGTGCATCTAAAGGCGACTCAAAACCATCACAGTATATGGTCTTCGAGCTCTTAATACAATCTAACAGACAACCAAAGTGTTCACACCCAAGAGCTCTCATGCTGAATCGGCAGGCTATTTGAGAAGCTGCAGGGTGATAAGTAACTATTAACATCAGCTGTGCCATTGGTGATCCGCGGCGACTCATCGGCGGGGGACAGGGCTCTGAGAACCCTATACCCGGAACACTGCATCCTTAGTCTCCAAATGAACCGCAATCTGATTTGACTTCAATGCACACTGGGAGAATTAGGAAAAGCATTTTGGAGCTTTAATTCTATGGAGCCTGTCTACCTCCCCAACACCCTCTTAATTATCAGGAAAAACGGACCAAGGTGTAGGAGAGATCACGTGGCACAGGGCGACTCAGGAGAGAAGACTTACCTCCCCAGTCTGCATTGTGACCTGGGGGAAATTAGACCCAGTCAAGTACCAGGAAGAGCAGATAACTGTGCATTTCCCAAATATACTGGAGAGGAATTTGGGGAAGAAAGAGGAAATTTTATCTATACTAAAAATATCCAATTTCAGCAACCTGTAACAACAAAACAAGGTTACACTTCCTCATTTCCAGAGTTTTGCCCACCTCAAAGACTCACCGTAGCTTTCTGGAGCATTCTCCAGGGAATCTTCCCCTTGCGTGCTCAGGAAAATGCCCCTCGAAGCTCTTCAATTCCGCTGTCCCTCGCTGGCGACTTGCAAGATATCGCCTCCACCCGGCAAGGCTGCTAGGTCTCCGAATGCCCCGGCAGCAGAAGCCGGAGCAAGTTACAGCTTTTACCAAGAATTTCCCTTAGTCAGGGAATCATTTTAAAGCGCTGTGAGATTTGGCTACTTAAACAGCCTACAAAACCAAATTGGCCTTGGGCGCTGTTTGAATCCCACTCATTGGTTCCTGCCACCGGCTGGTTTTTGGCTCCTTGGCTTCCTGCAACTGTTTCCTTTCTTCTCCTTAACTAGGAGTTAATGAGGGCCTCTTAAAGTGCCAATCTATAACTTTCTCAGAGCGTCCAGAAACTGGAACCCTGGTATGCACTATGAAGTCAAACTAAATGGCATACGTTACTTATAAGTGCATTTTAAAATATGAGAGAGAGAGAACTATAGGCCAGTACCTGTTTCTAAACAGTGTACCTGATTTGAACTTGTAGGTAACCTAAGAGACAATCCACAATCCTGCTCAGCCTTCTCACAAATTTCTGATCTTCAAAGATCCCAGCTGTGTAAATGTAGATTCCACAATCCGGGGTTACCTGAATCTCAAACTCAAGGCCAATTTACAATAAACAAGATCTGCAGATTGAGTTTCAGAAGATGATACAGGAAGGGGTTGCCTGGGTGGGTCAGTGGGTTAAGCGTCCAGCTCTTGATCTCAGTGAAGGGCATCCTCTCACGGTTCATGAGTTCGAGCCCCGTGTCTGGCTCCGTGCTGACGGTGTGGGACCTGGTTGGGATTCAATCTCTCCTTCTGCCTGCCTCCCACCCACTTGTGCGCTCTCTCTCTCTGTCTCAAAATAAATAAACATAATTTTTTTAAAAAAAGAAAATGATACAGGGAATAAGGAAAGATTTCTAATGTGTGGGATTCATCCACAGCAGTTTTACATTCAGTTCTAAGAAGAAAGAAAATACCACTATTCTGCTTATCAATGTATACCCAGAAATTAGGTCTACCACACAACTGGCACTCAAAAAAAAAAAAAAAAAAAAATCCTGAAATGACTGACTGAAATCTGGGAAGAAGTGAATGAAAATAAAAATGAGTGCACATGGTGACTAGGAGGGAGCTAAATAGCCAGTTGGGGGGTGGGCGAGCCCAAGGGAAGGTCCTCATTCTTTGGCCAGTCAGCTCATGGAAGAAGGTAATGCCAGAGAGCAGAGAGACAGCTTGGGCATGAAGAATTGGGAATTACAGAATGTTCTAGTCGAAAGGGATAGGAGATAAGCTTAGGGCTTTTGAGTGCTGGCAAAGCCAGGTAGGAACCAATTTAGGGGAGAATCCAGGCTTCTTAACTCCTGGTTTTAAGTGCCGTATTCTCTCAAGCAGTGGCTGCAAGTGGGATGACATGCAAATGTCAGAACATGCTGGAGCTCCTGGCAATGGACTCCCCAGGCTTCTAGTACCTCCTATAGATAGATACAGTGGCTTCCAGTTCCAAAGGCACAATATAAAGGATCGAGAAGAGGCAAAATTTGCAGAGTGGATCCCTGAGCTGACCAAAGGCAAGCGAGATTTGGGGGCAGATAGTGTCGGGGGTGGGGGTGTGGGGGGCTGGTGAAGAAACGGTGTACCCTGGGTTGCAGGCGGTGGGTTGGCAGGGAGGGTGGTGGGGGAAGGTTCTGGACTTTGAGGAGCAGCACACACAGAGGGAGTACTGTGTTATGTTGTTACAGTGGCAGCTGGCAAGTGTGGGAGGGTGTAAAGAGATCAAAGAGGGGGAGCTGTGGGAATCACGGCGGCTTTGAGAAGCCACCGGCCTCCATCTTCAAGCCCGTGACTGCTCAGAGGGGGGCGCTGGGTCTCCAGGCACTGGGCCCCCTCCCCTCCCAGCCTGCCTCCGGTCAAGAGTCCCTGGCACCTGAGACTTCGCCCTCATGGATTAGGGCCAAGTGGCTATTCTTGCTTCTCCCCGTCAGAAGCTGGTCCTCTCAGCAGCCCTTCACCCCATATTCTCAGAAGTCTAACTCAGACATCTGTTCACAATATTGAATTTCTAACTCCACAAGTTTAAAGGCTTCACACCCACTGCTGCTTCTAGTCTAACACTCGCTGCTTAACCTGAAGCCAGATAACTCTGCAGTGACAAGCACAGAAATTCCCTTCTGTTTGAGAAAAAGAAAAACTGGACACAAAGTCGGTAAAATATAGCAAAGGGGACACTTGCAGCGACTTAGCTTCTGCTTGCCTTGGGACGGCATGATCCTGCTAATCTAACCTTTAAGCTACAATTTCAACTTGCCAAGTGATTTGTAACCACCTTTGCAAACCTGGCAGTGCGGCGGCTTGGAAATGCGACTGGATTCTGTGGTTACAAATAAGCTGTTTTTGTGCCCGTGGCTCAATTTTGTAATCTGTGCTAGTCCGATCTGTAACAGCACCTTGGATTTATCTGGCAAATATTCTCGGGATGCTCTTCACAAATGTCATTTCTTTATTCTTTTAGGACTTTCATTGAAAAGATTCTTCGAGGCAGGCATAAAATAAAAAAACCATTCTTTCCTTGAAGAGAGCTCTACGAAACATATCCTATTTCACATTTACACATATTCTTCTTGCCTCTCATGTTGGTGATTTTTCTCTTCAGTCTTCTACCTGCACAAGAGAGCTGAGCCTACTTTCTCTTAGGACTGTCGCTTTTTTGGCTCCCTGGATGGCACGGTCATGATGCTCTTACCATGTTCCCATTTTTTTCAAGTTTTAAAAAATTATTTATTTGGAGAGAGAGAGAGAACA
The DNA here is from genome assembly GCF_003009895.1 of Hyaena hyaena. Taxonomy (NCBI): domain Eukaryota; kingdom Metazoa; phylum Chordata; class Mammalia; order Carnivora; family Hyaenidae; genus Hyaena; species Hyaena hyaena. Next base: position 2,177,624 of record NW_024080905.1, on the reverse strand, counting down.
GGTGAGCAGGGGAGGAGCAGAGAGAGAAGGAGAGAGAGAATCCCAAGCAGGCTCCACACTGTCAGCACAGCTAAAATCAAGAGTCGGTCGCTTAATTGATGGAGCCACCCAGACACCGCTCCATTCTTTTCCTTTGCCTGAACAATACCAGGTGGTGAAGATTTCATCACAGATTCTTTCCACTGTTTTTTTTTTTGGGGGGGGGGGTTGTGGGGTTTTTTTTGTTTGTTTTTGGTTCTTTGGTGGGTTTCTTCTCCTTCAATTTCTGAAAACCAATTTCTGAAAATGTAGTTCCAAAGTGAACCTCTAGACTAATTTTCAAAGCCAGTCATGGAGAGTCAGCTGATTCAACATTTAAACACCTTACCTTGTTTCAGAAAAGCAAGCATTACTTCAGCAGGCCTGGCACATAGCTGCTTAGCATAATTTTTAAAATCAGACTTGAAACTGATGAGTCATATGTTGTGCTACATGGATTAATGTTCTTTTTTTTCCTTTCTTTTTCATGCTCATCTTCAAATTCTTAGTGAGAATCATGCTCTGTGTAGTCAGCAGCCTAGTTAAGACAGGTTTGGGGGGAATTTCCTGGCTACAAAGCATTTACAGTCTAGTCAGCTACATCCAACCTCTGTGGAAGTAATATCACACTCTTGGCCCTCCTCCCCCCTCACTTCCTTCCCCTCCCCTCCCCTTTCCCCCTCCCCCTTTCCCCCTCCTCCTTCCTTCCTGTTTCTTTCTTCTTTCTTTCTTTCTTTCTTTCTTTCTTTCTTTCTTTCTTTCTTTCTTTCTTCTCTCTTTCTTGCTTGCTTTTTTGCTTTCTGTCTGTCTGTCTTTGGAGAGAGATAATCTTAAACAGGCTCCATGCCCAGCACAGAGTCCGACATGGGGCTTGGTCCCATAACAGTGAGATCATGATGGAAGCCAAAATCAAGAGCCACTCAGATGCCCCTATCACTTTTTTCTTAATAAACACATGCGTCCATTCTTTGTATTTATGTAACAACAGAACATTTGTTAGCACCTACTGTATTCAAGGATAGTGCCAAAGTCTGGTGATAAGGTCGTAATCAAAGCCATTCAAATTGTTTCTTCATGGGGGACTAATCTACTAGTCACACTTTTTTTTTTTTAACATTTTATTTATTTATTTATTAATGTTTATTTTTGAGAGAGAGTGTTTGCAGGTGCGCGCGCGCACACACACACACACACACACACACACACACACGTGGGGGAGGGGCAGAGAGAGAGAGGAAGGCACAGAATCTGAAGCAGGCTCCATGCTCTGAGCTGTCAGCACAGAGCCCAACACGGGGCTTGAACCCACAGGCTGTGAGATCATGACCTGAGCTGAAGTCAGACACTTAACCGACTAAGCCACCCAGATGTCCCTACTAGTCACACTTTTAAATCTGAAACTGCGAACTGAGAGAAGCACTCAAAAGGTGAGAGACAGGGCCATGATCTATGAGATCATGGAACAAAGGGGCAAGACCTAAAATAGGAGCAGGTGGGAATCAGACAGTGTCACCGAAGACTAACACTCGACTATGATCAATATACTGTGCCTTCGATCTCTAGAACTTATTCACGTTCTAGCTGAAGTCTGTGCCCTTGAACAACATTTCTTTAGTTCTCCCATGCTCCAGCCCCTGGTCATCACCTTTCTTTTTTTTTTTTTTTTTTCTGGTTCCACATGTAAGTGATATCACATGATATTTATCCTTCTCTGTGTGTGGTTTGTCTCACTAAACAAAATACCATCAAGTTCCATGCCATTTCATTCAATGGCAGGAGGTCCTCCTTTCTTACAGCTGAATATTACCCCACTGTATATATATATATACCACATTTTTATCCAATCACCTTTTGGCAGACACAGGTTATTTCCATATCTTGGTGATTGTGACTCATTAGGCAATAAATGTGGGGGTGCACATATCTTTCTGGTATCCTGTTTGCAGTTTCTTTGGTTACATACCCAGGAGTGGGATTGCTGGACCCTATGGAAGTTGTGTTTTTATTTTTCTGAAGAACCTCCATACTGGTTTACATAGTGGCTGAATCAAGTTACACTCCTATCAATGGACACGAGTGTTCCTTTTCTCAACACCTCACCAACACATGTTATCTCTTGTCTTCTTGATGAAATCCATTCTAACAGTAGTGGGATGATACTTCACTGCAGTGTTGACCTGCATTTCCCCACTGATTAGTAATGTTGAGCATCTTTTCATGTACCCATTGGCCATTTGGATGTCTTCTCTGGAAAAATGTCTATTCGTGATTTCTAAGAGACTAGAATTTGAGTGTTCTCACCACAAAAAAAGAAATGATAACTATGTGATGTGATAAAGGCGTTAGCTAAAGCTATAGTGGTAATCATACTGCAATATATAAAAGTATCAAATCAACATGCTGGGTACTTTAAACTTACAGGATGTTATATGCAAATTATAACAGTAAAAAAAGAAAGAATAACATTTGACTTGACATTTGTCAGAATGGGAAGGGGTTAAATAGGAGAGTGTAGGGGAGGAAGGGCCAGTCTGATAGAAGGGTTTGCATTTAAGTCCCTCGTGTTAAGGGAAGTACACTGACATTTTGAAAACAAAAGACAGTATACGTAGACATGGAGAGCTAAGATGATCAAGCCTGAGAAGCCAATCCACGGAAGAAATGGAGAAGATTTTGTTAGTTTTTGCAGGTTTGGGGGTTAATTATTTTGGTTAATAGGGGCAAGTTTTTAAATGGTGATGTCAGGTTTCTATTCTGGAAACAGCTTGGATGCAATGTGGAGAAAAGAGTCAAGGTGGTCTAGAATAGATCAGTTGGGATCTGTTAGAAATCTATTAGGAATCTAGGAAAATAAAGAAAGTAACATCGTTAGGATGATTGTAGTTGAGCTATAAAGCTTTGGATTACTTTCAGAAATGAGTAGAAGATAAATTTGAAAGATGAGTAATGGATTGGACTGGAGAGTTAGAGAGAAGGAACCATTAAGGATGGCATATGACTCTTCAGTTTTCACAATTAACAGTTGGTGCCAGATTAGGGAAGTGGTAATACCACATGTTTTAATTTGAAGATCCTGAACTTTTGTATTTTTTGAACTAAGAGGAAATGTAGAATTGACATTGGATGAAAGAGTCTAGAGTTCAAAGAAGTCTGGGATGGAGATAGAAATTTGGAAGTCATTAGTATATAGGTATGAGTGAAACTCACCCCTTATTGAAATTCCCCAGGAGAGAATACTTACGGAGAAGAAGATAACTATGACAAAACTTGGAGAAAATACATTTAAAAATAGGCAAAAAAATTACTGGAAAGGACATGTGGAGGGTCAAGAGGAAATGAAAAGGATGTAGTTTCTTCGCAGCCAAGGTAAGAGAATTTTTCAAGAATAATGGAGTCCCCTACCTTATATCATGTCTAAGAATTAGAATATGTCTAAGACCTAAATATCAGAGCTAAAACCATAAACCTTTTAGAAGAAAGCATAGGAATAAATCTTCATGACCTTGGATTAAGCTATAGTTTCTAGATAAGATGGAAAAAAAAAGCAACAACAACAAAAGAAATAAATTGGACATTATCAAACTTAAAAATGTGCATCAAAGGACACCACCCACAAAGTCCACCCACAGAATGTAAGAAAATTTTCTGTACCTCATATATTTGATAGGGAACTTACATTTAGAATATATGAAGAATTTCTATAATTCAATAACAAAAACAAAATAATCTAATTTAAAAGGGCCAAATATTCTGAATAGATTTTCTGCAGAGAAGTTTTACAAATGATCAAAAAGCACATAAAAGAGTTACTGCATTAGACATCAGGGACATGCAAATCAAAGCTGAAATGACAGGACACCTTCGAGGATGTACCTTCTCCAGACCTCACTGTCCCAAGGCAGCCTGAGCACGCAGACTCTGAGGTTTCTCGCAGCCTGAGTCATTTGAGGTGCCCTGCTAAGGTGGCCATGGCACAGCATGCCCCAGCCTCCCTCTGCTTATGCCTGCTCCAGCTCTTGCCATCCCACCAACACAGTCCCAGCAGGGAGTACCCTGGAACCCCATGTCCATGTCCACCATAGGTCAAGCCAGCCTGTAAAATCCACCAGGTAAACACAGTCTATAATATTCTTAATGAACATAGATGCAAAAACCCTCAATAAAATATTAGCAAACCAAAGTCAATAGTACATTAAAAAGATCATACACCACAATTAAGTTGGATTTATTTCAGGAGTGCAAGGATGATTCAACATATTTAAATCAATGAAACACCATTAACTAAATGAAGGATAACAATCATGATCATCTCAATACATGCAGAAAAAGCATTTGGCAAAATTTAAGGTGCACTTTCATTAAAACTCTCAACATAGTGAGAATAAAAGGAATGGACTTCAACGTGATAAAGTCCACACATAACTAGCCCACAGTTAACATCATACTCAATGTTGATAAGCTGAAGGCTTTTCTTCTCGGATCATAAATAAGACAAAGATGCCCACTCATGTCACTTTTATTCAACATAGCATTAGAAGTTTTAGCCACAGCAATTAAGCAAGAAAAAGAAATAAAAGGCATCCCAGGGCACTGGGGTGTCTCAGTCGGTTGAGCAGCTGACTCTTGATTTGGGCTGAGATTATGATCCCAGGATTCTGGGAGCCAGCCCTGCATTGGGCTCTGTGCTGAGTGTGGAGCTTTATGTACTGTTGATGGGGATGTAAAATGGTGTAGCCTCTTTGGAAAACCTTCTGCAATTCTTCTAATAGTTAAACATGGAGTTACCATACGGATCAAAAATTCCATTCCTAGATATAAGCTCAAGAGAAATAAAAGCATATGTCTACACAAAACTTGTGCACAAATGTTTATAGCAGAATTATTCATAATATCCAAAAAGTAGAAATAACTCAAATATTGATCAACTGATGAACAGACAAATAAAGTGTGGTCTATCCTTGCAATGGAGTATTATTCAACAATAAAAAGGATTGAAGTAGTGATCTTTGCTGCGATGCAGATGAACTTTGAAAAGGTTACATTCAGTGGAAGAAGCAAGTTACATAGGACCACATAGAGGATGATTCCATTTACATGAAGTGTCCATAATAGGCAAATCCAGAGACAGAAAGTAAGTTGGTGGTTGCTTAGGGCTGGCAGTTTGGGAATAAGTGGGGGTGACTGCTAAAGGTCATGTTCTAAAATTATTTTAAAACAATGTTTTAAACAGAAAACATTCTAAAACTGACTGTAGTGATGTTTGCAAAACCTTTTGAATATGCAAAAAAAAAAAAAAAACCACTGAATTTTACACTTTAAATGAGTGAATTGTATGGTATGTGAATTATCTCTAAATGAAGCTTTTCATTAAAGAATAATGAAGTCATCAAGAAAGCTAAAGTTTGCTGAGAAGGCCAGTAGATAAACATTATAATCCGCCCAATGAATCTTTTTTTTTTTTTTTTAATTTATTTCTAGGAGAGAGAGAGAGAGACAGCATGAGCAGGGGAGGGTCAGAGAGAGAGGGAGACACAGACTCTGAAATAGGCTCCAGGCTCTGAGCTGGCAGTCAGCACAGAGCCCGACGCGGGGCTCGAACCCACGAACCGCGAGATCATGACCTAAGCAAAAGTCGGACGCTCAACCGACTAAGCCACCCAGGCGCCCCGAATGAATCTTGTGCACAGGCATCAGTGATGACCTTACTGAGAGCTATTTTGGTTGCTAAATTGGTGGGGGTGTGGGATCCAGATTGGAGTGAGTAGGATTACCAAGTGGAAGGTGAAAAACTGAATGCAACAAATACAAAAAGTGTTCATTCACGAAATTTCACCATTAAAAAGAAACAGAGGGTGTTGGATGAAATGAGAAGTCAATAGGAACAATGCAAGAGATATGGGCATGTTTAATGTTGATGGCCATGACTCTGTTGAGAAGGAACAGTTGATTAAGCGAGGTATAGAAAGGATAGTTGCAGTGTCACATTCCTAAGAAGTCAGTATAGTGTTGTTATTACCAGACTGCCAGGAATTAAAACCTGCCTCTACCAGTTACTAGCTGGGTTACCTTGGACAAGTTATATCATCACTCTATGCCTTTGTTTCCTCATCTGGAGAGTGGCAGCAATTATAGGATCTATCCCTGGGATTGTTTAGAGTATTATGAGTAAAGTACTTTGAGCAGAAGCTCAAATTTCAATTTTTCCTGAGAAGGAGATGAAACCATCTGAGAAAAATGAGAAGCAAGTGTGTTCATGAATTAAGATCCTCATGCAGAGGCTGAGGCTGAGGCAAGGTACAAAGTTCAAAATGAATGTTGTGGATTGAGGGATCAAGTAGATCGAATAAATGTAATGGAGTATTAAGCAGCATGTGAGATATGTTTTAGCAATTATGAATGTTAATGATACTTACCTGCCTTTTGGTGCAACCTTCTCCATCAAGTCTCAGATGGTCATATACAGATGAAGGAAAAATAGTAAGATCTTTACAAGTAAGTAGTGCAAAAAGGGAAATAGAGGTGTATTTACAAAATTGTTACTGAAAGGCTAGATCTAGGAATCTGTGGTCAGAAGGGTAAGAAAGAAAATAATAATACAAGAGTGACAAAGTGTAAAGATCTTTCTGCTCATTGGGGGTTCCAGTGAGACTAGTCATGGTGGAAGTAGTCTAACAAGCAGGCTGGAAGAGGAGGAGACATTTGCCCAAACGTAGAAGGTCTGCATTAATGGCAATAGAGGTGGGGCAGTTTCTGATGACACAGTACATAGTGTGACTGCAGGGATGAGTGACCACATAAAAGTGAGAGCCCTGAGAAGTGACAGTGTCATAGAACTGAAAGGCCAGGATGTCAGAAGGGTCACCCACATGTTGGAGTCTCGCAGGATGGTTACGGGCCTTGGGATGAAGAAGAAGACTGTAAACCAACTGCCAGTCTGGTGAATGACAGTAAGTTCCAAAGTGGTAGGATTTTTTCTCTTCCTTTCTTTCCCTCCTTTCCTCCCTCTTTCTTTTCCTTTCCTTTCTTTTTCAAAGAGAGTCAGATAGAAGGAAGCAAAAAGAAATTCAATCCACTTCCAGGATTAGAATCCCAGGCAATCTTAAAGATGTTAGAAACAACTCAGTGTAGATTGGGGAAAGCATCTTCCCACCTCCATCTTAAGATATAGTTAATACATTTGGTAAATTCAGTTCTAATAACCACCTATCATTTCCATATTGTCTCTTTACATATGCAGATTTTTATGTCTTTTCTTGCCCCCTTTCCTTTTTGCATCAAATCAATTCCAACAGTAATTATAACAGTAAAGAGAGTTAGTCAATATTTTGGTTTTCTTGTGTGTAGTGTATTGATATTACATCTAGGAATGGATTTTATGTCCTGCATAATGGCCAAGTGGATCTAGAAATCAAAGTCTGGATGCTTAGCCAAAAATAACTTGGATTTGGGGGCACCTGGGTGGCTCAGTCAATTGAGCATGCAAATCTTGATTTTGGCTCAGGACATGATTCCAGTGTCATGGGATCAAGTCCTGAGTCAGGCTCTGTGCTGATACTGTGGAGCCTGCATGGGATTCTCTCTCTCTCTCCTCTGTAAATTAATTAATTAATTAATTAACTAACTTGTATTAATATGGTATTTTTCAACAAAAGAATTATCAGAATAAAGATCATTGGTTTAATGTTTTATGTGCAAATAAATCATCATCATTTACTTGCTTATGCCCAATGTTTATTATTTGGCTCCACTCCTAGAAAATAAACTTTACAAAGGCAGGATTCTTTGTCCACTTTCCTCATAGATATATGAAGATATATTAAGCAGTAATAAGAATGTTCTAAAACATAGTAGTCACATAGTAAATATTTGTTGAATAAACAAGTAAGTTCTTCTATTAGCAACTAATTGTTGAGTCTCTGCCATTAGCAATGCACTGAAATTGTCATGGGTAAACTTATGGTCTAACTGGAGAGACAAACTTTCACTTGAGCTTCATTCTATAACAGTACGACACAACCTGCCAGAGAAATCAAGAAAAAGAGAAAGGTGGAATTTAGTTGAGTAATCTTTTGCCCAAGAGAGCAAAACTAAAGACAGAGAAATTATGGAACAGGTGCATATAGGTAGAACACATGGTGTAGTATAGTAGTTCCCAAAGTGCCATATTTCAATATTAAGTCTTTTGAGAACCATGGTCAGTGAAATAAATCCATGAAATGGTGTTAATGGGATTTCAGGATTCCTCCAGGAAAACCTAGCAATAGGAACTCGTGAGAACATAGGAATCAAAGAAGATATGCTACATAGAATCCTTGGGGAAATAAGGAAATTCCAGCAAAATGGCAGCCTTACCTGTCCACCCCACCACCATGCACTTTCAGCTTAGATCAAAGTTCCCTCCACTCATGATTTTTCTCCCATTTCCCTATGGTTAGGAATGCACTATCTAATTAAGGATGGTGTGATATACATATGTCTAACCATACAATAATGCCCTTTGTTTCAGTCTCAAATCTGATTATTCTACAGACCTCAAATTACAAGAAGAAAATTTTACTTAAGTTCCACAAGAAGACAGCACACCCTTGCAGATGCAGTTAGATACATGTTGATTTAGAAAATTAAGTTCTTGGGGCACCTGGGTGGCTCAGTCAGTTAAGTGACCGACTTCGACTCAGGTCATGATCTCACGGTTGGTGGGTTCGAGCCCCGCGTCGTGTTCCGTGCTGACAGCTCAGAGCCTGGAGCCTGCTTCCGATTCTGTATCTCCCTCTCCCTCTCTGACCTTCCCCTGCTCACGCTGTCTCTCTCACTCTCTGTCTCTCTCACAGAAATAAATAAAACATTAAAAAATGTTAAAAAAAAAAAAAGAAAACTAACTTCTTAGGAGTGACAACAGCAAGATGGTGAAATAGGGGTTTTCAGCTATCATTCAGCACAGAATCATGAATTTTGACAACCACCCACAGATAGGAGCACATTTGTGGGATCCTGGGAGTCCAGTGGAGAAGCCCCAGCACCATGTTAGAGCAAAAAGTCTGAGATCAGACACAAAGAAAAGAGTAAGAATAACACTTTCACTTTACCTGCATCACCCTTCCTCCAAGGCAGCACGGTTCAGTGCCAAGAGAGACCTCCTCAGACTCTGATTTCTCCCACATGAGAAAGTGAGAAAATATGAGTCAGTACATGATTTCCCCAGTGGTGTAGGATGATGCTCAAGATGCCTGCTTTTTTCTGGAGGATACCCACTCTTGATACTTCTATTCAACATAATACTGGAAGTCTTATTTAGGCAGAAGGAAGGGAGGGAGAAAGTGGGAGAGAGGGAAGGAAGGAAGGAAGGAAGGAAAGAAAGAAGAAAGGAAGGAAGGAAGGAAAGAGGAAGGAAGGAAGAAGGAAGGAAAATAAATCAGGGAGGGAGAGAGGGAGGGAGGGAGGAAAGAAACAAAAGGCACCCATATCAGAAAGTAAGTAAAATTTTTTGTGTTTGCAGATAACGTGACATTACACATAGAAAATCCAATGCACTCCACCAAAAAACTGTTAGAATTAATAAATGATTTCAGGAAAGAACAGGGTATGAAATCAACATACAGGCATTTATCGTCTTATCGAGCTTCATTTTACTGCATTTCACAGATATTATGGTTTTTAAAAATTGATGTTTTGTAGTAACTCTGTGTCAATCAAGTCTATCAGCACCATTTTTCTGACAGCATTTGTTCACTTCATGTCTCTGTCACATTTTGGTAATTCTTGCAATATTTCAAATTTTTTTCATCATTCCATTTGAATTGCTGCCGTCTCATGATAAAACTTAACAGATAATGAGTTACTTCTAATGAATGAGCAAACAAAGTGATGGGGTGAAATCTTGAGATGGAATGTACTGTTGAAAATGCCATGAGGACCACTGAAATTACAACAAATGACTTAGAATATTACATTAACTTAGTTGGGAGAAGTTCTACTGTGAGTAAAATGCTTTTGAACAGCATAGCATGAGACAGACAAATCATTGGTGAAAGGACAAGTCAATCGATGTAGCAAGCTTCATTACTGTCGTATGTTAAGAAATTACCACATCCATCCCATTCTTTAGCAACCATCCACCTGATCAGACAGTATTCGTGGCCATCAAGGCAAGACCATCCTCTTAAAAAAGATTGTAACTCACTGAAGCCTTGATGATGGTCAGTATTTTTTAGCAATAAAGTATTTTTTAAATTGAGGTATGTAGATTTTTTAAAACATATGTTCTTGTGTACAAAACGCAAATAATACACTGCAATATAGTATAACATAACTTTTATAGACACCGTAAAACAAAAAAAAATTCATTTGACTTGCTTTATTGTGATTTTTGCTTTATTACAGTGGTGTGAAACCAAACTCACAATACCTTCAAGATATGCCTGTACAAACATCAGTTCTGCAATTTTTCCAACACCATTTTTGAGGAGACTGTTTTCCTCCATTGTATATTCTTATCTCGTGTGTTGTAGGTTAATTGACCATGTAAGTGGGTTTGTTTCTGGGCTCTTAATTGTGTTCCATTACTATGTGCGTCTGTATTTTTTGCCAGTATCATACTTTTTTGATTACTGTACTTGTAATATAGTTTGAAATCTGGATTTGATACCTCCAGCTTTTATTTTTTCTTCAAGAATGCTTTGACTACTCAGTCTTTTGTGGTTGCATACAAATTTTAGGACTTTTTGTTATAGTTCTGTGAAAAATGTTATTGGTATTTTGGTAGTGCTTTTACTGAATCTGTTGAATGCTTTGGGTAGTATGGACATTTTAACATTAATTCTTCAAATCTATGAACACAAAATGCCTCCATTTATTTGTGTTATCTTCAATTTCTTTCATCCTTGTCTTATAGTTTTTGGAGTACAGGTCTTTCACCTCCTTGGTTAAATATCTCCCTAGGTATTTTATTCTTTCTGATGCAGTTGTAAATAGAATTGTTTTCTCATTTTCTCTTTCTGCTACTTTGTTATTAGTGTACAGAAATTCAACAGATTTCTGTATACTGATTTTGTATCCTGCAACTTTACTGAATTCATTTATTAGTTCTAGTAGTTTTTTGGTGGAGTCTTTAGGGTATTCTATATATAGTATAATGTCATCTGCAACTAGTGACAGTTTTACTTTTGATCAACTTAGACGCTTTATATTTCTTTTTCTTATCTGATTGCTGAGGCTAGAACCTCCAGCACTATGGTGAATAAAAGTAGTGAGAAAGGACGTCCTTGTCTTCTTTCCAATTTTTAGTTTTTCTCCATTAAGTAGGATGCTAGCTGGGAGTTTGTCATATATGGCTTTATTATGTTGCTATAGATTCCTTGTATTGTTGAGATATATTCCTTTTATTGTATTCCTTGTATTGTTTTTATCACAAATGAATCTTGAATTCTGTGAAATGTCAATCTCATGAGATAATCATAACTCTCTTAGTTAATGTGGTGGATATCATTGATTGATGTGTGTACATTGAACAGTCCTTGCACCCCTGGAATATATCCCACTTGACTGGACACTTACATGCAAAAGAATGAAACTGGACCACTTTCTTTCTTTCTTTCTTTCTTTTTTTTTTAATATTTTTATTTATTTCTAGGAGAGAGAGACAGAGAGACAGCGTGAGCAGGGGAGGGTCAGAGAGAGAGGGAGACACAGACTCTGAAATAGGCTNGTCAGAGAGAGAGGGAGACACAGACTCTGAAATAGGCTCCAGGCTTTGAGCTGGCAGTCAGCACAGAGCCCGACGCGGGGCTCGAACCCACGAACCGCGAGATTGCGACCCAAGCGAAAGTCGGACGCTTAACCGACTAAGCCACCCAGGCGCCCCGGGACCACTTTCTTATACCATACACAAAAGTAAACTCAATATTGGTTAAAGACCTAATGGAAAACATGAAACCACAAATCTCCTTAAAGAAAACGTAAAATCATGGATACCAGCCTTAGTAACATTTTTCTGGATGTCTCCCTAGACAAAGGAAACAAAAGGAAAAATAAACAATCAGGAGTACATCAAACTAAAAAGCTTTTGTGCAATGAAAGAAACCATCAACAAAATAAAAAGGGAATCTAGTAGATGGGGATATATATTTGCAAATGATATGTCTCATAAAGAGTTAATATTCAAAATATATAAAAAGCCCATGACTTGAATAGCAGTACTACTACTACTAATAAAATAATAATCTGATTTTAAAAATGGGCAAGGGCCTGAATAGACACTTTTACAAAGAAGACATGCAGATGGCCAATTGGCACATGGGAAGATGCTCAATATCACTAATAATCAGGGAAATGCAATCAGAACCATAGTAAAGTATTACTTCACACCTGTCTGAATGACTAGTATCCAAGGACAAGAAATAATTATTGGCAAGGATGCGGAGAAAAGGGAACCCTCATGCACTATTGGTGGGAATACAAACTGGTGCAGCCATTGTGCAAAACAGTATGGAGGTTCATCAAAAACTAAAAATGGAAATACCATACAATCCAGCAATTATACTTCTGGGCATTTACCCAAAGAAAATGAAAATGCTTATCTGAAAAGTTTTCTGCACCCCATTGTTCATTGTAGCATCATTTCTCATACCCAAGATACGGAAGCAGCCTATGTTTCCAACTATAGTTAAATGGATAAAGAAGTTGTGGTATATTTACACAATGAAATATTACTAAGCCATCAAAAACAAACAAACAAACAAACAAACAAACAAAGAAATCTTGCCATTCTCAACAACATGAATGGACCTCGAGGGTATTATGCTAAATGAAATAAGCCAGACAGAGAAAGACAAATATCATATTATTTCACTTATATCTGGAATCTAAAAGGCAAACAAACAGCAACGACAAAATAGAAAAAGGCTCCTAAATATGAAGAACTGGTGATTGCCAGAGGGGAAGAGGGTGGACGAATAGACAAAACAGGTAAAAGGAATTAAGAGGTAAAAAGTCCTACTTATAAAATAAGTCACGGGGATGTAATGTACAGCATAGGGAAGGTAGGCAATACTATTGTAATAATTTTATGCAGTGACAGACTGCAATTACACTAATATGCATGTAACTGTTGATCACTATATTGTACACCTGAAACCAATATTTTATGTCCACTACATCTCAGTTTAAAAAGGTCAGTTGTGCTTCTATATACTAACAAAACATGACCAAAAACTTAAGGAAACAGTCCCATTTACAAAAGCATCAAAAGAATAAAACACTAGGAATAAATTTAACCAAGGAGCTCAGCCTTCTGGATTACAGTCATCTGGGTGATTCCTCTGGCTAGTGTCACCTGAAGTCACTCATGGGGCTACAGTCACCTGACAGCACATGACTAGATAAGGCTGGCTGGTCTAAGAACCTCCTTTAAGCATCTGGTAATTGGTTCTCACTGTTGGCTGGGAGCCTCCATTTTCTTCCATGTGGCCCTTCCTTCTCCTTTCAAGAAGCCAGACAGACTTTCTTACATGGAAATGAGCAGACAACATTCCACAAGAGTAAGAATGGGAGTTGCACTACCTCTTAAAGCCTAGATTCTGGGGCTTGCATAATGTCACTTCTGCCACATTCTCTTGGTCAAGCAATTCAAAGGGCCAGATTCAAGGAGAGGGGAAATAGACTGTACCCTTTTTGGGAAGAGCACTAAAGTCACAGAGCAAAGAACGCTGTATACACATTCTTTGCATCCATGGATGCATGGATTGCATCCATCTTGGCAAGCAATCTATCAAGGGTGTGTTAACTTCACCATCAGACTGTTGAGCTTGATCTGCTATAACTATCCTGTGAGGTCTAAGGCTGGTCCATGTTTGTGTACTATGTTTCTCACAGAGCCCTGTTTCTTTGCTGCTGAGTTCCTTTCTCAGTTGGAAATTATCGACTGGTAAGTGTGATTACCAGAATAGTATCTCTCTACCCTGGGAACAGAGGTTAGTTGTTTGCTTTTACTCTTTTATCACTGACACTTACGCTGTTCATATAACATAACAGCCACTGAATACATTCTGTTGAATTACGGAATAAATAAATGAATGAATGTCAAAGTTACAACAGTGGTAATATGTAAGCTGTGCTTTGAAGGATTGTTTTGATTGCCTTAGTCAGAGAAGGGCCAGATGAGTATACTAATTCACGTGAAAGAAGCAACATGCATAACACTAAATGGCTCTGATTTCAACGTGAATTCCGTTTAAAATCTTTTAAAAATGGTAATTGGGTACAATTATTTTAATACTTTAATAAAATATACTAGAACTAGCAGAAAGTTATTATAGTAGACAAAATTAAATAACTTGTTACAATAGAAAAGTATGAAGTATTAATAACTGCCTACATAAGATATTAATAATATGCCATAAAACAATATATAACATACAAAATGAAAAAGCAGAAATATACATTTTAAACTACAAGTATGTATCAAAAAGGAAATCTATCATATAAATAAAAAGGAATAAAATCATTCTACCAGAATATGTATTATGGAAAATATCTTTAGGAAATAAACACAGATCAGCACAAATTATATGATTACATATCAATATCTTTGTAACCGCTCTTTAAAAATCTTAAGTGCCAGCAACTAGCCAGACAGGAACTTTGTTTCATAATTAGGTTACATGTAATATGCAAATACAGAGAAAATAGTCCGGGGTACATTATATAGAAAAAACAAACAAATGCACATATCTCTCTTTTAAGGAAACCCTTATAAAGATTCTACCCAAAGAAACTCAAACAGTAATTCCCATTAATATTATGGATATCTTTAGCTACACAATATATTGTCATGCTGGAATGAAAGAATAGGAGATCCTTTCATCCTCGGGGAAATATGCTATACAAAGGAAAAATAGATGTGACAATTTTATTGAAATGTGGAATCCCATTCGCAACCTAATGGAAAATAAAAGTTTGGGTGAATGGTACAGAAAGAAATAATACTTTCATAGGTCAAAAAATTATTTTAATTCCTTTTTGCTAGAATAAATAAGATCAGAGAAGTACCATGGGCAGCATCTTTAAAATAACTTCACATACATTCGTATATGCTCTAACTTGATTAGAAGAGGAGACCTGGCAACAGAACCATCTTTAACATTTGTGGGACCCAGGGCAAACTGAAAAATGGAGGCCCATGTGGCACGTGGAAATATTTGGAAGTTACAAACCATGGTAACAAACCATTAAAGAAGTTAGTTCTACCCATTTACCTTTCCAAAGTTTCCATTTTGATTCTGGGATTCTTCAGAACTCCCCAGCAGAATATGATCTACCTGTGACCTGCACCCTTGACTTTCTGCTTACTTCCAGGTCTATGGAACACCACAGGTACTTCATGTACATGCATGTGAAAGCCCTAGCTTGCTGTCCCAACCATCCCATTCATACCCTCTCCAAGTACTGTTTCTTGGCCACCCTTTGAGCCTAAAGGCATGAATTCCTACAATAGGACAGACTTCAGAAAGACACCTGCATAGTTCCTGGAATCAGACAGGGGGAAAACCAAGCAGATAACCACGAGGGGGCTGTGCAGGCTCAAAGTGAACATCTGTCCCCAGTGCCCACACCAGCTCCATGGACTCTTCATACAATAGGGCCAGCGTAGCTCATCATCTTCCCCAGTATGAAATGGAACTAAACAAAAGAAAGGCTGGGTCATCACAAATGCTATGGAGTCATGCAAAGAATGTTCTTGATCCTCACTACCTTCCATTTTTCACTTGTGTTTTTGACTAAGCTTAAAGTCTTAGGATATCTAATGTTTTAAGTTTTTAATATGGAAAATATCTGATAATCCAATCTAATTCAAAAATATTTATCAAGGCCTATTGATGGCAGAAGAGTGTGCTAGCTGCCCAGGATATCGAAGTGAATAAACATTCCTCCTGCTTCAAAGATGAGTAATTTGTCACAGAGACTGTCACATACTTCAATTTACTATAACGAAATGTGGTAAGAGCAACAGAATTCATGTAAAATAGTGAAACTACATGATTTCCCACCACTTGGAGGTGCCCTCTACTATACCAGAGAATGTTTCAGTTGGTCACCGGTTTTACAAGCAGCTAAACTAATGCCTTCCCAAAGTATGTGCTCAATAAATATTTGTTGACTGAATGAAAGAGAGGGAAAGAGTAAATACTGGGCATCAATATGTATCAGGAATTAGATAAATCACAGAAGCTATATTATCCCTATTTTGCAGATGAGAGACAGGTGACATTCAAAGAAGTAACGTCTCTGAATTCCAAAACCTGGTAAGTGGCAGAGACCATTCTAGAACCCGGATATGAGTTCAAAGCTCATGCCTTTTCCACCTCCTCCATATCAGACCCAGTATTCTCTTTCTATAGAAATTATTTATAAAATCTCCTTTATTGTCTTGCCATGAAATTCAAAGACAATATGCAAGTCCAGAAAAACTAGTGCA
Organism: Hyaena hyaena; assembly: GCF_003009895.1. NCBI lineage: Eukaryota > Metazoa > Chordata > Mammalia > Carnivora > Hyaenidae > Hyaena > Hyaena hyaena. The sequence continues at coordinate 2,161,135 of NW_024080905.1, read as the reverse complement.
GTGTCCTGATTGTAAAATAAAGAAGGAATAACAGTGATGGGTTTTAAAAGTGGTGGTGGGGGTTCGGAGCTGACAGCCAAGAAAGAATTCTTGGAGACGTCTTTGGTGCAAAAAGGTGATTTTATTAAAACATGGGGACAGGACCAGTGGGCAGAAAGAGCTGCACTAGGGTTGTGAAGAGTGACTGGTTATATACTATGGAGTTGGGGGATGTGAAGTCAAATGGGAAGCCTCCAGAAGGACATTGATACGCTAAAGAGGAGTCCTCTAAGATAACCGGAGCCCTTGCTATAGTCAAGCTAAGGTTGTTTTCTCTCTAGTAAGGCATTGACATTGCCTTTTTCTTATAATTTACTATGATATTTGTAAACTGGTGGAGATGCTTGTCCTGCATGACTGTGATCTTTTATCTGTTAACCATTGGTTTTCTTTCCTTTTCTTTGCTCTTGGGCGGCCAGGAGTGCCTGAGGGATATCACACATATCTCACCTGGGGAGGGGGTGTGCTAGCTTGCACTTTGTCCTCAGCTTGCCTATGCTCCCTCATCAAAAGGAATATAAGTTATGATAAAATAAAACAGACATAATAAAGTAGACATAATAAAACAGAGACTTGTCCTTCTACCTGGGTTTTCCATGACTGCAAAAATTACAAGGGCAGAATGAGAGAGGGGATAGATATCGGCAGCTCAAATATCACAATGGGCGCCACCACTGAGTGGTAGCATTTCAAATAAAACAAGGTGCAGTCTTCTCTCAATTTACACGGGAGGTGAACTCTTGGAAAATTCAGTGTACGTTGATGAGGTTTTGTGGGGTGATAGTGGAGTTTGTGGGGTCTGGAGCCGATGGCCAAGAAAGAATTCTTGAAGCCATCTTTGGTGCAAAAAAGGTGATTTTATTAAAGCATGGGAACAGGACCCAGGGGCATGAAGAGCTGCCCTGGGGCCATTAGGAGAGACTGCTTATATATTACGGAGCTGGAGGTAAAATCCAAGGGAAATTTCCAGTGAGATTTTCATATGCTAAAGAAGACTCACAGGATGCTGGAGGCCTAGCTAAGTCAAGCTAAGGTTGTTTTCCCTTCTAGCAAAGTATTAGCTTTAAGGGAGTTCCTGGAGACACATTTTACTCTGCCAGCCTCAAGGATTTGTCAACGGGCTGCAGGTTATAAGGAAATTTAATTTTATCTGCCATTTCCTTCTGCCTTTGTTTTCCACGTCATACATGACAATGATGCAGAACTACTGGACACAGAATATTTCTTTATCGGATGAAGCCAGCTCCCACCCACTGAATGCCAACAATGCCTATCATCCAACAAAATCTTCTCAAAGATTTCCAAAATGCCCTATAGAGGGCAGCACCACTCCCCAGGGAACCATTGCCTTGCTGGTCCTTCTTTAAAGAGCTATAAGAACCCAAGAAGAGAGACTTTGACTCTACCTTGCCCGGTCTGGGCTTTTTGATCATAAAAAGAATTCAATACAAAGCACCAGGCTATTGTCAAGTGTGTATGGGGAAAATGTAATTGTTAACTTGAATACATTTTAATGACCTCAGCAGGAACTAGGGAACTCCCGTTCTTATTCCAGAGCAGTACAAGGGTATTAGCAAGTATATCCATATAAACTCAGTGGTGGTGTTTTCAAAATTCTCCTTTATAAACCTATTCAGTGATGTAGTTTCTCAGTAACATTATGAGCACCAAACTTACTAAGCTACAGATATAGAAGGAGAAGCATGGCTGACTATCTATGTGGAGTATGTTTTTTCTCTCTGAGCTGGATTCTGTGTCTCTCATATTTCTGGAACACAGTTTCTGTTCTTTGACACCTTGGGCATATCTTCATCATGATGCTATGCTTAATAAATGTCTCTGTTTGATTTGAAGTCTCATCTACTGTATTGAATCAACATAGCCCTGCATTTGTGCCTGCATGTGTTGGAGATGCTGTTCAAGCATCTGTCCAAATTAGCGCACTTAGCTTCACTTCCTTCCTTGGGGGAATCCTGTAATTATTCTTACTCTAGAGTTTTTTTAAGAGGCCCTAATTGTTTATATTTCTTGTTGTGAATGAGTCCCTTGGAGCTGCTAACAAATGACTCATAATAAGTTGGACTAGACGATCTCTAAAATTCCCTCCTGGTTCCAACATTCTATGATTTTATAAGTGGTCCATTAATTTCCCTAATTTCTCAAAAACTCTAATTTCAGAGGCAGATATGGGGAATATAAAATGATTTTTGGTGAACTGTCACATACTTGCACAATGTGACTACACAGTACACTGGGAAGGGCAGTCAGAGACAGTGGAACTGCTTCAGGTTATTAGGCCAGGCTAGTGTTTGAAAAGATTTCAGAGGAGGATTATCTTTTAAATGTCTGGAGCAGGGAAGACCATAAGCAAAGAGGCTTAAGAAAGTTCTACTAGAAAAGCAGAATGATCTAAAAGAAAAAAAAGACAGCACAAGACAGAGATGTTTGAAAGATGAAGTTATAGATTTATGTAGCAGACATTGGCAGTTGAACTCCAAAAGTAACTTTGTTTCAGTCCCAGTGATTTACATGTCAACCAATAAATAAACAAAACCCACTTCAGATTGCTTCCAACTCTCCTTAAGGATTAGCTGCTAATAAATCCATCAAAGACCCTGCCACTACCATCTTAGGAGAATTTGCCTGTTCTATAGAAGAAGATGTCCATGGTTGGGGAGAGGCACCATTTTTCACAATTTTGCCATTTTCAATTTTCATGAAACATATACACTGATCTAAGTTACCTTTATTTTTATTCTTGTTATTGGAAAATAGAAGTATTTCCACTTTTTGTTATCTTAATATAGACATGATAGATAGATGATAGATAGATAGATAGATGATAGATAGATAGATAGATAGATAGATGATAGATAGATAGATAGATAGATAATTTATTGTTTTCACAGAGCTATTCTACCCTCATTTCTGAGACCTTCATTTTTACCAGAATGTTTCATTCCAAGGTAAATAAATAATGAAAATTTACATCTATTATTTTGATTAGGGCATTACTTTCTAGTCCATTTGACTGATCTTCACTGGATTGCTATATTTCTTCATTTCAGCTGCATTTCCAATTTCCTTTCTATGACGTTTATCTTTTGTCCTGTATATTTCTGAGATTTTCTTAAAGGAACATTGGCTCATTCTGTTGCATACTTTGCCATTCACCTAAAACCATCTTTTTTTCCCCCATTTCTTCATTATATTCATAAGAATTTCATTTGGGGACGTGCATCATGTTGGTTATTTCATAGGCTCTGCATTTCAGGATCAGTCATGTCTCTTCTCTGTCCTTTGGTGCCACTATTTCACTCTTGAGTTTTTTTTAATCCCACTTGGGTTTATGCTGTTGTTTCCTTTTCAATACCCCCTTACTGGTATCTTCTCTCCTCACTAATTCTCTCTCACTGGTATCTTCCCATCCTCACTAATATTCTCATTCCCTCTCTCTCTCTTTTTATCTACTTCTCTCTCTCTCTCTTTCTCTTCCTACACACACACACACACACACACACACAAACCACTGCTGCCACTATCTGCATGTTCCTCTCTGCCATTCACTTTGTGACTCAGGCCCATTTGCTACCCCAACATCCAATATGTAAATCCTTCCTTCTTAATCCAGTTCCCCAATTTAACTCTCATCGCTCTTTCTATCCCCTAATCCAACCCCACTTTCTCACCTCTTCCTCCTGTCAAGGGATCATTTCAGTAGTGTTTATAAGAACAGACATTTTATTTACCACTTCGGTGAAAAAAAAACTCCCCAAACTACAATTCAAATATTAAGACACAGAATGGAGTAGGATGTACTTCTCCATTTAACAAGTATGTGCTGAGTATAGCAATGACATCGTTCTGGCTTTGGACAGAGAGTGATCAGGTTTGACATCTACCCTCAAGGAATTCTCCGCTTTCCCAGAAATCATAAAATCACAAACAAAATGTGTTTACTCAAAAATGTCTGAAATTGGGGAGCTTGAGGTCTGAGCCTTCTGTCTAATATGTCTTATGAATGGTAAAATATTAGAGGAAAAAGAGACTTCCCTTGGCAAGTGGGAGTTTTCATTAAAGATGCAAATTGGTATTATGGAACTCTGAATGAAGTCACTACAGACTGAAATGGAATGAAGTGAAATGTATCCAAGTAGGATGGTCTGAAGAAATAGCATGGCTTTTAGGGAAAAACTAAAACTCAAACTATAACGGAATATTGTTGAAGATAAAGCACATACCCAGAATGTATGGATTTAAAACAAAATAGAAGGCTCAGTAGTTATAGTTGAAGAGGCTTTGAGAACCTTATTTGCTGAAACCAGAGCAAGCAGCCATCTCTCTTCAATGCCATCCCTCTCCAGTCTTTAGAGGCTCTGCCAAGGAGAAAGTGTGTACAGCGTGACCTATGAGAACTGCCGGTAACTTCCCATTATTACCTGCCCTTCTTCCTTCATGGTCTCAACCCACACACCAACTGAAGTTTTATTAGTGAACTAGTTTCTGGAGAAGGAGGTGTGATCATTGTTCAAATTAATAACTGCAAGGTAGTTACTTGAGAGAATCTAGACATGATTTCCAAGGTCTGTGGAGGTAGAACCCCATGATATATGAATGAGAACTCTGCCCTGATCACAGATTAATAGGGTGTCTTGGGAGATAATCACTTCCTGTCAATGAAAGGTTTCAAGCACATGTGAAATGATTGCTTGCCAGCGATGCTCCAAAAGGTACTCAGGGCTTTCCTAAGAGGTTACATTAAATGACTGTCGGGGAATTTGTAGAATTCTATTCGTTTCATTTAAAGCTCAGTTTTTCTGCCTTTATAGGATGAATCTAGGTAAATTAGTTTACTAGATACTTATTCTCTTATCTTCTTGAAAACTCATTTTGCTCGTTTCTGAAATGGGAATATACTTATTTCACAGGTTGTTATATGGATTAATGAAAAAAGTGCTTACTATAGAGTTAGTCACAGTCAATAATTAACATTTTCCTGGACTCTGCTGTTTGCATAGCAATGATTTTAACATATATGAAGTAAAAGATTATTCACAGAGTAAAACTCTGTGAATTCAATAGGATTTCTTTGGTAGAACATAGTTACATTTTATATCTGGCACAGAAAACACACACAACTGAAAAGTGGCTATACAAAGGGAGTTTCTAGTAAAACACAGATCACATCTTACAGAAACTAAGTTTTCTTCCCAGAATCCTCATGGCTGTGGGTTTCTCCTCCATGTTTTTTTGTTGCTGCTACTAAAAATTTGTTTCAATAAACTGTCAATCATAAGATCTTACAGGAAGATTCTCACAGTAAAAAGAAATCTGTGAATAGAAGCACTGTATACTCTGTTAACATTCTTCCACCGCAAGTGACAAAACAGAAAAAAAAAATGGAACCCATGAAAAGAATCTTTAATATCAAAATATTAGAACATTGCACTAAGATGAAAAGAAAAAGTACATTTGAAAGATTTATGACAGAAAATAGAAGCAAACTGCATGTGATGTATCCTTTCAAGAAAAAAAAAAGCTATGGCTATCAAATAAGAGATGAAATATGCCATGGTGAGATAACTTAGTAACAGGGATTGGGGAAGAAATGGTTATGAAGCAGATAGAAATAAAAAAGAAGCAGAATGAGACAAGGAAAAATGTGATGTGAGGGACGAGCTTGAGTCACTAGACTAGAATGCAGCAAAAAAGAACATTACATTCTCTCTGATTGAATCGATATCACACTTTTAATTATTACAACTTTAGAATAGTATTTAATATCTGATTTGGTTATTCATCTTTCCATCTTCCTTTATAAAACTTAAAAATATTTTGATATGTGCTTCCTTTTGATACATTTTTCAAGCTCTAAGAAATAAAAAGACTACTGCAATTTTAATGCAAACAAAATACACATATATTTTTACTTGTATACACTCCATTTGGTATGTGTCTCCATTTATTTAAGTCTGACTTTTATCCATTCACTAAGTGGTATACCTTTTTTCATGTAACTGTGACATATTTTTATTAAATTTATGCCTACATACTGTAATACTATAATAAGGATCCTAACTGAACACACTCATAAAGGTGAAATATTGGGATTATTCATGCTAATGTCAGAATGGCTTCATCACCTTTAGAGTGAATAACATTTTAGAAATGTTATCCAATAAACTAAGACTTCCAAAAAGCAGTATGAGTATAAATGTTTAAAATAAACTTACAGTGAGCAGATTCATGGAATTCTACTTTCAGGAAAATCAACTTCAAACTTACTATAACTAATATAAGAGTTTTATAAGATAGTAAATTGCAATAGGATTAAATGAAATTATAGATGTAAAGTACTTGGAACAAATAGCAATGTTCAATCTTTGAACATTTCCTTTAGCTAGTATAAAGTATGTTTACCTGCTAAAAAAAAGTATATATTTGGAAGAATGCCTCCATATGGCTAAAATGGGAATTCATGGCCATAGATAAGGCATGTTTTCAACCTGACTGGATTTTGCCCAATGGCTTACCAGTTTACATTCCCACTAGTAGTTCCTCATGTATTTTAATGTTTATTTATTTTTGAGAAAGAGTGACAGAGCACGAGCAGGGAGGGGGACGGGGGGGAGGGGGGAGACAGAATCCGAAACAGGCTCCAGGCTCTCAGTTGTGAGCACAGAGCCTGACATGGGGCTCAAACCCACAAACTTCAAGATCATGACCTGAGTTTCTGAAGTAGGATACTTAACTGATTCAGCTGGCCAGGTGCCCCTCTTCATGTATTTTAAATAATCCAAGTTACACACTAATTTTTAAGATCATATTACTCCAGAAGAGAGACATGCTATTCTGCTATGCTAGCAGCTGAAAACACTTTAATAGAATTCTCTATTTAAACATAATATTTTAACAGAGAAAGTTATACTATTTTCTATCAAAGATGAAAATTTATCAGTGTCTAGCATGGCTCAATTGAAGGAAAATAACTTAAAAATAAGTTATTTTTAAAACTCATACATTTTCTTATTGAGTCTATTCCAATTCATTAATATCAGAACATATTTTGTTCTATATATTATACATAAAGTTCCATATATAAGACTCTATAATCTTTTCTCATTTTTCTGTACTCGTTCATTTATTAGCTCAGTAAAAATTGAAGATTAAAGTTCTGAATCACCTAACAATTGTGTGGGGAGAGAAAATATAGGAACAAATAGTAGGGTATAACTTAAGAGGTAATCAAGAAGGGAGACTATCACTCCCATCAATATTTTATGCAAGAAACCATAAATAATATAGAAGCAATATAGAAATACAACACAGAAAATCCTAACCTAGAAGTTGATTACAATGTTGGCTAATAAGCCCAAAAATTTGTACACGATTTAAGTGAAATAATAGTCCACTCATCTAAAGCACAACGAATGGCAATTAAGTCTCTTTTCTGAAAATGGAAGAAAGTTTAGTTCGGTGTCTTCCATATGAACTGTGGGTTTTACTATACAGCATCTTGGGATTAAAACTGATATATGAGAAACTATGCCTGGGACCTGCAGTAGTGATGTAGCATTTCTAGGCTGGAAATTACACACACTTGTGTAATGTTTTCCTGTGCATTTTAAAAAATCAAGCAATGTGGTCGTCTAGTGGGAGACATGGGTGGTTGGTAAGGAAGACCAGAGCCTGGGAGAATGGGTCCGGGAACCAACCTATGGTTATAATGAGTAAATCATGTCTAGAATAAAGTGTAAAAAGATAAATGTGGGCACAGCAGAGATCCTTCGTTAATTAGAAGCACAGCCCAGGTCCTAACCTATGTCCCCAATTGCCACTGCCATGCTTTTTTAGCTCCATGCTTGAAGTGAGGCTTAGTGAATGGCTGGACATGGAGTCTGGGAACAAGGAAGAATCAAAGACGACTCTGAGATTTGAGATGGGAACAACCATCGTACTACTGTCATATAATTATGAACATCAGGAGGTAGTCCTTGCTACACGGTTCCTTGGTGAGATGGGTTAGCTGTCACTGGGGAGTAAGCAGGCTCAGATCTTAGAGATGGGATTTGGCTGTGCCTGGGGCAAGGTATTCTTTGAAAACCAAGCTGGCTTAAAAGTTTAGAAATCAGAGTGTAGAGATTGCTGGAATGTTGGTGAGGGAGCCGGTGCAGGTAGTGGTAAGCTCACAGTAGAAGAAATACACAGACTGATTTGACTGCTCTGTTAAGAAGCAAAGTCTGTGACAAAATCAGAGTGAAAAATGCTGTTGAGAACACAATGGTATGTGTATAATATTTAATAAGAATGGTTATGTATAATTTCTGGGCCATAAAGCACTAATTTAGATTTCTTTTTGTCCCAGTAAGTAAATGTACTGCCATTAAAATATACTGCTGGCTCATTAGCAGAAATCAATTATTACCTTGGCGCAAGTACCAGGGTGAGAACAAGTTAAAATTAACAGGCACAATGTGATCCCATAAGAGCAAGTAGATAAGAAGCGAAGCGGTGTAAATACATAGGAGGCTCTTTCCTATCATTACTGAGAAGTAGCTGCCAAATTACTTAAACGTATCCAGCAAGAATGGCTCAAAGTGTAACTGGCAAGGGGAGGCAAGGGGAGGGGAGGGACAAGGTAATTAATTTTAAGGAAGTAATTAAAAGGTAGTTTTGGAGAGTAATGATTTGAGCTTTATTCAAGGTATCTATATCAGATGTGTGGTTAAAATCCAGAAAGGGTCCTTCAGATATCTCTATGTAATTCAAAAACTCAGAAAGCAGAAAAGTCCCCTAGACTGTAGGGATTCAGTGAAGCTATCAGCAGCAAGTACACATGTCAGGTGTCTATGGTCAGACAATGCTGGGCTGTCTCAGTGCTGAGAGACTTGAACAAAATGCTTCTATTGCTGTCTGGTCAGTGTCTGGCCCTATCTATGAAGTTATGCTGACTTCTGTAAGGAGGAACACAGCAATGAACAGAACTGCATACTCACTTAGGAACATGATCAGGAGTATATATGGACATTAGTGACAAAGCCTTCTGGAATCTTTCAGTTTAGGAAGACTGCAGAGGGTCAGCTTTGTGAATGATTAAAAACACCTATGAATCTAGTTATCCATGACAAATCCAAAGGCAAAATTCAGTAATGATACTTAATAATTTGAAAATTAAATTAGACCCCAGAAAAGTGGGAAAAATGAAATGTTTGATCATTTGAGATAAAATAAATATAATAAAAATGGATTTTCCTTGGAATTTAATGTCTTTCTCATAAATGTGTTAGAAAAATACCACTCATTTCAAGAGAAAATAATAAACTCAAGAAGGAAGGAATAAAAATAAATGGACACTTATTAAATATTTCAACTGATTTTAAAATGCTATAATTTTTCAATTCAGAAAAACTATCATAATAGATCACAAATCAGATTAAAGGAACCCTAACTTGTGTCTACATAGGGAAAGAACTCACAAGATGGAACTATATGCATTTGCTTATAGAATAACATTCTGGAAAATTTCATCCTTGAAATACTTGAGCTCATAACCAGATAGCACACATGTCAGCAATTATTCTGTGTGATATTGCTTTGAATCTTCTTTAAATTAATATCTCTTTGACATATTTCAGGGAAAGGCAAATCCTCACATCCAATAAAACCGATAGGAATTTTAGAAATCTCAATATACTTTCCTTTTTCACCCTTCAAAAAAGACATATTACAATATCTGATTCTAGTGTTTGGAATCTGTGACCAAAAATATAAATAAAATAATAATATAAGTTAACAAACAAACATTTCATAAATGTTTTCCTTTGACTTTGAATTGGCCACTTCCCAACATGCAGAGTGTGAATCATGGGTCCTGAAGAAAGGGTGCTTGAGACAATATTTTGTAGTAGGCATTTTAAAGATAGAAACCTGCATAAGGACTTCCACTTAAGGATATAAGGAACAGCATAATTTCAACAGTGGCAGAACCTTACTAAACTATCCTGAACATAATCACTCACCAACTTATACCACATGACTTTCTTCAAGAGGTCAAAACACTGGTCATTTCTGTGCCTTTGATACTCAAAATAGTATATGAAAGAATTTAGCTGATTGGGTCTTTTGAGAGTTATGGTAAAAAATCAATGTAGCTCAAATGAAACAGTTTGATGGGCAAGGGCTATGTGGAAATAGCCATTAGGATGGTAAAAATAAGATTCAAAATTAAAGCAGTTCAATTCACCAAATGTTTGTTAGCTTTATATGTAAGGCTAGAGAGGTGTTCTAAGTCAGAAAGATACAGAGATGAATAAGACAAGTTTCTTTCTCTCAAAGCCTTCACAGCTTAAAGATGAAGCCAGATATGTAACCTCTGTAACAAAGTATAAACCACAGTCTTCTAATAGGCTTAATCCTCAGAAAAAATTTCCTATCGACTAGGAGACCTCTAGGGAGAAGTAGAAGACCCCCAGGGCCAGTAAAATTTGAAGAAGTCCTTCAGTGGAAAGAGATGAGATAAAACAAAGAGAAAAGAAAAGTGTATGTGTTTTCTTGGAATGGTGGGTATTCAAATGGGATGGACACAGAGGTGTGGCAGTGGGAGATATAAGTCTGACCAGAGCGTTCAGGGATAAGTGTGTAGGGCTATTAAGCTCTAAGCTAAGGGCTGGCACTTTGTTCTGTAGGCAACAAGGAGACATCAGAGTCTTTTGAGCAGAGAAGCAATGAGATTAGATCTATAATTCAGGCCAAGCATTCACATAGCCATATGTGGAGTGGATGGCAGCCAGGAGTGACTGCCTCAGGAGGCCAGTTTCAGAGACTGTTACAAGATTCTACATAAGAAGATATGAGAGCAAGAGCAGTAAGTGGGGTATGGCCAGAGGGAAATGAAACGAGGCAATGGGTACACAGTCAGATGACAAACTGAAATAATAGGACCTGCAATCCTATTAGCTTATAGGGAGGGATTATAGGAAGGGGTAGAAGTGAAGATGCCTGAAAATTACTGCCTTTAATTTGTATTTGTAAGTGATTTCAGGCTTATAAAAATGATAAAAATTAATGTAAAGAATTTTTATGGCTCCTCACCCAGATTGCCCAAATGTTACATTTTATTATTCTTCCTTTTTCTCTCCCTCTCTCTCCCTCACATATCACTATTATTTCTTTTTCTGAGAAAAAAAAAATCCTTGACCTCTAAACACTGAACATATTTGAATTTCTGAGCTTTGAGGCACTGGAAAAGTTGTGACAACAGTAATGTAGAGTATGAATATGGAAGAAGAGAAGGATGGGTTGTGGACTATACAATGCAAAAAGCTAGGAAACACCACAAAAATGCCCTACAAACTCTGTCTCCTAATGTTTACCTCAACAGTGGGCATTCCTCCTCTGCCTTGGAAGTTTGTCCTTTTCTAGAAAATGTACAATTCTGACAGAATCACAGTCAGAGCAGTGACTGCGATGGAAGGGCACTCACCTGGGCAGCTAGTTTAGGTAAATGGAAGCTGGTGATCAGACATTACAGCAGATCAAATTACACATTATACTAGATATCACTTATCCTCCCAACTCTAAATTTTTCATTTATTCAGTCACTCAACAAATAGTTATTGAGAGCTTAACATGTCATGCACTTTTCTACATACTGGAAATTCAACAGTGAACAAAACAAAAATCCCTTGCTCTAATGAAACTTACAAGCCTAGTGGGAAGGGACAATAAACAAAGATATGCATCATGAGATAATAAGGACTATGAAGAATAACTGAGCTGGATTAGAAGATAGTAATAAACCAGGTTCAGGCAGCCACCTTTATTTGAAGGTCAGGAAGGGCTTCTCTGATAAGGTGGTATTTGAGCAGAGATTAAATGAAATCGGAGAGTGGATCACGTAGATATCTGCATAAGAGCAGAGGAACAGCGACAGCAGTGGCACTGAACTGGGCGCATGTTTAGCAGGTCTTGGAAATATCAAAAAGAATTCTATTAAATTGGCTATTGCTTAAAGCAACCACCAAACAACAAAATGAAGAACAGGTCATAAGCTAACAGAGATTAAATGAAACTATACCCAAAACACCCACTCAATTCCAAAGAAAGCAGAATAAGAGGAAAAGCAATGAACAATTGGCACAAATAGTAAGAAGATAAGCTTAGTGAGATGATAAACTCAAACATAATCACATCAATAATTGCATTAAACATAAATGGTCTACACACCCAAGTAAAAGGTTGAGATTGTTGGGAGGCAGATCAAGATGGTACGATAACAAGTTCCCAAGCTCACCCCCTCCCACCAAAACTATAACTACATATAGAACAACTATCTATGAGAACACACTGAAGACTAGCAGAACAAATTTTACACAACTAAGGATATACAGGCAAGCCTCAAAGATTTTGTAGGTTCTGTTCCAAACCACTGCAATTAAGCAAACATCGCAATGAATCAATTCAAATGAAATTTTTGTTTCCCAATGCATATGTAAGTTATATGTAAACTATAGTAAACTATATTGTAGTCTATTAAGAGTACAACAATATTAGATCTTAAAAAAACAATGTATATACGTTAATTAAAAATACTTCATTGCTAAAATTTGCTAGCCACTATCTGAGCTTTCAGCAAATTCTAATCACTGATCATAGATCACCATAACAAATATAATAATAATCACAAATATCAAAGTACTGTAAGAATTACCCAAATGTGACATAGAGACACAAAGTGAGCAAATGTTGGGAAAAAATTACACCAACAAACTTGCTCAATGCAGAGTAGCCACAAGCCTTCAATTTATAAAAAAACAGTATCTGTAAAGTGCAGTAAAGTAAAACAGAGTAAAGTAAGGTATGCTTATGAAGGAAAAGTCACATCAAGATAGATAGGATAAGATGGAGATACAGTTTAGTTAGAATTCACAACACTAGCAAGGGGTGACCAATAAGTAGGAGAAATACCACAACCATAGAGGCACTGACATCTGAAAAAGTGGTCTGAGCCCCCACACTGGGCTTCCCAGCCCAGGAACACAAGCACCCACTATGCCTAGCTTTGGAAAGAAGCAAGGCTTGTGTCTGGAACAGCCAGAAGGGAATAGGTAAACAAGACTTATTCCTAAAGGATGCACACAAATCTCACTTACTCTGAATCCTAGTGCAGAAAGAGCAGTTTGAAAAGTGCCTGGACCTTGAGGGTGTTAGGCTTAGCGAAATAAGTCAGGCAGAGAAGGACAAATACCACATGTTTGCACGTATAGGAGGATTAGGAGGAACTTAACGGAGGACCATGGGGGAGAAGAAGGGGGGAAATGGTGGGGGAAAGGGAGAGAGTCATACCATGAGAGACTCTTGAATGCTGAGGAACAAACTGAGGACTGATGGGTGTGGGGGGGGAGGGGGGATGGGCACGGAGGAGGGCACTCGTGGGGATGAGCACTGGGTGTTATATGGAAACCAATTTGACAATAAACTATTTGTAAAAAAATAAAATAAAATAAAATAAAAATATTTGATTAATTAAAAAAAAAGAAAGAAAGAAAAGTGCCTGGATTACACATGAAAGAAATTCATTGACTAATTCTAGGGCACATGCAAGAGGAGCAGAGATCTGTCGGTTTATTCTCCAGAGATGGAAGTGCTTTCAGGCACCATTTTCCTCCCCCTACTCCTCTCTACCTAGCAGGCCTAATTGCTGGTGGAAGACATTTATGACATTCTTCATCTAATATGCTAGCACTGCTCACCCTGCCTCAGCATTCCCTTGAAGATTCCCCAAACCAACCTGCCCAGCCTTGGCCGACACCCCTCCTCGGCAACCTGCTCATTCTACCATACTCAGCAAATGGCTTCAGCTGGCACCAAAGCACCCCAAAAGTGGCTCCCTGCACACTAGAGCGCTTGCAACAGTTGCAGCTGAGCGTCTCAGCTAGACACCTGGAGGCCAACTCTTCTCACCATATGTGGATGGACTGACAGACAACCACACCAGGGAGTAGCCTTACACATCAGTGAGTCCACACCAATCACAGTCCAGCCACAATAGGAGAACAGATGCAACCCACACAGGGGGCACCCCTGGAGAGTCTGGTTTGACTGACCAGAGGTGGGGGGTTGCTCTACTGGGCCCACAGGACACCTTCTATATAAAGCCACTACTTCAAAACCAAGAGCTGTAACCAATCTACCTAACACGTAGAAACAGACACAGCTAGGAAAAATGCAGAGACAGAGGAATATGTTCCAAGTGAAAAAACAAGACAAATCTCAGAAAAAGAACTAAAAGAAATAGAGATAATCTACCACACAAAGAGGTCAAAGTGATGGTAATATGGTGCTCATCAGACTTGAGAGAAGAGTAGATGAACTCAGTGAGAATTTCAACAAAGAAACAGAAAATATTAAAAAGAACCCAATGGAGGCTAAGAATATAGTAACCATGATGGAAACTACACTAGAGGAATCAGTAGCAGATTAGAAAATGTAGAAGAATGGATCAACAATCTGGAAGGCAAGGTAGTAGAAATCACTCTGGTGGAACAGAAAAGAAAAAAAGAATTTAAATGAATGAGAACAGTTTAAGGGACCTCTGAGACAACATCAAGGATACCAACATCTTCATCATAGGGGTCTTATAGAGAGAATAACTAGAGAAAGGGACATAAAATCTATTTGAAGAAATAATATACAAAAACTTCCTTAACCTAGCAAAGGAAATAGATACCTGAGTCCAGGAAGCACAGAGTCCCAAATAAAAAGAAATCAAGGAGAGCTATACCAAGACAAATTGTAATCAAAGTGTTGACATTAAAGATAAAGAGAGAATCTCAAAAGCAGCAAGAAAAAACAACTATTTATATACAAGGGAACCTCCACAAGGTTACTGGCTGGATTTTTCAGCAGGAAATTTGCAGGGCAGAGGAAGCAGCAGAATCTATTCAAAGTGCTAAGAGGAAAAGACTTACAGCCAAGAATAGTCCACCCAGCAAGTTATCACTCCAAATCAAGAGAGAGATGAGTTCATCACCATCAAATCAGTCTTGCAAGAAAGGTTAAAGGGAATTCTTTAAGTGGGGGGAGAGGGGGAAAGACTGTAACTAAAAATAAGAAAATTATGAAAGGAAAAATCTCATTGGTAAAGGTAAACATACAGTAATGGTAGTGGATCAACCATCTACATAGCTAGTCTGAAAGTAAAAATACAAATGTAATAAAATAATATAGAACTACAATTATTAGTCAAGGGACACACAAATAATAAGATGTAAAATTTGATACCAAAAACACAAATAGTGGAAGGGAAGGAAAAAAGTACTACTTTTAGAAAACATTTGAACTTAAACAATCATCAACTTAAAATAGACTGCTATGCATGTAGCATGTTATATAGAACCTCACGGTGAACACAAACCAAATATTTACATAGATGTATGGAAAAATAAAGAGAAAACAATAGAAACATACACTAAGGAGAGTCACCAAATCTCAAGGGAAGAAAGCAAGAGAAGAATAAAAGAACAGAAAAGAACTTTAAAAACATCAAGAAAAAATGAACAAAATGCTATGTCTATATGCCACATATACAAAAGCATATATCTATCAATAACTACTTTAAATTTAAATGGATTAAATTCTCCAATCAAAAGACACAGGGTGGCTGAATGGGTAAAAATATAAGATCCATCTATATACCACCTACAAGAGACTTGCTTTAGTTCTAATGACACATACAAACTGAAAGTGAAGAGATTGACAAAGATACTCCATGTAAATACAAAGAATTCTAAGGCAGAAATATTTACATCATTCAAAAAAGGCTTTAAACAGCGACTGTAACAGGAAACAAAGAAAGGCATTACATAATGGTAAAGGAGTCACTCCAAAAGGAGGATGTAACCCTTATTAATATTGAGGCACCCAACATAGGGGCCTAAATACATAAAGCAAATATTAACATACATAAAAGGAATAATAGAAAGTAACAAAGTAATGTTGAGGGACTTTAACATCTCACTGTATGAAAAGATAGATCACCCAGACAGAAAAACACTAGGAAAACATGGCTTTAAATGATACATTAGATCAGATCGACTTAATTGAAATATACTGAGCATTCTATCCCAAAACAGCAGAATACAAATTCTTTTGAAGTGCCCATGGAACATTCTCCAGAAGAGATTACATGTTTTACCAAAAAGCAATTCTCAGTAAATTTAAGAAGACTGAAATAATATAAAGCATCTTTTTTAAACACAATAGTATGAAACTAAAACTCAATTACAAGAAAACTGGGGGGGGGGGGGGGAGATTGACTAACTGTGGATGCTAAACAAAAGGAATTAAAAAAATACCTTGAGGGGTGCCTGGGTGGCTTGCTTGAGCACGATCTCACGGTTTGTGGGTTGGAGTCCCACATCGGACTCTGTGCTGACAGCTCAGAGCCTGGAACCTGCTTTGGACTCTGGGTCTCCCTCTCTCTCTGCCCTTCCCACAATCAGTCTCTGTTTCTCCCTGTTTATCAAAAATAAATAAATGTTAAAACAAAATTTTTTAAAAATATCTTGAGACAAATCAAAATGGAAACAACAAATGGAAGTTTATAGCAATTTAGGCTTACCACAGGAAACCAGAAAAATCTCAAATAAGCAAACTAACTTTATACCTAAAGGAGCTAGAAAAAGAACAAAGTTCAAAGTTAGTAGAAAAAAGAAAATAACAAAGATCAGAGTAGAAATAAATGAAATAGAGGCTTAAAAAATAGAAAAATGAATGAAACTAAAACCTTGTTCTTTGAAAAGAAACAAAATTGATAAGCCTTTATCTAGAACTCAATAAGAAAAAAAAAGAGAGTGCAAATGAATAAAATCAGAAATGAAAGAAGAAAAATTACAACCAATACCACAGGATTATACAAAGAAATACAGAAATATAAAGGATTATAAGAGACTACTATGAGCAATTATATGCCAACAAATGCCTCAACCTAAAAGTGGATAAATTCCTAGAAACTTAAAATCTTCCAAGAACTCATAAAGAAGAATTGGAAATCTGAACAGACTGATTACTAATAACGAAACTGAATCAGTAATCAAAAAACTGTCCAGAAACAAAATACCCGAATTAGATGATCTCACAGGTAAATTTACCAAACATTTAATAAAAAGTACCTATCTTTCTCATATTCCAAAAAACTGAAGAGAAATAAATACTTCCACACATATTATATGAGGCCAGCACTACTGTGATACCAAACCAGACAAAAGGAACACACACACACACACACACACACACACGCACACGCACATGCACACACACCACAATTACAAGCTAATATTCCTGATGAACTGAGGTTCTCAATAAAATATTAGCAAACCAAACCAAAAAATACATTAAAAGAATCATACACCATGATCAAGTGGGATTTTTTCTAGAAATGCAAGGATGGTTCAATACCCATAAATCAACCAATGTGATACACCACATGAACATAAAGGATAAAAATCATATGATTATCTTAACAGATGTAGAAAAATAATTTCATAGAATTCAGAATACATTTATGATAATTTATGTATAATTTGTGATAAAAATTCAATAAAGTGGGTATAGAGAGAATGTACCTCAATATAGTAAAGGCCCTATGTGATAAGCCCAGAAATAAATCATACTTAATGATGAAAAGCTAAAACCTTTTCTCTAAGATCAGGTGCAAGAAGGATGCCGAGTCTTACCACTTTTCTTCAACGTTGTATTGGAAGTCCCAGCCACAGCAATCAGACAAGATATAAAAGCATCCAAATTAGAAAGTAAGAAGTAAAACTTTTACTCTTTTCAGGTTACATGAGGCTACATATAGAAAACCCTAAGGCCTCTACCTAGAAATATTAGGACTAATAAAGAAATTCAGCAAAGTTGCGGGACAGAAAATTAATATATACAAGTCTTGTATTTCTATACACTAATAATGAACATCAGAAAGAGAAGCATAAAAGGTAATCTTTCTACAATTGCATTAAAAAGAATATCTAGGGGGGCACCTGGGTGGCTCAGTCAGTTGAGTGTCCAACTCTTGATTTTAGGTCAGGTCATGATCCCAGGGTGGTAGGATTGAGCCCCATATCTGGCTCTATGCTGAGTGTGGAGCCTGCTTGGGACTCACTTTCTCTCTCTCTCTCTCTCTCTCTCTCTCATATTTAAAAAAAAAAGGAATATCTAGGAATAAGTTTAACCAAGAAGGTGAAATATTTTTACTTTGAAAACCATAAGACACTGATGAAAGCTACTGAAGATGACACAAATAAACTGGGAGATACTCTACACTTATGGATTGCAATAATTTTGTTAAAACGTCCATGCTACCCAAAGCAAACTACAGATTCAATGCAATCCCTATCACAATTGCAATGGCCCTTTTCACAGAATTAGGACAAAGAATCCTAACATTCATATGGGAGCACAAAACCCCAAAGAGCCAAGGCAACCTTGAGAAAGAACAAAGCTAGTCATATCACACTCCCTGACTTCAAACCAGAAACAGAGATAGGAATCAAAACAGTATGGTACTGGCACAGAAACTGACACATAGATCAGTTGGATGGTGTCAATGGAACAGAATACAGAGTCCAGAAATAAACCGCCTCTTACATGGTTAATTGATCTTCAGTAAAGAAGGCAAGAATATACAATGGGGAAAAGACAATCTTTTCAATACATGATGCTGGGGAAATTGGGCAACTACATGCAAAAGAATGAAACGGGACTCTTTCAAACACCATTCATAAAAATAAACTCAAAGTGGATTAAAGACCAGAAATGTAAGACCCTCAGAAGAAAACATAGGCAATTGAGTTCTTTCACATGGATCATAGCAATATTTTTTGGACTTATGTCCTCAGGCAAAGGCAATTTATAGCGAAACTATGTGGACCACATGAAACTAAAAAGCTTTTTGAAGGAAAGCCATTAATGAAATGAAAAGGCAACCAACTGAATGGGAGAAGATATTTGCAAATGATATAACCAATAAGAGGTTGGTATCTAAAATCTATAAACGCATAGGATTTAGTATCAAAAACCCCCAAACAATCCAATCTTTAAAAATGCACAAAGGATCTAAATAGACATTCCTACAAAGATATACAGATGACCAACAGACACATGAAAACATGCTCAACATCACTCATCATCAGGGAAATGCAAATCAAAACCACAATAAGATAGAACTTCACACCTGCCAGTATTACTATTAATCAAAAAGATAGGAAATTACAAGTGTTGTCAAAGATGTGGAGAAAAGGCAACCCTCATGTTCTGTTTGCAGGAATGCAAAATGGTGCAGCCACTGTGGAAAACAGAATGAAGTTAAATAAAAAATTAAAATACAAACAATATTCAGCAATTCCATGTCTAGGTATTTATTCAGAGAAAATGAAACCATTAACTTGTAAAGTTATCTGCACTCCTATTTTAAACATTTATTTTTTGAGAGAGAGAGAGAGAGAGACAGAGCATGAGCAGAGGAGGGGCAGAGAGAGAGGGAGACCCAGAATCTGAAGAGGCTCCATCCAGGCTCTGAGCTGTCAGCACAGAGCCCAATGTAGGGCTCGAACTCACAAACTGTGAGATCGGCTGCTTAACCAACTGAGCCACCCAGGCGCCCCTATGCACCTCTATGTTTATGGCAGCATTATTTCATTATTTACAATAGCCAAGATGTGGAAGAAACCTAAGGGTCCGTTAATAGATATGTGGATAAAGATGTGAGATGATAGATAGATAGGTAGGTAAGTAGGTAGATTGGTAGATAGATATATATGATGCACACGCATACACATACAAACACACACTAAAAAGAGAGAAAATGGAGTGGCTACATTAATATCAGCCAAAGTAGAATCCAGAATAAAGTTTATTTTGTGAGAAAAAGAGGGTCATTTGATCAAATGTAAAGGGTAAGGGATCATTTTGTTGAAAAGACATAGTAATCCTAAATGTTTAGTCCTCTAATAACAGCTTCAAAAATGATGAAGCAAAAACTGATAGAACTGCAGGAATAAATTGAGAAATTCACCATAGAATCAGATATTTTAATACCTCTTTCTCAATAAATGTTTCAACACAAGCACTGTATTGAACAAGAACACAGATATGAACACCACCAACTAACCTGATTTAATTGACATTTAAAGAATGCTCTATGCAGGGATGCTTGGGTGGCTCAATTGGTTAAGCATTCAACTTCAGCTCACGTCATGATTTCACAGTTCTTGGGTTTGAGCCTCGCATCGGGCTGCATGCTGACAGCAGAGAGCCCACGTCAGATCCTCTGTCCCCCCTCTCTGTCCCTCCCTCTCCCTTTCTTCCCTTCCCCCACTCACTCTCTCTCTCTCTCTCAAAAATAAATAAACAATAAAAAAAGAATGCTCTATGCAAACACAGCAGAATATAAACTCTTCCTGAGTGCACACAGAACATTCACCAAAATTGGATACCTACCCCATTTGCATAACCCAGGCAAGAGCATTCAATGACTACAAGATGCCCTCTCCACTTCTGGGTATAGGAAGTAGCCACATACTTCCTGATGTCTTTTTTAAAAATTTTCATTAGATAAAAACAAATATGACCACAAAGTTCTTTAAACACTTACAATCACAAAGTTCCTATTCTGCTAAGGAAAGTCTGTGCTCCCAACCAAAATTATAGATCAATCCACACATCTTCTTCTCTTAGTCCGTTTTGTTTGGTTAGCCAACAAAATCCAAGCTCACTCATCTTCACTCTAAGGTGTGGTGTTCACCCTTACATCATCGAATCCCTCTAAATCAAATTCTGAGTGTGCCCTTCATTGTTTTGTTTGAGGAATTTTCAGTAGAGTTGCAGTAGACATCATCCATCTGAAATAATCACATTTAACACCATCAAATTAGTGAACATACCATCTAGAAGCAGTGTTGCCAGATTTAGCAAATAAGAATACAGAGCAGACGCCCAGTTATGTGTGAATTTCAGACATACAACAAGTAATTGTTTACTGTAGGTATGGCCCAAATATTGCATGGGGCCTATGTATTTTAGATGATCACTTGGAAATTGCAGTTGAGGACCACATAGTAAATTCTTACAGTGGAGGATTAGAAGGCCACAATGCCTGTATGTGGCAGGGAAATGAGTCGCTAAGGGATCTAAAACAAAACCAGCCAACAGGACAGAGGAATGATCAGAAGTACAGAATCAGGGCCATGAATGTGTGACATAGGAACAACCTCTGTGACTTTCCCCAAGAGGTGGCCATTTGGTCCCAGCATGAACACTGGTATAATTAGCTGGAGTGCAGCTCTTAAAGGCTACAATCCACAGTGCTGTCTTCGTCTCGAATCCTTCTTACGCTTCTACATGCACTAATTAAAATAATGCTGCTACTGCTATTTTTATGGATGTATATTGCTCTGACTTCCAAAATGAAAGCTTTAATCTATAATCGCACACCAAGGCTCTTGAGCAAAGGATACAGTCTTTATTCATAAAACCATTCCCTCAAGTAACTACTCTGCATGGGTTAGATTAAGGGAGAGAGGAAAAAGGAGGGGGACAAAGGAGGAGGAAGGAAGTGAGGAAATATGAATAAAATTGCTTTTGCTAATAATGAACTCGTAGTTATCAGAGGCAAAGAAAATGGAAATGCTTTAAGAATTCCTTGGGGCTAAAGCAATTGTTATTTTTACATTTTCAACCTCTAATTTGAGATCTTTCTTATGAAAAGAATAAAGCCGTGCAGTCTTAGAATAGTAGTAGGCTTATATAGCATTGAGCACACTACATCGACTGCAACACCCAAACCTATTGAAAACAGAGACATCAAAACACCATTTGGTCCCCTATCTTCAGACAGGACTGTTCCAGTATCGCCAAAGAGAATTGATTCTAATTTGTGGGGAGGGACAGAAAAAATTCTTAGGGGAACAAGATTGAACATCTTCTTTGCTATATTATTTTAGTTTTTCCTGCCAGAATAGGCAGGAAGTTTTTTCTCATAACTCACCCCAATAACTCCTATTGTAGTTGAGGTTGGCATCCTTTGAGGTTTATTAATATATTCCATGGAGAGAAAGAACAGCTAGTTACTATCTTGTGGACAGTCCTCATTCAGGCATTGAAAAATCCTGACCAAATAATTCCATCAGCCTTCTCTCAGATTTAATTATTTCAGGTCTTGTAACCTTTGTTAATAAGTCCTATTTTTCAAGCCTTTGTTCATTTTTAATCATTAGTTATACCGTTGCATAAAGATCAGTGCATAAACCCTATGAAAAAGTGAAAAACTCAAATAATTCATTCCAGCAAATGAAATGCTAATGCTGTTGCTATGTAGCAACGCTAGGTTCATTAGATGCCTTTGCTCAGCATACCATCTGCAGATCTCCTTTTATCCCACCAGCCTTGGAACATTTTAAAGGGTGGAATGTGTCATAACCCATTTATTTTGACTAAATACCAAATCGCATCTCTGTTTTCTGTAAGACAAAAATGAAGCTTGTCACACTTGGACTAATAGTTCTTAATGAGGATTATGTTCTTTATTGTCATGTTTTAACATTCTCCTAAAAAAGACATTTTCGACTTGAGTAATTAATTAATTAATGACTATAAAGTAATTTGATGAAACACAAAGAGCATGTAGCACAAATTCTGAACAACTATGATTGTTAGTTTGAGCCAAATGGATGGAATTTTCATTGTATGAGGTATGTCAATAAAATAATTTCTTGTAAGCCTCAACAAGATTCTGGGCAAACTTGTGAAATAAAGAAAGGCAATGTGTCCTATTAAATTCTTATTATTTACCTATGTGATCTCTCCTCGCCTTCTAAACTCTGCCCTGCAACCCACAATAGACTCAAAGCTCTCCTATCCCTTCTGAAGGAACTCTTTCAACTGCTCATTCTATCATTACCCTATAACCACCTATGACTAAGACAGTCCACTCTGGGTCAGTGACACAGAGACTTGCCAAATCTATCCCTCCTATAATCTATTTGCCAAAGACTCTTCTCTGCTGAATTTTGAATAACTAGTCCAATAAATTCACCTGCTCTAGTGACATAAATTCTCTAAAAGAAAAAAATACCAACAGAGAGAGTAATGTTGTTGATGAGTGGGGGGGGGGGGGGAGCATCCTTTAATCAACAGAAATATTTGAGGCCACATTTTTAAACTCATGAATCCACAAATTTATCTGTATTTCCATCTTTTCCATTGCTTCATCATACACTCCAGATACTATTTTAGCTTTTTTTTTTTTCCAGAGAGGACTTACATAAAGACAGAAAAGCTTCTTCATCCTTTCGCTGGAGGTACTGTATTGTTGATTCATTAACACAAAACTCACAGCTAACACACTAACCCATCCCTGAACACAGCGCATCTAAAACACATTTTTCCTTGCAAGGCACATCATAACTTTCTTATACTTAGAGGCACTAGACAGTACTTCAACATTATGCTCAGTGTCCATTTTAAACAGCAAAATCAACAAAAAGCACAAGCATGAAAAGCAAAATAAATAAATAAATAAATAAATAAATAAAAGTGGAAATATTTGCCACTAAACAGACCGTGAAAAGGACACTTGTTTACAGTATGAATACTGAAATGGGAAGATAGAGTGTTGCCTTGCTCAGCCTCAGCTGGAAGGGAATGGGCGGGCACATGAGGCAACTCACATTATTTGCAGCTCTGTGGTCTCAAAACAAGCACTGATTTGGAGGTAATATGGATCAAAAAGAGGAAACTATTTAGGCATAATTTAACCAAGAAGGTAAAAGATCTGTAGACCTAAAACTATAAAACACTGATAAAAGAAATTAAAGCAGACATAAATATATGGAAAGATAGCCAGTGCTCATGGAATAAAAGACTTAATATTGTTAAAATGTCCATACTATCAAAAGGGATCTACGGATTCAATACAATCTCTATCCAAATCCCAATGGCATTTCTCACAGAAACAGAAACAACAATCCTAAAGCAACCTTGAGCAAAAAGAACAAAGCTTCATTTCAAATTATATCACAAAGCAAAAGCAATCAAAACAACATGGTACTGGCATATAGACATATGGACACATGAACAGAATAGAAAGCCTAGAAATAGACAGATGCATAAATGGTCAACTAATTTTTGACAAGGGTGCCGAGAATACACAATGGGGTCTTCTCAACAAAAACTGTTGGGGAAACTGGATTCCAGATGCAAAAGAATGAAGCTGGACTTTTACACCATAGACAAAAATCAATTCAAAATGGATCAAAGACAAAAGAGAGAGGGAAACAAACCACAACAGACTCCTAATGATAGAGAACAAACTGAGGGTTGATGGAGGGAAGTCAGTGGAGGGTGAACTAAATGGGTGATAGGTATTAAGGAGGGCACTCATTATGATGGGCACTGGGTGTTGTATGTAAGTGATGAATCACTGAATTCTACTTCTGAAACCAATATTGCACTGTATGCTAACTAACTAGAATTTAAATTAAAATATAAAAAAAAATGGATCAAACACTTGAACTCAAGACATGAAACCATAAAACTCCTAGATGAAAAACATACGGAGAAATCTCCATGACAGTGGTCCTAGCAATAATTTTTTGGATACAGCATCAAAGCACAGAAGATAAAAGCAAAACCAAGCAAATTGGACTACATCAAACTAAAAACATCTGCATGTGAAAAGAAACAATCAAAAAAATAGAAAGGCAACCTGCAGTATGAGAGAAAATATTTGCAAGCCACATATCTGATAAGGGGTTAATATCCAAAATGTATAAGGAACTCATACAATTCACTAGCAAAAAAACCCCCTAATAATCTAATTAAAAAGTAGGCCAAGGGTCTGAGCAGACATTTCTCCAAAGACATACAAAGTCCAACAAGTACATGAAAAGATATTCAACATCAGTAATCATCAGAGAACTATAAATCAAAATCACAATGAGATATTACCTCACTCTAATTAAGATGGCCATTATTAGGAGAGAGAGAGAGAGAGAGAGATAACAAGCGTTATCAAGGATGTAGGGAAAAGGAAACTCCTAGACACTGTAGATAGGAATGTATATTGGTACAGCCATTATGGAAAGCACTATGGAGTTTCCTCAAAAAATTGAAAATAGGACAATTATACGAACCAACACCCCCACTTCTGGGCATATATGCAAAGGAATTGAAATCAGGATTCTAAAAGATATCTGCAGTGCTATGTTTTTTTGCAGCAATATTTCTAAAAGCCAAGATATAGAAACAGCCTAAGTGTCCATCAACAGATGAATAGATAAAGAAATTGTGGTAGATACATACAATGGAATATTATTAAGCCTTGGAAAGGAAGGGAAGTCCGCCACTTCCAACAACATGAATGGATCTGGAGGGCATTATATTCTGTGAAATAAGACAGACAGACAAATACTTCGTGATCTCATTTTAATATAGAATCTAAAATCAACACTCATAGAAGAGAGTGGAATGAGGGTTGTCAGGAGCTGGGGAAATGAGGAGGTGATGGATGAGAGGCAGAAGGTATCAGTTATACGAGGTAAATAAGATCGGGAGATTGACTGTACACCACAGTGCTGATAGCTAATAATGCTGTATTGTATACTGAAAATTGCTAAGATTGTCTATCTTAAGCATTCTTGAATTAAAATAACAACAACAATAACAATAATGAGGTTAGGAAGAAACTTTGGGAAGTGATGGATATATTTATGTCCCAGAGACTGATGAATGGTTTCACAGGTATATACTTATCTTCAAACTCAAGATGTGTGCATTAAATATGAACTGCTTTTAATGCACTAATCATACCATTAATCATATATTAATCATTGACTGTATTATCCTCATTGTAGCGATGAGGAAACAGGTAAATGGGGTAAATAATTTGCTTAAGGTTAGGAAAAAAGTTAGTTAGGAAAAAAGATGGAAGTCCACCTCTAATACTTTCTGGATCCAAATCCTGTGTGTGTGTGTGTGTGTGTGTGTGTGTGTATATATATATACATATATATACATAAAAGCTATTATGCCACAATTCTTTCCATATTCATTTCAACATTGTTACACTGTCCTATTGCATGGCATCCTTTGCTCTTGGTGAAAAATGAAAACAAGCATCAGATATCCCCAAGCTGTATACATCACAAAATATAAATCTTGTCATTTAGAGACATATTCTAGGCCCTTTCCTCTGTGTGACAGAGGAAACCTGCCTTCTGATGCATCTACATTCCTGATTGTAAGTTCAGAGCTGGTGTTGCAATGAATGAAAGATTTTAGAATCACAAATTTGATTCTTAAGCCAGTTTTTCTCTGCACTAGTTGTGTGACCCTTAAGATCTCATGTATCCTCAAAACAGGAATTGTAATGCTAATTTCATGGGATTATCCTGAAGATTAAATCAGGTAGCTAGTGTAAGGACTCTAGCTCATACTAAGTGCTTGGAAATAAGCATGTTTTACTCTTCAGAATTTGTTCTTCTGGGGCCCCCAGAACCTATGCCACAAAGGGGCTTTTCATCACTTGGTTTCTGCATACAGGCTCTTAAAAATCAAAAGTAAAAACAACTGTCACTTCCACCACGACTGTGATAATAACAGCTATATTGCTCTGCAAAAACTTTACAGCTCAGCTCTAGCTGTTCCCATCTCTTCGTCAAGGGCAATATAGACGTGTGATACATATATAGTAGCTCAAGGATGGAGATTCCAATATTCCATCATCAAACATGGCTTGAAAACAAACCTTAACCCCCTTAGAATTAAAGCTAAGTCTGCCATGAACAGTTGTTTCTAAACTTCCACCTCTTTAAAAAGCACTGTGTTTTGATTTTCAATTCTAGTTCAGAAATCACTCCATCTGGCCTGGCCAATCAGGATGCACAAGAAGCACCGAATTTAGTTTATTTTATTTATATATATAATACCAGAGGATGTGTTAATGTAAAAATGAAACCAGGTTTGCAATAGTGCTGGGGAAAAGATGGGAAGATTTCATGCATATTTCTCTAAACCCAATGGGTTTGGTTAAGATGAGGGACTTGGTGGTTTCAAAAGAAAGACCACAATAGCTTCTTGAGGAGATGCCTAAAAAACTTTTAATTCATGGAAGGCAACGTTAAAAATAAGAATGACAATGCTGTTTTAAAGTATGAGCCAACCACACAGAGAGAAGTACCTATATCATCTGCTTTTCCCACATATTCTGCATAATGGAAAGGTCATGTTTCAGATTTGAATTGCCACTCTTTTACTTACTTCGTGACCTGGGCAGGTTACTTGATCTCACTGAGCCCAAAGTTATGGTTACAAAAATGGTGGGAATAATATCAGCCTCACAACATTATGGCAAGAATTGAAATTGGGTAATACGTGTGAAATTTCCTACAACAGAGGTCTTAATAAACCTTAGTTTTGTTCTTTAAAGATGAAGCATTATTGACTGGCAATACAGATTTGAGATGAATTTTTTTCTTCATAATTTGTCAATCAATCATTCAACTTTTACTGACCATTTTCTGTGTGCCAGATACCATGCTAAATCCTGTAAGTCAGAAATCCTTGCTGAGGGTGTGTGTGTGGGGGGGGGGGTGTTGGTAGAGAACGAACATGATACCATCCATGGATGTCTCTTCAGAGATGTGTAAATCTTACCCTGTAACATACCATGAATTTGACATATTTGCAAAGATTCTACTCTTATAACAATCCCAAAAGGGAATTAAATGTTACTTCTTCCATTAAATTTTTTCCCTCAACATTCCAAGCAGAAGCAATTACCTTAACCTCTAAGTTCTTATTACACCTCTCACTTACTCATTTAACAAGAATTAATGTATTCACTTTTCCATTTGATAAACACTTTCTAGATTCATGCCATAGGTGAAACACAAAACAGACACCGTGGAAAAACATTATAACTCATATTATGTCCTGCCTTCCAGAAGTGTTACCGTTCAGTAGGGAAATTAAAATATAAACATAAATAAATAGTTTAATTCTATAGAACCAGGAAAAGCAGATAGAAAAGCCATGAAGCTATAAAAGGGGAAATGATCTCCCCTTTTATAAAAGCAGGATCAAAGAAGACTTCTTGGAGGATGAGCTTTAAAGGATGGATGGCATTTTTATAAAGAGCGCAAAGTAAGACAGGAAAACACAAGTTCTACTGGTTTTAGCAGAGTTAGGTATGGCCTTGTGTTGTTTATTGTCTATTCATTTTCACATCTTATCTCCCCAGCTACTTGACAAACACAGAGACTGTGTTTAATCTGTTACTCCCATATGACATGACACACAAAATCATATGTACGTGAATCAAATGGTGGAATTTGAAACCCAGATTGGACTAGACTAACTCAGAGAATACACGCAGGTAAGATCTACTCTGCCTTCCAATATTGAGGGATAGGAACCCTACAACACTCTCAAAGTCCAAGTCCTTTGGGGTCCTACAGCTACCTCCAAATCCCAAAGGATTTAGTTACTGGTCATGACATGTCTGCATGCCAGTACCAGAATATGGTCATGCAAACATGTGAAGTGTGCCTCGGCTCATTTTCTATGTTCTTTGTGGCCTTTTCTTTCTCGAGTTTGACAAGATGCTTCAAAGGAATGTTGTACATCCCTGGCCAGGAGATGGAGTCCTGGGCTTTGATACAGGCAGCACCACTTACCTTCCTTGTTAGAATTTGCTCAGAGGGTCCAACTCAAACCCGGTTTCAGGGCTCACTTCATTTCTAAGGCAGTATCAAGTCATAAAGTTACTACAGCACTGAATTAGCATATGCTGTTGCAATTTTTTGGCATGAATGCAGTTTTTATGTAGTTAGAAAAGGTTATTACTATGGTTTTTGGAAAGTAAAAATAAATGGTTGGGGAAATAGTTATGATATCATTTTTTTCAAAAAATAGACATGTTCCAAATTCCCAGCACCTACCTCAGCACAGAAAATATGGCCCTGAATTTCAATGCATGTTGGACAAGGTCCCCAGCTTTCTGTGTATCAGCAGTCTTAATGTCACATCATCTAATTCACAGATGATGTGTTTAGAGAATTGGAAAATACTTTTCACTTCTGGAGATGTTCTAGGATTGTTTTTGTTTTATTATTTTCACACTATCTCACTGCTTTTTTGGTTCCTACTGGGGAGCCTAGAGATGAGAACTGATGCCTAAGTCTTGAAAATCTTTTGTTAAGGAGTAAAAAAGAGTCAACTATTATTTCAATGGCATGCTCTCATTTTAAGCAACGTTAAGGATCTCACTGAATAAATGCAAATCAAGTTTCAAGTAAAACTTGGTTTTGCTTCTAGGTCAGTAGGTAGGTGGCATAGGAAAAACCTCATGAGTCAGAGTCCATGTAACCACTGCTTTTGGTCCTACAGACATACCACCATAACTCCTGGCTTTAATGTGTACAGGTAGTATTGGAAGACACTGACAGTGCTCATAAGTTTTGAAACTTTTTACTGAAATCTTAAGTACATAACAGAAATTTTGGTACTCTTTCAAAGACTAGAATTTAAAATGCTACTTTAACCTATTAAAATAACCATTATAGGGGCACCTGGGTGGCTCAGTTGGTTGAGCATCCAACTTCAGCTCAGGTCATGATCTTATGGTTCGTGGGTTTGAGCCCCACATCGGGCTCTGTGCTGATAGCTCAGAGCCTGGAGCCTGCTTCTGATTCTGTGTCTCCTGCTCTCTCTGCTCTCTCTCTCAAAAATAAACATTAAAAACTTTTGTAAAATAAAACAATCACTATCTGTCAGAGTTAGAAGAAAATTCAGAGTTGGGCTGGTATAATTCTTGCTCTCTCAAGAGGTCATGGCTGGTTGGTGATGGAACAGCTCTCAGAATCCATGCTTTCTAATTTAAAGTCTCTGACAATGAGCTAGCCCCAAACTTAGTATTCTAGATTATACAAGTGAGCTAGTGTGAACACAAGTATCCTTGTAAAATATAGGAAGGAGGCATGAGAGTCAGTGACGCTATGCGAGAAAGACTCAACTGTCTACTGCTGGGTTTAAAGATGGAAACAGGACATGAACCAAGGAATGTGGCACATTTTAGAGGCTGGGAAAGGCATGGAAATAGTTTTCCCCCTAGAATTCCCAAAGAAAGGCAGCCATGCCAACATATTAACTTTAGCCCAGTGAGACCCATTTTGGATTTTTGACTTCCGGAACTGAAGGATAATAAATTTGTGTTGTTTTAAGTCACTGAAGTTTGTGGCAGTTTGTCACAACAGTAATAGGAAACTAATACTCTGTCTAAGGATGTATTCAATTCAATTTCCTTTATAGTATTTAGGCACTAAATTTGCTTCCTCCTGCTAGGCACAGAGGAGAAAAGCTCCCTCCCATCAATTATTTCCCCCAGCAAATACTCAACAGTTCAACAAAATCAGTATTTAGGATTTAAGACCCATCTAACCAGTGTTTCTGCAACCACCCTAAGCAGGACAGCATGCCCCCCCCACAAAAAAAATAGGTACAAACCACCTTGTATCAGTCAGCGGTGTAGCAGGGAACAGACGGTTCATTTAAAAAGAGTAATTGAAGAGAGCTTATTAAAATGACTATTTGCAAAAT
Organism: Hyaena hyaena; assembly: GCF_003009895.1. Classification (NCBI taxonomy): domain Eukaryota; kingdom Metazoa; phylum Chordata; class Mammalia; order Carnivora; family Hyaenidae; genus Hyaena; species Hyaena hyaena. Next base: position 2,130,442 of record NW_024080905.1, on the reverse strand, counting down.
GGAGGCAGAGTTAGAGGTAGTAGTAAAGAAGGGATGATAAAACACCCAGGGAGTAGCAGTAGAGAGAAATTAAGCATAGGATTAAAAGGGCATGGCATGGAGGCCATTCCCAAAACTCAGGAAGACCTGGTACTATAGAGAGGATGGTCCAGCAGGAGCTATAGGCTCTGATAGACAACCACAGACCATGGAGAGAGGATGCCAGTGGAATGAATACTTTGACCTTTCTCTCTTCCTACAGTCTGATTTCCGACTAGTTCCTCCCATTGGCTGAAACCTAATGGAAGTCAGAGGCAACAAGAGTAGTTGATGCAGTCAACAAAGGTCAGTCTTCCAGGGCACAGACCTGGGAGAGAAAGGAGGAGCATGAATGTCAGAGACCAAACAGAGAAATACAACATCCATTTCCCAACTCAATAAACCCTTCTCCCCTTTTCCATGATATGAGAGGTCAAATGGACTTGTTGTTAACTTATATAGTAGAAAGATAACACATGATAGGAAAGTAAAAAATATTTCAGAAGCATTTAGATAAAGATCTTTCCAATGTTATCAGTATATAAAATGGTTTCAGAAAAAGTAGATAGTAATAAAACTTCATTAAAGTTAAAAATATTTTGGCACAGTTGAGATTGGTTTAATAAAAGGACACTACCCTGCATTCTCCTCAAAAAATGTTAGTCAGAACCACCAATGCCAAAGATAAGATACTGGCTGGATGCACCATTAGTCTGACCCAGCCTGCCATTTCTTATAGTGCTATGATTTATGGGATTATAACTTTTCGGCCAAGAAACAAAAAAATTTTTACTGAAATCTGTTTATTGGGCCTTCTAATGTTGCAGTAAGACAAATTTCTATGACCTTTTCTGTTATACCTACAGAAAATAAAAGATAGACAATGAAGTCGCCTAAGGACCAAGAATGAATGAATCCAAGGTCGTAAGCTTAACACACTTACTAGCATTAAACTGACTAGAAGACATTTACCCTTCCTAACAAAAAACAAATACTTTGACAGGTCTTAGTCAAAAGTGCCATTGATCTCCAGAGACTCTACAACTTCTGACCAGCACTTCTGGATTCACATCCACCTTTAGTGTATACTAGGCCACAGTATACAGAATCACTAAACTTGGAATCATCTTAGACTTCTACCCCCATTATATATGCTGAATCCCTTTAGGATTATTGACCTGTACAAAGAGAAGCTCCAGGGGTAGAAATATGAAATCAGTGTGCACAATACTATCATGCAGTAACATAAACCCTGGAATGTATTCTTTTCCATTTCAGCTACTGGATGAAAGTAAGAAGTTCTGCTGCCTTAATTCCCCAACTCATCCCTTCCTAAGTGTTAATAAGCACAAGAGAGAAGCAGCATTAAGATTAGCACGAACCCTGAAGTCTTGGAGACCTTTCATTATCCTGTGGCCATGGTGATGAGTGAAGCCATGTCTCATAATGTGTGAACAGCCCTCTGTGGGTTGCAACCAGTGGAAAAGGGTCATAGGCTCTAAAGCCCTTGCAAAGCACCCTCCAGTTTTCTAGCAGTTATTCATTTCCTTGGTGTTAGAGGTTGAACGCAGCCTAAGGTATATTTATACATAGTAACAAAGGACTCAGTTCTGATGATGAGAATTGTGTAGTGGGTCACTGAGGACAGAATTTGGCTTTGTATCCAACACGTACAAAGAGCAAAGTTTACCCATATTCAATTTCCTAATTATCATTTGTTTCCAAATTGGCTATATTATTTTTATTCTGCCTTTCCAAAAAGAAGAATCAACAATATTTATTATCATATAAATGCTAGTTCTAACATAACTAAATTTGCTTTAAACATTGATTTGACAATTCTACATGATATTAAATAATATCCAGTGCTTTGTAGAATGCCTGCATTTCTCATTGCCAAAATATTTGGAGATGATACTCACTATCCAAATATACAACAGAGTAAATAAGCCAGAAAAGAATGTTTTTGTATTTAATACATAAGGTGATATTAACATTAATATGTTCTGAAGGCGTTTGGACCTTCACTTTCTCCCACACACATTGGCATAATTTCAGATATAAAAACTTTTGACATTTAATCTACTTCGCAAAAATCTTAATTTCCTACCAAAGTCTGGGTAGTCCTTAATGCTCTTCACATGTATTTATAGTTTTCTTCATCCTGGGTATATGGCAGGCGACATGTCCCCTTGAAGTCAGATATAACCATCTGACTTACTTTAGCTACTGAAGAGTGAATAAAACTAACGTGTATCAATTCTGGGCTGAAGGCTCTGTACGCATGATCTGCTTTGTTCCCAACTCCCTGCCGAGTACCAGTGATATTCTAGAGGTTGGGTCTCCCTCAGCTTGGGGCCGAAGAATGAGGACAAAATGCTAATCTGAAATTAACATGCAAAATGAGTAAGAACCACACCATGTGCACTCGGTCTACCTTTCTGCTCTCTCTAGAAAGGCCTAAACCTTTCTCAGAATCACGCATATACACATAAATGCCCACATGGCCCTAAGGTCTAAACACCCTTTCAAAGCTGTGCTACATTTCACAGACACTGGCATCTGAGATACCTGAAATTTCTGGGGTTATTACCAAGCACATCCATGCCTCTCCTTATGGATAAAAGACAACTTTAAAATTCTCACACAATTTACAGCTCTCACAACAAAGGCTCAGTTGAGAGTGAAGTGGAGACAGTGTATTTGAGTGAAGGAAGCGTGAGTTTCATAGTCACGTTGACCTGCTTGTAGTAGACGGTTCATCACTTATTGTTTATATGATCTTATAAAGCCACTTAGGTAGTTTGAACAATTTACTTTTCTCATCCATAAAACAAGACTATGTATTTTAAAGAATGCTATGAGGGAAAAAAGAGATAACTAATCTAAAGTAACTAGTCCAGGATATGTCATAACCATCAATGTCTATTTGTTTCTCCTACTCTGATCCCTTCTGATAATGAAGTATTATGAGAACTGACAAGAAGGGGGTGAACAAATTACAGCCAACAAGCTAAATATGGCCCACTGCCTGTTTTTTGTAAATAAAGTTTTATTGGCTTTATTCATGCATTTATGAACTGTCTATGGTTTCTTTCACACTAAAATGCAGAGCTGGGTAGCTGCAACAGAGACTGTATGGCCTGTAAACCCTAAAAGGATCTGGATCCTACTCGGCTCCGCAGCTTTCACTTCTGGGGAATGTCTTATGACCTTTCTCTTGATCTCAGAGTTGGCACCTCAATACCATCACAACTTATTCATTGTTAGACCTGACTTAGTTCTTCTCTTTCATATCTGGACTTGCCCAGAGCCAGGCCCACTTTTCCATTTAATTCAGAACCCTCACCCCCAGCTTTAGATCTTCTCTTATCTGGCCCTAATATGCTCAGTTCCTTATTTCTGACCTAGATGTGCCAATGACCCTTTCTTTTCCCCTGTTGATGCAATCCCAATTTGATTCTGTTGAATGGAGTGTTATCGAAAGAAAGATTTTTTCAAGGAGCAAATGCAGACAGTTATTATAGTTGTATGGAATATTATATTTGAAGTTGCAGAGGTGTGAAAAAGTAAGGTGTGTTTAGTTACCCAAATAAATTTGATATGGATCATGTATATACTACAGAGAGAAGAGTGGCAGAAGATTAAACTAAAAAATAAGGAAGAGCCAGATTGTGGAGAAGCTTGAAAATCATGTAAAGGAATGTGTATTTCATTTTGTGGCTAGTCAAGAACCATTGTCAGATTTTAAATAGAGAGGCATATGATCCTACTTGCATCTTAAAATATTTCTCTGGAAGCAATATGGTACATGATTGGAAGAAGAACATAAACTCTTAAGGAGAAAGAAAGTAGTTCCCTACCCATTATCATATACCAGGTAAGAAATGAGAGCCTACACTGAAAGAAGAGAAGAGAATGAAGTTGAGATGTATTTGGGAGGGAAGTGCAGAATTTATGTCTGTATGGATAGATAGCGAGGGCAGAAAATCAGTCTAGAGCAGTGCTTCTCAAACTATCTCAGTGAAGTCTAATTCATAGAATTCATAACCACTGCGGACAATGCTTTTCTAAACCAAAACAAACCAAAACAAAAAAATGTGCTGGGCTCTTGCAGAAATGTCAAATCAACTCTAAGACTTTCTAATGCGTACTTTCAGTTGTGTCTTTATCTGATTACAGTGGTAATCTATGGTCCAGCACTGAGCTACAGACCACACTTTGAGTAGTCCTGCTCTACAGGCCTCTAGGGTTTCTGGTTTGGATGACTAGATGGGTGGAAAGGACTTTCGCCAAGTTAAGGAACAGGGGACAGTGGATGTAGAAGATGAGGATGAGTTTTCATTTTAGATATGATATTCTTATGTCCCAGTGGAACATGGATGGACAATTCCATGAAGTTGCTGGCAATTCAGCTTGTATGCATTTCATTTGCAGAGAATGTCTCAGATGTGGGAGGTATTTAGTAAGGTTTTAAAATTTTCTTTAATGCTTTATTTATTTTTGAGTGAGAGAGAGAAAGAGAGACAGAGCATGAGTGGGGGAGGGGCAGAGAGTGAGGAAGACACAGAATCCGAGGCAGGCTCCAGGCTTTGAGCTGTCAGCACAGAGCCCGACACGGGGCTTGAACCCAGGAACCATGAGATGATGACCTGTGCTGAAGTCAGATGCGTAACTGACTGAGTCACCCAGGTGCCCCAATGAGGTTTTTTCAATGGATAAATGGAAGAAAATGTCTTATTTAAAGGTCTCCAAGGTAAACACACTATTGGAACAAGCAAGGCAGGATATTGGGATAAATATCTAATGATAGAATTCTACTATCAGGCTTCTGCAATTACACCACAACCTGAAAATCTGAATTATGAGACTGCTAAAACAGCGCAGGACATGAAAGGTTGACTTTTTGCACTAAGGAAAAATGGTAAAAGGCAGTCGTTTTTTTCTCTCTACTTCATGGATTCATTTCTCAGTCACATATTTCATGTGTCTGCTGTGTGACAGTCGGCTAGATCCAAGTTTACTGAGGAATCACAGAAATTAGCCAGGTTGTTTTGGTAGAAGTTACAAATCTCAGTCCATACAACTCAAGGGCACAAAGCATGTAATGTTTTTATATGTCATATTACTTTCTACTTATAACCCATATTCTGCCAGGAGAAGAGAAATTAATCTGCCTTTTACCCAAAGTTGCATCTAAATAACTGGAGTCTTACAGAGTGGTGCCATGGTATGGACTGTCTGATTGCTGGTGGCCAACACTGTCTGATTTCTCCCTGCCCTACACTCATTTACTTCAATGACCCTCGCTCCTTGGGTCCCCATTGCCAATCCACAGCATTCACCACTGTCACACCCTGTGCTCTGACCTTACAGTCTCTCAGTTCAACTCTCAGCCATTTCTTAGCTCTCCTCTATGCCTCGCTGGTCCAGTAACTCCATGAGACTAAGACCTGCCACTACAATTGTGCTTTTATGTGCTTGAGAAATCATTCCAGTACTTCCTACACTATACTTTGAAGCAATTCACTCAACCCTCTGTACCAGCAAGTATCTTCTGAGCCCCTATTATGTTCTGCATCCTTTTCTAGACTCTTGGGAAACTTCAGTGAGCAAAACTAACTAAAACCTCTGACTTCATGAAGCATGCATTCCTGGGGTGAGGAAATAAAAGATAAATAATAAGCATAATAAATAAGTCTAACAATACAGTATGCTTGAAGTTGATAAGTGCTATGGAGTAAAGCAGAGCAGGGTAAAGGAGATTTGGGAGTGTAACCTAGGGATGGTGGTTTGAAATTTTACACAGGCTTGTCCAGAATAGAGTTGACTGAGAAGGCAATATGTGGGCAGATGAGAGAAGTGAAGAGGCTCTTCTAGCAGGTAGTTAGGAGAAGGGTATTCCAGGCAGAGGAAATAGCAGGTCAAAGGCCTGGGGACAGGAGTGAATCTGCTCAGGGAATAGCAGGAACAGTAAGCTAGGGTGAGATAAACAAGGGACATTCGGAAAGGCAATTGGGTTGGGCTTTACTCTGAGTGAAATGGGGAATTCACGGAGAGTTTTGAGCAGAAGAGTGACATTATATGACTCAGATAGTATGCTGAGAACACACCATAAGAAAAAAGTTGGAGCAAGAAGACTCATTTCAGTAGCAGTAGAGGTGGAGAGAAGTTTTTGGATTCTGGATGTATTTTGAAAGTAGAGCCAACAGAATCTCTTGTTGGATTGGATACAGAGTGTGAGAAGAAGAGGAGTCGAAGATGCTGTCAAGATGTTTATCCTGAACACTATAGGAATGAATTACCATCAGCCTGACAGGGGAATCTATGGGCAAAGAGTTTTGTTGAACAATCAGATTCTACACTACTGCTTTTAGCCCAGGTTTCTACACAGTGCTATCCCCATTGCCAAATACAGTGCCTACCACCAGGTAGGCAGAAAATACATGCTGAGTGGGCAAATGAGTGAATGGATAACTAAATACAATCCCTACTGGGCAGACAACCTGAGGTCTTGCTGCTTTCTTGGGCAGCATCCAGAAAGCACAAGGCAAAAAGAGTGTCTGTGTGCAGATTCCCCAAACCATCTGAAGTTCCTTCACCCTGTTTCACTCTCATCTGGGGATTTCCAGTCTGGTATAGGGGGAGACTACTAGCTCCATTCTCCGAGACACATATCTCAGCTTCCTTGCTTCCATTCCAGTTACCTTTTTCTATTCACCAGTCCAGATAACTTTTGTCTATTTCCAGGAAAAAAAGATGCCTAATCGTATACTCTTTCAAATCCAAAGATTTTATGCTTGTGTTTCAGCTTTGAAAACATGAGAGTTGAGAATCATACTCTTGGGGCACCCATCTGGCTCAGTTGGTAGAGCATATGACTCTTGATCTCAGGGTCATGAGTTTGAGCCCCACATTGGGGGTAGAGATTATTTAAAAATAAAATCTTTAAAAAACAACCAAGAATCCTACTTTTATTCTCTGAGTTTAAATCCATTGATCCAAATATGGCAGGATAATATTTTAATGTATTAACCAGTGGCATGCCGGTGACCAAACTGGGGAAAGGCAAGAGGTTCAAGAGAATGTCAGGAATGAGGGGCGCCTGGGTAGCTCAGTCAGTTGAGCGTCCGACTTCAGCTCAGGTCATGATCTCATGGCTTGTGAGTTTGAGCCCCACACTGTGCTGACAGCTCAGAGCCTGGAGCCTGCTTCAGATTCTGTGTCTTTCCCTCTCTCCGCCCCTCCCATGATCATGTTCTGTCTCTCTCTGTCTCTCAATGATAAATAAATGTTAAAAAAAAATTTAAGAGAATTCCAGGAATGAAATACACTAGTGAATGTATCAAATATTATGCTGTTACTTTTTGATTATTTAGATGAAACAGATTTGCCCCTAGAATAGGCATTATCTGCACAATCGTCTTGTAATTGTTATCAGTTTGCCCATTGATCCAGAGTAAATTAGTGTGATGGTATTTAAGTAAAACAGATTTTGTCCATGAAATTATGCAAAACCTAACAATGTTGACACTGGTCATACTGTGCTAATAATTAGACATTGTGTATGTCATTTCCTGAACTTTCTGAGAGAACATTAAACAGCAAGGCATTTGCTAATGGTAGAACATTTCCAGGGGAAAATGGCTGGCAGGAGAATTGAGGGGCAGGGATCAACAGCCTGAAGTAAGGAGAATGAAACGTGACGGAGCCTGAGGAAAGAGAGAAATAGATACTTCAATAACAGGACAGAGTACCCCCTACCTTCAAATCCTGCCCATGTTACCATCCTATCTAATTAATTATTTTTAGAGGCTAATCTCTACCACCCATTTATGAAGTTGCCAACTCTTTGTGTGCTCATTAAATAACAGCAGATTCTTTAACTCATGAGGGAGAGTTCCTGAACCTTTTAAAATTGCAAATTCATAAAGACTATCATGGTATACCATTTTCTCTATGCAATGTAGTTTCATATAACTGCAAAAGTATATGTAAATGATCCAACTCTCTTGATGATCAGCTTCTGTCCTGGCTGCAAACACTTACTAAATCCATTTCACAAATCTTGCTTTTTGTATTTTCATAAAGAACATATGGCTGGCTTGTTTCTATCATAGCTTCTAGTCACCAAGGAATTTAACATTTCACTCTTTCTCCAAAAAATCTATTTTCTGGCAAAGAACTAATACCTTTTTAGTCTCCTTCACCTACCTTATCATTCTAGAAGTTGTCTTTATTTCAGCCAACATTTATATATTATCTTTCAGAAGAAAAATCTTTTCATACACACACAAGATCATAAATTGAGCCCCATCCCATCACCAAACACATACATCCTGGGCTGCATACTGGCTTCTGGCCACATTAGTCTCTAAGAGAGTGAGTCCTCTTCACCAACTTCTAGGATTCAAATTAATCTCTCAGCAAAATTGCAAATTCTTTCATGTCATGAACTTATGCATTACCTGCCGAGAGACTACCACAAATGTTAAATTCATGAAGACAAAGGTTTTACTCTTGTTTCCTTTGAAAATAGAGCAATTTATTTGAAGTGAGCTTACACAAAATCATAGTAGCACAGGCTAAATATGAAGAGCTCTTCATTCATAGAATCAAAATCCAGCTAATCTCCTAGGTACTCTGAATCAGGCAGAGATGATTCTCTTATGGCCCCTGTCCCCAAAGAGCATATTGTCTGCCTTGAAATTTAACCACACATTCAACAAATGTTTGTTGAGTAGCCTCTGTGTGCCAACTATTCTCATAGGTACTGGGCATATAGCAGTGTACAAGAGAGGTAATGCTCCTGTTCTACTCAGGAAGATAAACAATTAACAAACAAATAAAATGGTAGGTAATAATAAGAGCTATGGTAAAAAATATAGCAAGACATTATGATCAAGAATGAGATGCTTCTTTAAACTAAACCAGAAATCAGGCAAACCATGAGCTGTGCTGAATTATGGCTGCCATCTTGTTTCTCTATGGCCCATGAGCTAAAAACAGTTTTTACATTTTTTAATATAAAAAAGATCACTGGTTTTCCATGAAAACAGTTGCTCAAAGCATTGAAGACATTGCCTCTTGGCCTGGAAAGCCTAAATGCTGCACTATCTGGCTCTTACCAGAAAAGTTTGCAGACCCCTAAATCAGGTGAGGGGATAGGACCTTCTGTGGAGGAGATGTTCAAACTGAGAACTGGATAGCCAAAAAACAGTCAGCCATGGAGAGATGTAGGGACAAGCATGGCCAATAGAAAGAAATCTTAGTGGAAATGGGATTGATATATTCCAAGAAGAAAAAGAAAGCTAAGGTAGCTGGAGGGTAGTCAGTGGAAGAGTTCAGACACAAAGGAGGGGGTGGATCTACACAGTACACACCAGGCCTGAGTGAGCTAAGATAATGCGATTTAAGATATGCAAGTTTATGAAATGGCAATCCTTGATGGCTGCATAATACCTTCATCATGTTGATCAGTTCCTAATTTATTTTAACTCTCTTCAATGGAGGGTACTTCAGCTATTTCAAGATTTTCTAACTTATAGATAAAACCTCTATAATAGTTCCCATGTAAGTATTTTGACAAACTTTTGGAAGTAAATTAGTACAGTAAACTCTTAGCAGTGGGTCACATACTATAGGCATTTTAAAATTTGACAGCAAAGTGGATACCATGGATAAGAGTGGAAGAAGGGAAAGATGAGGGCATTTGTAGTAAAAATGATTTGAGCAAAGGCTGAGAGCAGGAGCCTCACTGACATGCATGAGACCGAGCGCCAACACTGAGTGGGATGGAGCAAAGTAAGTGTGTAATTTAACTGGGAGAACGGTAATGTATGTTTATAGAACATAGAGAAGGTCATGATATCCATGGATCCAGGTAGAGTAAAATAGTTGACCATAATGCTTACACGTTCCCTGCTTCTGTGACTGATGTGAGATTAAGAGGGAAGAAAAAGTCATTGTTGTCTTATTTTCAGAAGATGTGGACAGATGGTAGTGGAGGTAAATGGAAACTGTTGTGAGTAAAGCACCAAGGAGAAAGTGCTTAGATTGTTTATGTAAATTTAAATGATGACCTTCCTTGACTCTTGTCTTCCTCAACTTCAACGTTTAACACACATTTGCTGAGCTGCTGTTGTGATGTGGAACTGAGAGTTCCAAAGATAGAAGGGTACATAAACTGAGCTGCTGCTCTCAGGGAGCTTCCAATTGAGCTGATTAACCACAGGAAGAGTTAGTGGCCTCTTTCTTGGTGGGGTCTCAGCCCATCTGTACCCTTCTGTCACAACGCCTCTCACACACACTATATAACTAACTGTTCAGAAGATCACCCTCTCTGTGACCATCTGGAGGAGAGTAACTCCATCTTATATACATCATATCCTCAGTACCACGCCTAGTTGTTGCTGCCTACAAGGTGGAAGAAAAGTATTGATTGAATAAGTGGACAAGCCAATGATTAAATATGATCCCATGGTCATTCCATAGAGGCCATAGAGGAGACACACACACACATTCACTCATTTCCAATCCATCTCTGGCTTTCAGGTGACGATAAAACAACTGTTGACTCAGTTAATCCTGTAGAGGCCACAGCTGGGGAGTAGGGATAGGTCATTAAGCTTGTCAAAGTTGATCAATCTCTCTATTTAAACTGTGATTCTAGTTCCACCAGAAGATAAATCTCTCTGGGCTCCAGATTCCCTGCCCAAGAAGCCAGTTGGAATAGCAGACATTTGGGAGCCACTCGGCCAGGACTCTGAATTCCAGCCCACCATTACTTCAGGCAGCTTTCTCTGTACCTCGGTTCTTAAATAAAATGAGAATAAAAACATCAGCATCAGAGAACTGTGGTCTGGAATAAAAGAGAATATGATTAACTCAGAACAGAACATAGGAGATGTTGAGTATATATTTAGTGCATATAAGTTTCATGCTCAATATGTTGGCCTTCTCCATTTCTTAACTAGATTGGAAGATCCTTGAAGGCAGAGCCCATGTATTATAACTCTGTATCCTGTCTTGACTCGTAGCACAGGGAATATGGTAGATACTCAGTTAATATTTGCTGAATGGGTTTTTGTTTGGGTGTTTTGTTTTGTTTTATTTTCAGAGAGAGGGAGAGCAGGGAAGGGGCAGAGGCTGAGGGAGAGGGACAGAGAGAATCTTAAGCAGGCTTCATGCCCAGAGGAGAGCCTAACATGGGGCTCAACCTCACAACCCTGGGATAATGAGCTGAAATCAAGAGTCAGACACTCAACCGACTGAGCCACCTAAGCACCTCTTTTCTGAATGATTTGAAGAAAGGACTTCAATAAGCTGAAGAGTTACTTGTACATTTCTTTTAGATCATGTAATTTTCCATCTTCTAGTCATAAAACCAAGAGATAATCATTGTCTATAATTTTTAAAATACAGAAAATTATACAGAAGTAAAATCTCTCATTATTTCAAATTAAGAAATAGAAATAATATCTGAAAATATTTTGGTCTATTTACTTCCAGTCTTGTTTTTTTCCTATACATTTTATCTATGTGCATTTTAGACTCATATTGTTGCTATTAACTTGTAATCTGTTCTTTTCTCTGCTTTGCATTGTATAACAAGTATCTTCAGATGGCTCTGTTTTTGAAAAACATGATTTTTAATGGGGTAATAATATTCTTTTATACCATAAATCATTTAACATTTTCCACTGTTGGACATTTATATGGTTTCTAATTTTTCACTATTTGAAATAATGCTAAGATGACTAACCCTATACATAAATATTTAACCACATCTCTGATTATTCTGTGACTTTTATGCATTCCTGGGGTGCCATCTAGTACAGCAGTAAAAAAAAAAAAAATCCAGATTCTGAAGACACCCCATCCTAGGTTAAAAGTTGAACTTTACTACTACCTATAGCTATGTGTCCTGAGGCAGTTACTTAACCTTTCTGAGCCTCAGAAATGTAAAAAAAGAGAAGACATTTCTATATATGCTTATTTGTGGGTAAAAGTTTACAACTATATGATATAATTAAGGAAGAGTGAATAGATCGTGTCTACATAGATTATGTCTACACATGCATGCTATACCAGACCTTGTTTTAAACACCAGGATGCCTATTGTTGGTGCAACTGAAAAACACAAGTAAGTACACATTCTAGGGTTTTAGATACTTTTTTAATGTGGCTATTGTTTGTGCGTTCAAATAGATGAGTAAAGGTGAGAAACAAGTGGTACATTTCACTGAGGGCTGTGTATTGAGTGATTTTGCTAATTAATATATTACATCCTAACTGTGACTAGATAGAGAAGTTAATTGTCTTCTTTATTACAAAGATGGAGTTCATGCCAAGGATTTGAGACAAATAGCACTTAACCCCCTGAACTCTGGATGAAGAGGGAGATGGATGTTTGCTTTTGATCATTCCAGCCTTTTCATGATCTGAATCAAGAAGTACTCCTTATAGCTTTGAGTCATGTTCTAATTAGTGGTTCTCCTGGTCCTGGTTTACAAAGTAAAATATAAATCAGAAGATTATTTGTAAATTCCAGCAAGCTTTCTGGGCTCATGCCATCTTCATAAAATAGTTTAAATGCCACCTGCTTGTTAAAAATGCTTTCCCTATGCCAAAATATTTATACTTGTGAGTTCAAATTACATTTGAAAGGAATGGGTATTGTAAAGCTATGGGTGTATTATGTAATGCGACCACAAATAATGGGGTATAGGATAAGTAAGTTCATACCTAAATCGAGAAAATGTGTTCATACACATTAAGAACTTCAAAGTAAAAATTAATAGGAGAATGTGATGATTAGGGAAGGATAGTGTAGGTGGCATGTCTCATCCAGAAAAAAATATTCAGAGGAATTTTCACCCACAAAATTCCCTTGCTTTGCCAAGGCACAGAAATCAAAACATAGCAAAGTGAACATTGGCCCTGAGTTGTGCCCAAACATCTAAAATTTTAAAAAATAAGTTACGGGGAACATTTTATTCTAAAATTGTGAACTCCTTTATATGAAATGGAGGAGTCTATCCAATAGGTAGGGTTAGGTAGGAATCCTTCCTTTGCTTGTGAAATGTGAGTGAGATACTTGAAGTGTAGATGCACAGTTCAGTTTAAGAATTGCCAATTCTCCATTCTAGGTATAACCACAGTGCCCACTCTGTGTGTTGCTCAAATGAGTCACTCACATCTTTAATTGGTTATGTGGTGTGTTGTAAAAAGACTGCCTCAGCCTCACTAGACTATAAACCCCAAAGGAGCAGGGATTGGTCATCCACCTCACCTTGTAGTTTCAGCATGTGGAGCTGAGTAGATTCTCATTGCATATATGTTGCATGAATGAATAAATGCATGAATGAGTTGGTGTGTGTCTTTCTTTCACTCTCCCTCCTGTTTAAGTCAGTGAGAAGATGACTTCTATTTCCTGTCTCTTGAAAGTTACAAATTTAGATTCCTATTTTCTGAAATTGCCTCCTGTGTTTGCCCTAGTACTACCTCATTTTGTAATGGACCTGCAATCTGCTTCTGACTAGAAGTCATGGAAGGGATCAGAATAATTGCTCAGCAGTGACAAAGTTTAAAAAATACATATGAGTGTAGCACACTGTATATGTAGTACCTGATATGAATATCACAATATTATATGTAAGGACACACATAGTAACTGAACACCTACAATCTAACAACTCAATATAAACTACTAGTATCTTACATCTTTCTGGTACCCAAAGTGAAGATTTTAGGTTTCTATGAGATCTTAAATTCCTACAAATTACTGAGTGCTTCCCCCTCCCCAGGTGAGTGATCTTCTCATGAGCAAGCAGTGCCTATCCACCCCTGCCTGATTTATGGGTCTGAAGGCTCAGGAGGCATGAATTGCATGAATGTTTAAGTCAAGAAAATTGAATGAGCTGGCTCCATGGAATTCCTAGAGTTGCACAAAGCCAAGAGGGAAACTCCAGGGTCCTCTTTAAAAAAATCAAGTCACTACCACTTTAGTAGCAACATATTTGCATCACATTCCTCATTGTCATTAACCTCATACACTAAACATGATGGTAATTCACATGAACCCTATCACAATAAAAACCACCAGGTAAGCGTGAGCATTTCGTTTCTCCCATTCTTTTGTGTCGTAGAGACCCACTTATTGCTACAACTGTTTTGATATCTTTCTGAATGTACTTCCATTGTCCAAAAACAGTTATACATAAATATCCCACTGATCTATTTATTTTTTTAAATTTTTAACTTTATCAGTTAGCAAAGAACGGGCAATATCACATTAGCTGGAAGTAAGGACCTGATAGGAATCCTCAGCTTCAGCAGGGGGAACAATGATTGGTTTCATGGCCTCAAGGTGGTAGGGAACATTATTGGGTTTTTTTTCCTTATTTCTCATTTTAGCATTGTCATGAAATAGTATATTGCAAAATCATTGCATTCCTTTGTCTTTCAGTCTCCCTACCTCTTAAATTAAAATGAGATTATTCCCCCTGTGTCACAAGGACAACAGGGACTCTGGGAAGATCTAGAGACTCTAGAAAAGTTTCTCAAAAGACTTCTTTGTGCCTCCAAAAGGCACACCATAGCTTGTGGCCAGCAAATGTGCAGGAATGAATAGTACAGCAAATTAAAGTTTTTGCAACTGTCCCAACTCCCACCCTTCACCTTCTCTCCAGTTTCATAAATCTTTGGCTCAGTTGGCTCTGTCTGATTGTAACTCTTAAGATCTCAATTTTATTTCATTATAGAGAGGGCTTTATAGCATAGGCTTCAGAGTTAGGCAACCCATGTTCTAATCCCTATTCCTGAACAGTTAGCTCATGGTGTGACTAGACAAATAATGAAGCAAAACCTAAGTTTCCTTATCTGCTAAATAAGGCTAATACCTAGAGAAGTGTAATGATATGTAGTAAATGATAACAACATTAACATCCTTTTTAAATACTGTTGGGATAAGGAAGGGTAAGTTGAGGACATTTTTCTTACAACTAGGCGTGTGTCCCAAGTGAATGAAAACAACTACATCAGTCTAAGTTAAGGTCAACAACAATGGAATAATTAAAACCTATAACTGAAAGTAAAGGCCCCTTTTTTTTCTCCTCTAATTTTTAAATAGTCTAGACCACCATCAGCTACACGTTGAATATCTATACTACATCCTTCTGCCATGGTGACTAAAATAGAGAAATAGAAAATGGTATAAGGGAGTTTCCCAAAAACAGCAGAAAGGCTGATACGCTATTGTGTATAATTGGGATAATTGGTAAAAATAGCATCTACAATAAGATGTTTTAGAACAAACTATACTAGTTGGAAAGGACTTTTGGGTTTAACCTTGACAGAAATGGGGTCAGAGTGTTTGAACACAAAAGGAGGAAGAGTATCCTTAGCAAAAACGACATTATAACCATAGATTTAGAAAGAAACAGCAACATGAAATATTGGGGGACATAGGTTGGCAGGGGGAGGGAGATGCTGACTGTATTGTAGATTAAAGGTATGCGGCAAGGTTGTGGGGACCATGCTTAGATATGTAGGCTTCGGCAGGACCATGGAGAGCACTGAATGCCTGCACCTGATGGATAGGGAGCAAGAGAATAAACAAATGTTTCCAAAATTCCTCATATGCAGAATGGGGTAGTGGCATCAGAGGTGAAAGTGGGAAGAGTCTGTTGTGAGGCTGCACTTTTCAAACTCCAACCATAACTCCTTTATGCAGAGAAACTGTACCCCTAAATTTGGTCTTTAATTAACTTGGCCTTTTTACACTGGCACATCAGTGGAGCAAAAGGTAAACTAAATGCCGAGGCTGGTTTAAAACACAGTTCTATCTAACCATCTACATAGTCCTTACATCTCTTGCTGAATATCTCTTGGGCAATGTCACTCAGTGTCTAAGATCATTGCCATCTTCCCTTCTTTTCGGAGATGTTGTTCAGATGTATGAAGGGAGGAGGGTGAGTTCTATGTCCCTGTGGAGCTGGGGAAGAAGGGAAGGGCTTTGTGTTGGTCCTCAAGTGCACACTGGCCTGCATCCACTGACTTCAGGGCCAAAGTCTTTTTCCTACTATGTCACTTCCCCAGCTTGACTTGCAGCTGCAAGCTGCCTTTTATGTACCCTGTAATTTGATCTCTCTTAGTATGTTTAGAACCTGGGAAGACACCCCAGCTCACCAGGCCTCATTTTTTACTTTCTCCAGACACGAGCAGTGTCGGTCAACCATCTACCAGTCTACCTGCCCACTGATCTGTCCCTAATGTCTGCTGCCAGCCCCTCTTCCTACCATGTGGTGCCCAGTGGCAGCCATGGTTTTCTTATCAGGGTCTGAACCAGGCCAAAACTGAGAATGGCTATGGACAGACTATGGGAAGCATGAGAGCACTAACACTCAGATCCTCCCTCTGTCTAATGTGTCATGCCACCTAGTTTAATGTGCTGTGGATGCACTCCAGGTTGACATATGGCAACTCTGCCTGCTCTTGTCAGAACCTAAACTAGAGTAGAAACAATTTGGACTTCAGTTATTTTTTCAATGGGGAAATTTATAAAACTTTATTGAGTGACATTAAAGACAACCAGATAAATGGCATAATATACCATATTCATGGATTTGGAGACAATACCGTAAGGGTATTATTGCCAAACTGTTTTATACTTACAATGTAATTGAAATCCAAATACAGCAATTATTCTGTGAAACTTGGCAGGCTAATTCTAAAATTAAACCATCAATGAGCTATTACCACAATCAATAAATCAACTGAAATTAAGATGTCTGACAGTAACAAATAGCAAAGTTATGGAGGAATACAGTCTCTCAAATACCATGGTGGCACTGTTAATTGACACACCATTTTGGAAAATATTTTGGCATTATCTACTAAAGGTAGATAAACACATACTGTTGGCTGAACTGTATACCCTAAAAAGTTATGTTCAAATCCTAACCTTGGGTATTTGTGAGCGTGAAGTTATTTGGAGATAATGTCTTGGCAAATGTAATTAAGTTGAGGTCATACAGGATGAGAATGGCCATAATTCAGTGACTGATATCTATGTTAGAATAAGGAGAGAGGGGTTAGAGAAGAGGCAGGGACACAGGCACACAGAGAAGGTCATGTGAAAATGGAAACAGAGATTGTTATGCTGTCACAAGCCAAAGGTTTCTGACAATGACCAGAAGCTAGAAAGAGCAAGGAAGGATCCTTCTGTAGAGACCAGGGGGAGCATGGCCTTGCTAACATCTTGATTTCAGATTTCTAGCCTCCAGACTGTGAAAGAATAAATTTCTGTTGGCTTGAATTGCCCAATTTGTTGTACTTTGTTAGGGCATCCACAGAAAACTAATATAATATGTATACCCTATGACTCAGCAATTCTACTCTTGGGGTATACTGTATAGAATATCTATCTATCTATCTATCTATCTATATCTATATCATCTATCTACCATGTGTTACACATGTGTCAACATGTAAGAAGATTATTTTAGTGCATTGTCCATAATAGCATTAAGCTGGAAATAACCCAAATGTTCATGAATCCTACATTGATAAATTTTATTCATTCAGCACTATGCATGGAGTGCCTCCCCTGCACTAAGCACTGTTCTAGTGCTTTGTAGAATTTACATTCCAATTGGAGAAGACAGATCATAAAAATATACAGGCATAGATCAAGTTATATACCCTGATAGAAACTGATCAGAACTACGGAAATAAAAATGTACAACAATGCAATGGGATTGGAAGTACCAGATTGGTGTAAATTTCAGCATTACATCAGGTGGTCAGGTGTTGTGGACTGAAGGGTGTCTTCTCAAAATTCATATGGTGAGGCTCTAATACCCAATACCTTAGAATGTGACTATATTTGGAGACGGAGCCTTTAGATAAACAATGTTAAATTAGGTCCTTCAGGTAGACTCTAATCCAATCTGATTGGTATCCTTATAAAATGGGGAGATTAGGACACACAGACAACAGAGATGTGCATGTGCAGAGAAAAGACCACATGAGAACACAGTAAAAAGTGGCCATCAATAAGCCAAGAAGAAACTAAACCTGCTGACACCTTGATCTTGGACTTCCCATCTTTAGAACTGAGAGAAAATAGTTCTGCTGATGAAACCACTCAGTCTGTGGTATCTCATTATGGCAGCCCAAGCAAACAAATACATTAGGTCAGACCTCACTAAGAAGATGAGACTTGCACAGATATTTATAGGAGAATCTGGGGAAGGAGTGTTTGAAATAGAGGAAACAGCCACAATAAAGAATCCTGAATCAGGATCTTGCCTTACATATTTGAGGAGCAGTAAGGAAACCAGTTGTCTGAAGGAAAATTAGAGTATGAAGTAGGTTGGGGGAAGTGAGACAGAGTTCAAGAAACAGGGTAATAAGAAACTGTAAGTAGCACTTAGAATATTATTATGACTTTGGCTTTTGCTCTGGATGGGATGGGAAGCTATTTTAGGAGGCTATGGAGGAATTAGGTGCCTCATAAATTGCTAAAGGCAATGCAAACTGGACAACCATTTTGGTCAGACTTGGATTTTAAAAGAATCATTCCTGGAGTGTCTGAGTGGCTCAGTTGGCTGAGCCTCCGACTTCGGCTCAGATCGTGATCTCACAGCTTGCAAGTTAGAGCCCTACATCAGGCTCTGTGCCGACAGCTCAGAGCCTGGAGCCTGCTTCAGATTCTGTGTCTCCCTCTCTCTTTGCCCCTACCCCGCTATCTCTCTCCCTCAAATATAAATATTTTTTAGAAAATCATTCTTTTCTTCTTCTTTCCCTCTCTTCCTAAACAATTTAGTCCAAAGCCATCAGGTAGCACAAAGCAAGGGAGGCATTTATACCAGCTGAATAGAGGGACAGGGTCATGAGGACCCAGAATGGGTGTCAGAGACCAAGTAGAGTGAAAAAGGCAACCACATAGGATGCCTGCCCAGCACAGGATGTCAGAGATCAAGCAGGGTAAGAAGGGCATGTGTGTGGAGGACTGGCCTGACAAAGGGTACTAGGGTCCAAGCAGGATGAGGAGAACTACCACATGGGAGATCCAGCATGAGGATCAGAGTCTGAGGGTCTGTAGAAGGCACTTGTACAGTGAGGTGGTCTGCTGTGGCAATCAGAGCATCTGTGTGTGGGAGGCGTGGGGTGTAGCCCAGAAAGTGCTGTTACAGCCCAAGTTGGGTGAGAAGGGTGTCTGTGCAAGGGAGCGGGTGGTGGTGCAGATGGAATAGTGGTTACAAATAGTGAAATATATTAGAAATAATGGGAGCCAAGTTTCTCATGGTTACAGAAGGGAGTTATAAATATGAAGGGGAGAAAAATTAGAGTAAACCTTGTGGTATTGGCAGGTAATTGGTTAAAAAAAATCAAATCTTGCTTTTATATATATATTTATATATGGTATATTATGTATATATGTATATATTTGTGTGTATATATATATATATATATACACACATACCAACTTATGTAAATAATCTAGATGTGGATATATCTGTATATACACACACTCACATGTGCATACACACTCCCTAACTCTGTCCATTCAGAGGACTGGGAACAATGATACCCCAATAGCAGTGAGCACTGTTAGCTTCCAGAGCATGGGTTCTAAATGCTGTATTTCACTATAAAGCCTCCTTGGAGAAGTAGCTGATTCCAAATCCAGGGCAAAGAATGGAACATTCCTTATACTAGAAATCACAAAAGTATTAAAATAATATGTTAAAAGGACACAGAAATTAGCTTGAAGGGGTTTCCATATTTGAAGGGGCCAAATATGTGGTAATGTGAGCATGATAATAAAACTCTTTAAATAAAATAGGAAATCATAAATCCATACATATTAAATGAATAACTATAAAGTTTGATGACAAATGGAATATTTGCACAGTTTCACATCACCTCCTCTTTGCAAAATTCTTGATAATAACAAATAGGAAAAGAGCACTCACTACCAGCAATTGAAATCATGTATCATCTGAGAAGACACAGCATTATTTCTCTGAGATCCATGACCAAGATGTATAATCTGAATCTGATCATGATGAAACATCAGACACTCCAAAGTGAGGGACTTTCTAGGAAATCATCTTCACAAGTTTTTTATGAGTCAAAGACAAAGGAACAATTTCAGACTAAATACTCTGAAAAAGGCATGACAACAAAATGCAGCCCAGGATTCTGCACCAAATTCTTTTGCCAGGAAGGACATTATTAAGACAACTGGAAAAATTTGAGTGAGGCCTGAGGACATTATGCTAGTAATGTATCAATTCTAGTGGTTGTGTTACAATTACTTAGGAGAATATCCTTGTTTGTATGAAATATTCACTAAGGTATTAGAAAAAGTTGGGGCATAAGGACAGCAACATACTTTCAAGTGATTAAGGAAAATAAATGTTTTTTGTACCGTTTTTCAACATTTCTGTAAGTTTGTAGTTGTTTCAAAATTTGAAAATAATTAAAAAGAGGTATTCAAGCAAATACTTGAATGCAAACACTCATAGCAGTTCTATTTACAGTAGCCAAATGCAAGACATGAACCAAATGCCCATCATTGGATAAGCAGATATATAACATGTGATGTATACAATGAGGCATTACTCAACCATAAAAAGAAATGAGTTTCTTGATACATGCTATACCTAGTTGAAATTTGTAAACAGTGTAAGTGAAAGTCATAAAAGGTCACCTGTTATATGATTCCATTCATACAAAATTTCCAGAATGGGTAAAATCAAAGAGCCAGAAAGCAATTGGTGGTTGGCAGAGGGTAGGAAGAATGCAGAATGAAGAGCAACTACTTGATGGGTATGGGGTTTTTGGGGAGATGACTGAAATGTTTTGTTAACTTAATAAAGGTGGTAGTTACAGAACATCATGAATGTACTAAATGGCATTGAATTTTACATATTAAAATGGCTAGTTTATGTTAGCTTCATGCAATTAAAAAATATTAATCTCATTCTTTAAAAAAAAAAAGACATTCCACCTGCTATGTTGAAAAAATTCTGTGTAGTGGGGCATAAATATAAATTTCAGTTAGCACGTAAGGCAGAAAGCCAGCTCAAGTAGTCGCAATGGAGACAGTAAGAAGTAGATTCTGAGTGTATTTTGAAGGTAGAATCAACAGGAATTCCTTAGGGATTATATGTGAGATGTGAAATATAGTAAGGAACCTTTCATAATTTCAAGGATTGTGGACTTAGCACCTAAAGAATATACTTGCCTTCAGTTAATATGGAGGCCGAATAATTAAAGTTTAGTTTTGGCCACGTTGAGTTTAAGGCAATTATAAGATAACTTGAGTAGAGATTTGAATAGGCATTTGGATGTACAAGTCTAGAATTTGAGAGAGAAATTTGGCTTGTAGATATAAGATTTGGTAGTTGTTAGTGTAGTGATATTTAAAGCTGTTACAGAGGATGAAAACATCAATGAAGATCCAGAAAAGAAGAGGAATAGGCACTGAACTCTAAGACACGTCTATATGCATGAATATGAGAGAAAAGATATTCACAAAAAGGTACTAAAGAATTATTAACGAGTAGGAAGTATTAACCTGCGGAAAACCATGAGAATGTCTGTCCTGGAAGCTATGTGAAGAAGCTATCAGGGAGGAATGTGTGATAATTTGTGTCAAATCCTGCTAATCTCTCTCATAAGACAGCAGAGATTTTTAAAACTACATTATTAGATGCAAACTCATTTAAGGTTTTTTATTAATTTTTTAATGAAATTACCCTTTTATCATTTTGAAATGTCCTTTTTTTTTTACAGTTTATTGTCAAGTTGGTTTCCATATAACACCCAGTGCTCATCCCAACAAGTGCCCTCCTCCTCCAAGCCCATCACCCCCGCCTCTCTCCCCCATCCCTGAAATGTCCTTCTTTACTTCCGATAAGGCTCCTTGTCTTGAATTCTACTGTATGATATTAATGATCACATCAGCTTTTTTATAGTGTTTGAATAGTACAACTTTTTATATCATTTTAATTTCTTTTTTTAAAAGTCTATTTATTTATTTTGAGCGGGGGAGGGCAGAGAGAAAAAGAGAAAGATAATCCCAAGCAGGCTGCACACTGTCAGCACAGAACCCAATGAGGGGCTCATACTCATCAACTGTGAGCCGAAATTATGACCTAAGCTGAAATCAAGAGTCAGACACTTAACCAACTGAGCCACCCAGGCCCCCCTAAGTCATTTTACTTTCGACCTCTCAGTGTCCTTTTACTTTAAAGTGTGTCGCTTATAAACAGGACATAGTTGGGTCTTGTTTTGTTATTCAGATTAACAGAAACTGACAACAGAGTAATCATTCCTTTTGTACCTGATGCAATTACTGATATGATGTAAGTCTACTGTTTCCCTATTTTCTAGTTCCTTGTTCTTTGTTCCTTTGTTCTAACTTCTCTGCCTTCCTTTAAACAAAATTTTTATTTTTTTAATTTTAGCTTGTCTTTTTAACTATATGCTTCTGTATTTTACTCAGTGTTTACTCTTGATACTATAATAGGTATATACTTTGTAAATTTACCTTGAATTATTCTATCATTTCATGTAAGGAAACTTACAAATTATAATTTCACAAACCCTCCTATCCTTTGTGCTATTCCTATCAATTATTTTCCTTTTACATATCTTATACAAAATACTCAAAATCCTTTAAAATTACTTCTTATGGGGGGCTCTTGGTCAGTTAAGCGTCCAACTTCTGCTCAGGTCATGATCTCACTATTCATGGGCTCAAGGTCTGCACTGTGCTCTGTGCTGACAGCTCAGAGCCTGGAGCCTGCTTTGGATTCTGTGTCTCCCTCTCTCTCTCTCTGCCCATCCCTTGCTTGCACTCTCTCTCTCTTTCTCTGAAAAATAAACAAACATTAAAAAATTTTTTAAATTACTTCTTACATTACTTTTCATTCATTTCTGTAGATCTATTCTTCAATTTGGGAATATTTCTCCTTTAGCTTAACAATTTTTCTGTATTAGTTCTTATAATATTAGATTTTCTTGACTTATATTTGTCTGAAAACACCTCTATGTTAACTTCATTTTAAAGTTGATTTTTGCTGAATAAAGAACTCTAGGTGAACATATTTTTTACTCACTACTCTAAAGAAGTCTTGCCATGTCTTTTGGCTTCCAATGTTTCTGATGAGGAGTCCATCTCATTTGTTGTTGTTCCCTGAATATAATGTACCTTTTATTCTTTGGCTGCTTTTAACATTCTGTCTTATTCTTTGCTTTTTAACAATTTGACCATCATGTTCCAAGGTGCAGCTTTTCTTATATTTTTCCATATCGGAGTTTTATAAGCTTCTCGAATCTGTAAGTTGATATTTATCATCGATTTGGAAATTTTTCAGCCATTCTCTCTTTAAACACTTATTCTGCCTTATTTTCTCTTTCCTCTCCTTCAGGGGTTCCTATCACAATTATTAGACCATTTTTTATTGTCCTTCATGTCACAGATGCTATTTCTTTCTCCATTCTTTTTCACCTTCTATTTCAGTTTAGTTCATTTCAATTCATCTTCACATTACTGGTCCTTTCTTTTGTTGTGTCCAGTTGGCCATCAAGCCCATCCAGTGAGTTTCTAATTTCAAATACTGCATTTTCATTCCTCGAGTGTCAATTTGGTTACTTCTTAGCATTTCATTGTTCTTTTAAAATTCTCCATCTTCTCATTGACTTTTCCTTTCTTTGCCTATATTTTCTTTAAAATAATTAGAATTGGAGTCTTTAACTTGTTTGTTCAATATCTGGGTCATCCATGGGTCAGCTTCTTTTAACTATTTTTCCGCTTGGTTATTTTCTCATAATAGTTTGCGTGTCTCCTATTGTTTTTCTCTGTGAGTCCAGTATTCTCAATAAAGAACTGCAGAAACTGGCGTAAGTAGTGTTTTCCCTCAGAAAGGAAATACACTTTCTTGCGCCTGGCAACTAGCGGAACTGATTTCTTTGATCCATACAGGAACAGCAGTGGGTTGAAGCTGAGTTTCTCCATTAGTCTGTTTTGATTCACGTCCAGTTTCCAATGTTTTGAAGGCAAGACTTTCTCTATGTGTATTGATCCCTCTCTGCCTCCTAGCTCTGCCTTTAGCTTCCCACAACAATTTGTGCTCAGCAAAATGCTACAAAAATGTAGAAGAATAAGCAGGAATTAGGGCGAATGAGCTCTGAATGTGAGATAGCTCTATGTTCCAATCTGTCCCCAGATGGTTTAAAGTTATGCTGACCTCTCTTTACCCCAGAAAAGTCCCTCTGCCTATATCAGACTCTGCTATATGTAACTGTCCTGCCCATATTCAGACATGACAATTTGCCCCTGAGATGTAATTGGCTTTACTCACTTGGGAAAGATTTGCCATCTTCTGGAATGTATTTCCTTTAGATTTCGTTGCATCCATAGCTCTCTGCTAGGTTTAAAATATAGAGATTTTATAGTTACTTATTCTATTATGGCAGGAGTCATGGTCTGTCATGTATTTTTTTTTAAATGTTTGTTTATTTATTTATTTTGAGAGACAGAGAGAGCACGAGAGCAGGAGAGGGGCAGAGAGAGAGGAGAGAGAGAATTCCAAGCAGGCTCAACACTGGAAGCACAGAGCCTGAAGCAAGGCTCAAACTCACAAACGGTGAGAGCATGACCTGAGCTGAAATCAAGAGTTGGATGCTTAACTGACTGAACCACCCAGGAGCCCCTCAGATACTTTTCATCTTAGCTAGAGGATAAATTTTTGACCTTTATCTTATTTAACTTTCCTCCTTTTCTCTCCCAATTTCCTTCCCACAATCCAGGAAACAGTAGTGTTTTTATATACTTCTTTCTTTCTAGTTCCAAATGCCTGCCTAAGCATTAATCACAAATACTGGTATTTTCTATATATATTGAGGGTATTCTATGACCTGAATCCCTGGTTTAGCAATTTATATGCCAAAATGTACAGGGATTAGTGCCAAATGAATTTATTAAATTCATTTTTAACTAAATAGCCAAGATAATTATCTTGGCTTCAAAGACATATTTTGAATGTCAAAAGCTGACATTATTTGTATACCTGCAACAAATCCTAGTCCCCAGCTCCCACAACCAGGAAATGAATGTCCCAAGCCAATTAGGGTCAAGTTTGTGGACGTGAAAAAACAAACAAACAAAAGAGACTAGATTACACATTTTAAAATATTAGTTTTATACACTAGCACCTTATGTAGGGCAGTAACAATGAGAATAAAAAAAGAGAATGTGTAGGCAAATATAAAGACTGCTTTAAAGGCAGATATTTAGGAAAGTGCAAACTCCTTTTATTTCCTCTTGTTTCAAAAATGAATTTTTATTTAGAGTTGTACCTGACTGAACAGTGCCCCCCCCCCCAAATTCATGTCTACCAAGGAGCTCAGAATGTGACCTTATTTAGAAATAGATTCTTTGTAGATGTCACCAAGTTACGATGAAGTCATACTAGATTAGAGTGGGCTCTAAACCTAGTGACTAGTGTCCTTAGAAGGAGACGGAGATGTGAAGATGCACAGAAGCACAGAGACACACAGGAAAGAAGGCCATGTAAGGAAGGTAGAGATTGGAGTGATACAGATACAAGCCAGAGCTGCAACGATTGTCAGCAGTCACCGGAAGCTAGAAGAGACATGGAACAGATTCTCCTTCAGAGCCCCCAGAAGGAAGCCACCCTGTCACCTCCTTGACATTGGACTTCTAGGCTCTAGAATTTTATAAACTATATAGGAACTATAACTATATAGTAACTATAAGTACACAGAACAGTAACCATATATACTATATAGTTATATATACACTATATATAGTGTATATACTATATATATATACACTATATATACTGTATATACTATATATATATACACCATATATACTGTATATGCTATATATATAACTATATACTATATAGTAACTATAACTATATATAACTGTATAGTTATTTATATAATATATGTATATGTATACTATATACTATTTCTGGGTTTCTCAAAGTCACCTGGCTTATGGGAATTTGTTAAGGTAGCCCTAGGAAGCTAAAACAGTAGTTAATGCTTTTAAAATAACACAGAAGGGAAGAAAGCAAGAAAATTCTCTGGTTTTGGTTTTCTTCTATTTTTCTGTCTGATAATCATGAATCATATCTAGACTGGGGGAAGGATTATTTGTATATTTATCACAGGTATCTATAAAGGAGAATCAAATTTTTAACTATGAAAGCAAAACTAAATAAATAATAGAGAGTCAAAGGTGATGCCAAGGTGCTTGGCTGAAAGACTGGTGACAAGAAGAAAATGTTCCAAAAATATTAGGTGAAGGAGACTGACAAATTAGCAGCTTGATGAATGTGTCAGGCCTGAGAGGGCAACGTGAAGTCAAGTGAAGAAGCTGCACATGGAGTTAGAAACAACACAAATCCAAATTACTACTAGTTACAATGATACCATTTACTGAGAACGATCCTGCTCCCTGCTAATTGCGTTACATCATCTAAATGGAGGGGACCCTATGCAGTAGATATTACGATCCTAATATTCCAATCAGAAAAACTGAAGCTTTAAAAGTTAAAACTTGATGTATGTCCCAGCAGCAAGTGGCAACCCCAGGTTTTGAATTTCAAGTCCACAGAATTGCAAAATCTTTGCTCTAAATCTAGGCTTCTGGGTTCTACTATCTCATTTCAAGGGAGGCGGAGGGGTGGGGTGAAAGTACTGGACTCTAGGTTGAGATGAAGATTTAGGATACTTCTGAGTTTCTTTGGAGATTATAACTAGTTACATGATCCTTTTGTGAATCTTTCCTGAAGCAGTATTTGACTTGAAATTTGCTTTTTATCTTCTAATTCTCTTACAGAAATAGGAACCTCTACTGATTATGGGGCATACCAGGTTGCTTAATGGATCCATTCTTAAAAATAATTAGGCTGAGTGAAGCTTCTCTGGGTAGGTTGAGTACTGACGAATTGATATAATCAAGCATTTGTAACTGTATCTTTTTATCAGAGAAAGGTTTTGCAAGAAAATGCTACAATATTTGAATGCAAGGAACGACTTTAATTAAAACTCAGTAGCATAGCAGCAATTCCAAATAATCTATTAGTTTGGAAATCAGATATTCTCACTAGACGATTTTTTTTATTTGGCTTGAAAAGGCAAAATATGGAGGTAGAAGAAGGGCTTACTTAGGATTCCTTTAAATATTCTCAACATTTTCAAAGAAGAAATATCCTTTCAAGTTGTACAAATTACAAAATGCAATTATGCAATTATCTTTTGACCCAGTGTGAGATCTTCTTAAGCTTGCTGAGGGTTTCCCCCAGACGGTGACCATGACTGATTGTCAGTTACAAGCCCTGCCTGTACTGATTCAGTGTCTCAATTGACTAGACGTTGAAGCCTGCCACCATCCAGCTATGACAAAGGGAGATAAATAGCTGAGTGCGGTCAGTGAGCTGATGACTCCATTGCCAACATTTCCTCATTTCCTATGTGGTATCATAACACATTTTAACCGGAGAGATGGCTGGAAATGGATCCCCTGCGCAGCCACTGAGATAGAGCCCTCTAGATCAGAAATACCATTGCCAACTGTTACAATGTCCAATTATCTGTGGTGCTTTCTCCAGAGTTTTTACTGCCCTGATACCTAAGCAATTAAGCAATTCTATTGGCGTGGAGTTCTACCATCCTTTTTGCGCTTAAGTAGATGACAGAATTGATTGCCTGAGGTCACATGTAAGGTCAGTACTCAACAATCACTACACAAATACTAGATGGTGTTTGGGATGAAGTCAAGTGAGGAGCAAATTGCAGAGTACAAATCTGTTTGTTTTATGCTTTGCTTAGACTTTGAGACAGACTTCAAATGCAACCCTTCTTCCAGGAAGCATAGAATGAGAAATACGACTCTAGACAATTAAAATAATACTCAATCTAGAGTTGTCTAAAAATTAAGAATTAATTTTAAAAAGATAATATTGAGCCCCACCCTTTTTTGCCACTGCTTGCTATATTGCTGTTCTGGTCATTTGAAGCTGGTAATCAATACTATATTTCACTTTTTGAATTCTTATCTGTTCACCTGACATTTATTGCTGTTGATGTTAAAGATGTTTGAATAATAGCATATGGTTGATCTGTTTTATATTATTTATATTTCTAAGAAATCACTATACTATAAGAGCAAAGAATGGCCATGTGAAATGTTAAGTGAAAATGATATGGCTGGTTATTGACTGACTGTTAATTCCTATTACATTCATTTTAATGGGTCCACAAATTAGTTAATGACTATAAATGAAAGGTTTAGGATTAAGAAGAACACATTTTAAATTTTTTTAAATGTTTTATTTACTTCTGAGAGAGAAAGAGAGACAGCGTGAGCAGGGGAGAGTCAGAGAGAAAGGGAGGCACAGAATCTGAAGCAGGCTCCAGGCTCTGAGCTGTCAGCACAGAGCCCGATGCGGGGCTTGATCCCACGAACCATGAGATCATGACCTGAGCCGAAGTCGGACACTTAATCAATTGAGCAACCCAGGCGCCCCAAGAAGAACACATTTTAAAAAGGCCATGTTTTGTTGAGTTCTATTTAGAATTTTTTTAGAATAATATTTTTAATAGTTTATGTCAAGTTGGTTTCCATATAACATCCAGTGCTCATCCCCACAAGTGCCCTCCTCCATGCCCATTACCCCCCTTCCCCTCACCCCCACCCACATCAGTAAATTTCCCCCTATACTGCTCATTTAGGATAGTTTCAGGTGCAATAAACAGAATGCAACTCAACATAAACAATAATGACATTCATCACAATCGCTAAAGTCCATAAGTTGGTCATTTGCATAGTTGACCAACATGGCAGTAAGATGATATCAGCAAAGACCCAACCTTTTCTTTCCTAAGGTGATAAACGTGTCCCAGTTTGCCTGGGACATGCCTGGTTTTGGTCCGAGGTCCTGGAACACCCTTAGTCCTGGACAAACGGGATGGCTGGCCACCCTATTAACTTCTCCATCCTTAAAGTAAGTGTTAGCTTTAGTCTTCAGGCTGCGCTCTTGTTCCTAAAGATGATTACATCAGTTCTATTTTTTTTTTCATTCAAATGCATTCAGAGACAGAAAAGAACATGTCTCTTTCTATGCCTCTGTATAAGACCAAATGTTTCTTTCTATGCCTCTACATTACAGCAAATGGAACCTGTCCAACAGACTTCCCCCAACATCTCATCAGTCAAAACCATATGACATCCCCTTTCCTCAACCAGCTATTGGCAAAGGGAATGGCAGTGGCATTATGGGCTTAACCTAATCACGATTCTGCCTGCTGGGGCTGGGAAGTCATCTTCCCAAAGATGAGGAAGCAATGAAGAAAGGTGCAGGGAGCTGATGGATTTGAGTAGTGTCTGTGCAGCAGATTGCTGGATGCCTGTGGATTTTACTACTTAATGTATGCCTGCCTCTCCACCCCTATAGATTCTTTGGGGGCAGGGAGATCCCTTTCCCACACACATCTTAGGATATGGGCGGGGGGGGAGAGGAAGGAGTGGGACCTTCCTAGGTGACGCTAAGACTCCTCTTCTCCTCTAGATTGTAACCAAAAGCCATAGCAATACAAGACGGACCTCCATGACTTCAGATGAGCCTTGATAGTCGTTTTGGAGTTGCTGTACTCCAGGAAAATCAGACTCCAGCTTGAAAGACTGTTATAAATAAAGGAATGTTTGTTTCTTTATATTGCATCCCATAGTTTGATAGTCAGTGGCATCACTGGCCCTGTCTAGCATCAAAATGTTGAAATGCCACCACTTAATATGGTATCAGAGGCAGAGAGGCCATGTGGAGTGGATGTGGGATAGGAGTCTTACACATGATCTAGTGTTTCTATGAGAAGCTTCCTTAATGTTTGTATCATAGAAGGCTAGTCAATAAAAGGCTCGCTAGCAGACCATCAATTTATGTATAAAATATCCCTCAGTGGGGGGAGGGAACATTCTGCCTTTTCTTCCAGAGCCAGCAACACTCATTAACAATTCACTTTCAGTCTTTTTTCCCAGATTCTCCATAGCCAAAACATTGGATTTAAGCCTCCGTGCTTTTTAGCTGTAGCATTTCAAAAAAGTAGACTGAAGTAGCGTCTAAGTTACAGGTTTAAAAAAAAAATTTTTTAAACCAAAGGTGTCAAACATTAAAGCAAGTCATTTTTCTGCCTAAACTGGTAGATAACTTTGTGAGATTTAAAAATGACTAAAGTAACACCTCCAATATTTTCAATGAGCTGCAATACCATGACCCTGCTAGTTGCTTCTTCAGAATGTCTGTGCGAGGATTCCTAGCTACACTGAGTTCTCCCTCCACAGAGGACCTTCTCTGCCACATCTGCCATATCACATCAGCAGTAGTGAATGTCCTTTGCAATTGCAAATATTTGTAGAATATTCTCAGAGTAGGTGGGACAGGGCTCACTGATAGTTTCAAATAATTAAAGGGGCTCCGTGTGCAAATGTCAAAACAGAAAAAATGTAACAGAAAGTGAAGCACAGTGACAATACAAATGGCCAGATCTCCCTATTATCACTTGCTGTACATCTCACAAGACAGCTGATTCCCCGCTCTGTATGGGTTCCAGCATTCAGTGATTTATTGGGTAATTCGGCATTTGCCAGTATGTCTGGTGCTAATTAAATGCATCGCACTCTATTCAGAAATGTCACAATTGATTTGTCTTCTGCAAGCACTGACTTTATTTCAATCTTCTGAAAAAGATTTTATGAGCCCCAGATAACTTATCCTGGCACATTCATCTCCCAGGGTAGCTTCTGTGTGTGAGGGCAGCAAGAGAGGAAACCCTCAGTGAACATTCAATACAAATACCCTTGCAGACATCTTCTTTATCTGTTATGTGCCATACATCTGAGAAATAGCATAGGTATAGTAAAATTACAAACCACCCCATTAGCCTATAAAAGCATTTAAACATGACAGAAGTTAATATAAAATGATATTGGCAGATCTTAGTGAATGACGTTAGATCAATCCAAAAAAACACACGCTCTGAAAGTGTGTTATTTATTACGAGGTGTTTACTTATTCACAAATTGATTTTGACTGAACTTAGCTATTAACTAACTTGCATATAAGAGGAAATTGTGCAATGTCATTTCAGGGGCAAGGGGAGAGAAAAAGAGAAAATGCAATGTAGTAAAAGGATTTTAGGAGATATAACGTATCTCACACTCACCTAGAAAAACAAAGGTGGACGATTGACTAGTCGCCCTTATTTAATGCCAGGTAGGTTTCCCCACTGCCCTCCACCCTCTGAACCTGGATACAGCCTCCATGTTCAGTGTCTTTATTAAGGATGAACCACAGTTAAAATGCCCACGTTAGTCTGAGGGAAATAAGAACCCAGTCCCAGTCACTGCTTGCAAACTGATAATCTGTGCTGCAGAAAAAGAAAGAAGCCATATATGTCCTATTGGAAAAGAACAGTCATTGTATCGATGCAACAAGAAAAAGATTACTCAAAAAAAAAAAAAGACACCACCCCATCTTTCTTTTCTGAAAATTTTTAATGTTTTTTATTTATTTCTGAGAGAGACAGAGGAAGAGGGAGAGACAGCGTGAGCAGGGGAGGGTCAGAGAGAGAGGGAGATACAGAATCCGAAGCAGGCTCCAGGCTCTGAGCTGTTAGCACAGAGCCTGACACAGGGCTCGAACACATGAACCACGAGATCATGACCTGAGCCAAAATTGGACACTTAACCGACTGAGCCACCCAGGTGCCCTGACACTACCCAATCTTTAGCAAGGAAATTTTAGAGGGCATTTTTTCATGGAAATAAGTAACTTACTAGCTTGTATTATTCTATTTTGCTCCTTGTTTATATTAGCATTTGGGTTTGGGTGCAAAAATGCATGACTGAATAGTAAAAATGCCAACTTCCAGAGTTCATTTGCCCTTCTAGTAAAGACAGTC
This sequence comes from Hyaena hyaena, assembly GCF_003009895.1. Taxonomy (NCBI): domain Eukaryota; kingdom Metazoa; phylum Chordata; class Mammalia; order Carnivora; family Hyaenidae; genus Hyaena; species Hyaena hyaena. The sequence continues at coordinate 2,098,405 of NW_024080905.1, read as the reverse complement.
TCTTTTTTGAAACTAAATATGAAGCTAATCATAACAGCAGAGCTCTTTATAGGTTTCAAGTAGATGTTCAACTGAAATGTCCAGTGCCTTTTAGCTTCTACTTTAGGGAAAGTTAAGTCAATGTGAGACTGATTAATTTATTTGGAGGTCTTCAGAATTAGCCATGTTACTCTGCTTCTAAAATAGTGCAGTCAAATATTTTTAAAGTCACTCCATGGGACTGGGTTTGTAAATAGCTAAAATAAATCTGCAAATAACTACCGAAAGGTCCTCAGCAAAAACACAAAAGGAATGTAAAAGGTAACAGCTCACCACCTAATTTCTTATGCTTTTACAATTTAAGATTTATAGTTGACCCAGAACAACAGCGGTTAAGGGCACCCATCTCCTACACAGTCGAAAATCCGTGTATAACTTTTGACTCCCCCAAAACTTAAACTAATAGCCTACTGTTGGTCAGAAGCCTTACCCAAAAAGGAAACTGCTGGTAGACAGATATTTTGTATATTACATACCGTATTTTTACAATAAAGTAAGCAGGGGAAAAGAAAAATATTATTAAGAAAAGAAAACGAAGAAAAAATACATTTACAGTACTGAACTGTGTTTATTGAAAAAGATCTGCATATAAGTGGACCTGCACATTCTAACTCAAATTGTTCTAGAGTCAACTATAATATGCTTTTCATCGAATACAACAGGCAACTGAGATGCAAATTCCTTGAGTGACTCTCCCTACAAGAATACAAAAGGCCGCATAATGGCAGGACCTAAACTCAAAACCAGCTTTCTATCTCCAAATTCCACCTCCTTCTGTCACAGCACATCATAGCACAGTCAGATCTGTGTTGCGGGGCACTCTATAAATAAAATGAAAACATTATCAAGAAATGTGGAGGATTGACTCAATTCTAAATCATTTGGTTCAATGTTATATATTTTTTAAGTTTATTTATTTATTCTGAGAGAGACAGAGGCAGTGAGTGGGGGAGGGGCAGAAAGAAGTGGGGGGGAGTGGGGAGGAGGAGGAGAGAGAAAGAGAGAGAGAGAGAGAGAGAGAGTCCCAAGCAGCCTCCATCCTATCCGCACAGAGCCCAACATGGGCTCAAACTCAGGATACCATGAGATTATGACCTGAGCTGAAACTAAGAGTTGGACACTTAACCAACTGAGTTACCCAGGTATCCCAATATTACATTAAAAAAATTTTTTTAATGTTTATTTATTTTTGAGAGAGAGACAGAGAGACAGAGCATGAGCGGGGGAGGGCAGAGAGAGAGGGAGACACAGAATCTGAAGCAGGCTCCAGGCTCCAAGCTGCCAGCACAGAGCCCGATGCAGGGCTTCAACACATGAACGGCAAGATCATGACCTAAGCTGAAGTCAGATGCTCAACCGACTGAGCCACCCAGGCGCCCCAATATTACATTTTCTTAAACACAGAAGCACAGAAGATGCTGTGGAATGCTACCCAGGTCTCATTCAAGGACTGAGGCCTTCATTCCCCAAATGCTGGAAATGTTGGTGACTGTATTCTTAGCTCAGTCCCTCTCTAAGAACTGCCATTAGTCCAAGGTTACATGCCCTTCCAGAGAACAGCCTATAGCCAAAGACTGGCCCAGAAATGAGTTATAAAGTCCACCACTTGGGGTGCCTGGGTGGCTCAGTTGGTTAAGCATGGACTCTTGATTTTGGCTCAGGTCTTGATTTTACAGGTTCGTGAGATGGAGTCCTGAGTCAGACTCTGCACTGACAATGTGGAGCCTGCTTGGGATTCTCTCTCTCTCTCTATCTCTCTGCCCCTTTCCTACATGCTTTCCCTCTCTCTCTCTAAAAATAAATTTTAAAACTTTAAAGAAAAATAAATAAATAAAGTTAACCACTTGCCTCAGGATGAGAAGACTCTGAAGACTATTTCACTTGTAGAAGTCCCTGTGGAAATCACTGAGGTCTCAGAACAAATGGAAAGATATTCCATGCTCATAGGTTAGAAGAATATTGATAAAACATTCATAAAACCCAAAGCAATCTACAGGTTCAATGCAATATCTATCAAAATACCAACAGCATTTTTCACCAACTAGAAAAAAAAAAGAATCCAAAAATGTGTATGGAACTACAAAATTTCCGAAGAGCCAAAGCAATCTAGAGAAAGAACAAAGCTAAAGTTATTATAACCCCTGATTTCAAGATATATTACAAAGCTATAATAGTCAAAACACTAGGGTATGGGCATAAAAAATAGTTACATGGATCAACAGAACAAGATAGAGAGCCCCTAAGTAAAACCCTCTTTATATGGTCAATCTATGGCAAAGAAGGCAAGACTATACAATGATGAAAAGACAACCTTTTCAATAAATGGTGCTGGGGAAAATGAACAGCTAGATACAAAAGAATGAAACTGGACAGCCTATACAAAAATAAAGTCAAAATGGATGGAAGACCTAACTGTAAAACATTAAGCCATAAAACTCCTAGAAGAAAACATAGGCATCAATCTCTCTGACATCGGCTGTAGCAACATTTTTCTAGCTGTGTCTCTTCAGGCAAAGGAAACAAAAGCGGAAGTAAAATTGGGACTGTGCCATGATAAAAAGCTTTTGCACAGTGAGGGAAACCACCAAGAAAACAAAAAAGCAACCTACCAAATGGGAGAAGCTATTTGCAAGTGACATATGCAACAAGGGGTTAACATCCACATACAGCAAGAACTTACATAACTCAACACCGAAAAATGATTCAATTAAAAAATTGGCATAGGATCTGAGTAGACATTTCTCCGAAGAAGGCATACAGATGGCCCACAGACACATGAAAAGATGCTCAATATCACTCATCATCAGGGACATGCATATCAAAACCACAATGAGATATCTCCTCATACCTGTCAGAATGGCTATTATCAAAAAGACAAGAAATAGCAAATGTTGGCCAGGAGGTGAAGAAAAAGGAACTCTTGTGCACTGTTGGTGGGAATGTAGACTGGTACAGCCACGGTGGAAAACAGTATGGAATTTCCTCAAAAATTAAAAATAGAAATACCATATGATCCAATAATCCCACTACTAGGTATATACCCAAAGAAAACAAAATACTAATATGAAAAGATATATGCATTGCTATGTTTATTACAGTATTATTTCCAATAGCCAAGATTATGGAGGCAATTTAAGCATCCATAGATAGTTACACAGATAAAGAAGCTACGGTATATAAGTACAATGTAATGTTACTCAGCCATTAAAAAAGATGAGATCTTGTCATTTGCAACACCATGGATGGACACTGTGGGTATTATGCTAAGTGAAATAAGTCAGAGAAAGAGAAATTCTATATGATCTCATTATGGGTGGCATTACAGGGAGAAATTAAACAAGAATTAAATAAATGTATAAAAGAATTAAATAAATGTACAAAAATAAATACATTATTTATGTATTTATTCACATATAAATACATTACATCTATGAATTATAAGAGCAATATTAAAATGATGTCAGCTAGTAAAGCAGAACACTTATCTGCCCTATGATCCAACAATTCCACTCTCAGATATTTACTCAAGAGAAATGAAAATATCCTCAAAAGCATCCAATTATGTTCATACCATCTTCATTCATAATAGTCCAAAACTGGAAATAACTCAAATTTCCATGGGTAGCAGAATGGATAAACAAATTGTGATGTGTTTATATATTAAAATATTGCTTAGCTGTGGATACTACCCAAACCAATCTACATATTCAATGGAATCCCTAACAAAATAACACCAGTGGGGCATCTGGGGGCTTAGTAGGTTGAGCGGCTGACTGACTTCAGCTCAGGTCATTATCTCACAGCTTGTGACTTCAAGCCCCGCATTGGGCTCTGTGCTGACAGCTCAGAGCCTGGAGCCTGCTTCAGATTCTGTGTCTCCCTTTCTTTCTGACCCACCTCCACTTGTACTCTGTCACTCAAAAATTAATGTTAAAAAAATTTTTTTAAAAATAACACCAGCATTCTCCACAGAGCTAGAGCAAACAATCCTAAAATTTGTATGGAACCAGAAAAGACCCTGAATAGCCAAGGCAATCCTGAAAAAGAAAACCAAAGCTGGAGGCATGACCACAATCCCTGACTTGAAGCTGCATTACAAAGCTGTAATCATCAAGACGGTATGGTACTGACCCAAAAACAGACACTCAGATCAATGGAACAGAACAGAGAACCCAGAAATGGACCCACAAATATATGGCCAACTAATCTTTGACAAAACAGGAAAGACTATCCAATGGAATAAAACAGTCTCTTCAGCAAATGGTACTGGGAAAACTAAACAGAAACATACAGAAAAATGAACCTGGACCACTTTCTTACACCATACACAAAAATAAACTCAAAATGGATGAAAGACTAAACATAAAACAGGAAGCCATCAAAATCCTTGAGGAGAAAGCAGGCCAAAACCTCTTTGACCTTGGCCACAGCAACTTTTTATCCAACATGTCTCCAGAGGCAAGGGAAGCAAAAGGAAAAATGAACCATCTGGACCTCATCAAAATAAAAAGCTTCTGTGCAATGAAGGAAACAGTCAACAAAATTAAAAGGCAACCGATGGAATGTGAGAAGATATTTGCAAATGGATCTATCAGATAAAGGGTTAGTATTCAAAATCTATAAAGAACTCATCAAACTTGACACCCAAAAAACAAATAATCCAAAAGGATAATCCAAATAATCCAAAGAAGACATCCAGATGTTGGTGAGGATGCAGAGAAAGAGGATCTTGTTTGCACTGTTGGTGGGAATGCAAACTGGTGCAGCCACTCTGGAAAACAGTATGGAGCTTCCTCAAAAAATTGCACTACTGGGTATTTATCCAAGGGATACAGGTGTACTGTTTCAAAGGGACACATGCACCCCAATGTTTATAGCAGTGCTACTGACAATAGCCAAAGTATGGAAAGAGCCCAAATGCCCATTGACAGATGAAGTGATAAAGAAGATGTGATGTGTGTGTGTGTGTGTGTGTGTGTGTGTGTGTGTACATGAAACAATGGAGTATTACTTAGCAATCAAAAAGAATGAAATCGTGTCATTTGCAACTACGTGGATGGAACTAGAGGGTATCATGCTAAGCAAAATTATTCAGTCAGAGAAAGGCAAATATCATATGACTTCACTCATATGAGGAATTTAAGATACAAAATAGATGAACATAAGAGAAGGGAAGCAAAAATAATATAAAAACAAGGAGGGGGACAAAACATTAGATTCTTAAATATAGAGAACAAACTGAGGGTTGCTGGAGGGCTGGTGGGTGGGGAATTGGGCTAAATGGGTGAGGGGCATCAGGGAAGACATTTGTTGGGATGAGCACTGGGTGTTATACGTAGGGGATGAATCACTGGAATCTACTCCTGAAATTATAGCACTATAGGCCAACTAACTTGGATGTAAATTAAATAATAAAAATTTTAAAATTATAAAATAAACTAAAATATTGCTTAGCAATAAAATGAGAACAAACCACTGACAGGCACAAAAACATGGATGCATCTTGAAAGCATTATGAGTGGAAAAACAGACATGAGATTGTATACTGTATATTTCCAGTTATATAAAATTCTAGAAGGCAAAACTAATCTTTTTAGTGACAAAAAAGTAGATCAGATTTTGCCTGGGGTTGGAGTAGAGAAGAAATAAACTGGAAAGGGACACAGAGAACTTTTTGGTGTGATTAAAATATTCTTTAACCTGATCGTTGGGGTAATTACCCAGGTATATACTTTTTTCAAAACTCAAACTGTACACTTACAATGGGTATAATAAGTTTTATTTCAAAAGTCAAAATTAAAAAAAAAATCACTAGCTACAAGCATATACAGAAGAGAACTCATTCTTAATAAACTCAGTGCAAATGATACACATAGCAACGGGCCATCTCCAGGAACAGAGAGATTCTGCACATTTTAGATGGAAATTTTGAACTCCATATCAGGATTCCAGTAAAAGACATGACACACTCAAATTAGATAATTTGAGGGCATTTTAATAAAAGAATTTATTATTAAATAAAATAATTAATTTAGAAGACACGAGAAGAATATGAAAAAAAGAAAAACTTCAGGGGAAAGCAAAGCAACCCAGAGGGTTATCACCTTAAGACCATAGGGGCAAAGAATGGAGTGATTTTCAGGACATCAAAGAGACCTTTTATTTATTTATTTTTTTAATGTTTAGTTTTAAGAGAGAGAGAGAGTGCAAGCAGGGAAGGGGCAGAAAGAGAGGGAGACACTGAATCAGAAGCAGGCTCGAGGCTCTGAGCTGTCAGCACAGAGTCCGGCTCGGGGTCGACCCCATCAACCGTGAGATCATGACCTGAGCCAAAGTCAGACACCCAACTGACTGAGCCACCCAGGTGCCCCCACAGAAAAGAACTATGGAGAGGTTTGCCTGGTTGGACTTTCAGGAAGGAAGTCACCAGCCAGAAATGACCTGCAGGGAGGGCTGTTGGGGAGTAAATACCCAGACTCACCCTTCTTCCCTTGGGTCTCTTGCTAGGGACCCTTGGTGAACACAACCGCAAGCCAGAAGGCAGGGTGCTCAGTAATGTTTGTACAGATCAGCCTTGGGTGCAAAGCCAAGGAGGGAACACTGAGGCATGGATGAGAAGAGGCAAATGGAATACATATAACCTAACTTCCAACTCCCCCACGCCTTCTCACTGCCCCCAAGTTTTTATTTAGTAGGTTAACAGTAGGCCCAGGAATTTGAATTTTTTAAAGCCATATAGGTGATCCTGATGACTAAGAAGTACTTGAATCACTACACAGAACTATCTCTCTATGCTGATCAACAACACATAAAATTTGTAATATGGACAAGAGTCAAATTTCATGAGTCCACCTATAATTATACTCATTTTTAAAATACTTATTTGTAGGTTGCATTCACTTCAGAATGTAAAAAAAAAAAAGGCACTGAATATTTATAATGCATGTTTCCTGGGTATCTGAAGAAACCAATACTACAGGCAAGAGGCATTTCAAGGACTGTTAGAAAATTCAAGTATTGATGCTGCGAGACCTGGAAAGGTAGAATTAGGCTCCTCCTTCTCTAAGAGAAGGAGCATACCCTCAGGGAGTTAAAGGACGTACTATTCAGGTCCTTACCCTTGACACTTCCTGGAGAGCAGCCCTGAAGGTCACAAGAAACAGGAGAAATCAGCAAAGTCAAGCTATTCAACTGTTGAAGAAATGAGATGATACAGTCATCAGATAGTCATGGGCAGGGATCTCATCCCAGAAAGGCAGCAGCTGTTGGGTGTAAGGAATCAGTTTTGCTCAGTCATCCTTTACTTATTTTTACCGGGGGATGTGGGGTGTCTAGGAATAACTACGAGGAGTCAACTCACTTCCCCAAGTCATTCAACACTTCCCTTCTTCAAGCTGAGACTTTCCATAGGATGAGAGAGGCCAAGAGGGAGAGAAGGGCACTTGCTCCCACGTGCTAGGCAGAAAAGTTCAAGACTTTTCCCTAATGGCAAGTCACATGGCCTGCACTTAAAGACTCTCCAGATTAATTTCACTGACAAAATAGAGTATGGTGAGAAAAAGTCAGCAAAATTCAACATCAGCACAGACGCAGTCACATTTTCACAGATGTATTTTTTTGGTAGTATAAAAACCTCTGTTTAAAGTACTCAAAAGGAAAAAAAGAGAACTGAAATTATAACATAAATTCTGTAAAGAATGCACTTTGAATTTATTTTTATCTTGAATTCACGTAATAAGAGTATGATGCATACTTCATATGAGAAGACAGTTACTAATGCATCTACAATGCTTCCTTTTTCATTTAAATACCACAGTAAGTAGGTGCATAACGTTTTTGTAAAGGAATGGTACATAAATATGTTCATCACCGAAATGACACAAAATGTAAGCACGATTTTAGGTAAAATGACATTTTTTAAATGTTTCTAATTTTTCCCACAGTAAGACATCAATTCCACTATTCTTTTAGAAGAGGGGTATTATTAATTCCACGCTCTAATTTCTCTTTGTTCTCTAGATCTGTGTTTGACACACTTCTACTAGGAAAGGATCTATTTCTATAGACAAAGGTTGGGAGATAAAGATGAGGAGCTATAGACATTTCTGAGATCAAGGAGCTTGAATCTATGTCACTTGAATTGAGTGACATAGAGGGGCGCGTGAGTCAGCTTCTAGGTCAGTGCAGAGGAAGTGATTTCTGTCATGTGTCCATAAAGGTCATGTCAAGAGGTAATTTATAGAAATCAGAAAGGGAATGAAAGTAACCTACCCCTAACGTTCGCAGGATGGGGGTTAAGATGACAAATGGAGACATATATTTGTCTAAATATTTACATATTATAAATCAGGTTAATAACTAGGAAATAAAATAGGTTCTACTACCTTAATCGATACACCTTTGTAGTAATAAAATGGAAAAATGCAGATAAAGTGCTGGCTTTTATAACACCGAAAATCAGTAAAACAGCAAATGACTAAATTTATTTCTGTGTATGTCAGGCTATTTTGTTGATGCACCAGTTAGTAATAAGACAAAGACAAATTACATATAAATTATAAATAATTCCATAAAATTTTCTTATATTTCCTTGTATAAAATCAATAATGATGTGGTTATAAATGAAGATATGGATGTAATTTTTGTTTGTCAGTAATCACCTAAAGAATTTTTTACTGTAGTGATTTTCAGTGACACAATTTGAATATATTTTCATCTAAAATGCAAATTAACATAAATGTAAATATCCAAAAGCATTTTTCATATATTATAAAATATTTTTTCCAACAGATTAATTATAATAAGGAGAAAATTTAAAATACTTTTAATGTACAGCAACATTTTTAATTTGATCAGTTTAGCTGAAATGTTTAAGCAAAATTCAATATTCATTTATTTTTTGAAAATGTAAATCTCATTAAATATTTTTATACAAAATAAAACTACTTGTAACGTAAGGTTCACTATTCATCTAACTGCCATTGTAAAGAATTGGTATCATGCTTCACACACATAGACTTACATAGATTCAAACTTAAGAATGGCAGGAGCTATTTAGTATCACACACTATTCCTCTGCCAACACATGCAACTACTAAGTATCATAAAACTTTGTGAGTATATCCAAAACCGTGGATTAGGAAGGAAAGCTGAAAATGGCACTGTAAGTTCAACAGGGAAATTATATTTATGTGAGAATCTATTAGATCCATGCCATCTTAAAAGAAAAAATTGGTAACTTAATTAATTTGCCTTTCCCTTAATTTAGCACTTCTACTATTCAAAACCTATGCCAGTCCTTTCTGCAACCTAACGTTCCAAAGTCAGCAAACCCACAAAACCTTGAGGGCATTCGAGTGCAATCACCTTTCATTTTAAGGTCAAAGAGTAGGAAAAATAGATAGATAGATTTTCTCTGAAACCTGAAGGGTAGTAGTCACCGCAGCAGAAGTTCGGGATTATGGAGGTAGCTGTGCTGGGTACTGAGCACCAGCATTTATTTGTGGTAGGTATTTGCAATTACATGGGGTCTCCAAAAGTTCAGGGTTAAAGTTTAACTACGACCTCACTACAACCCTACCCATGTACACACCAAAAGAGTTTAAACTAACTGGGTTCAGTAAATATACAACTTGGTTTTGTATTAAGTACATAAAGGATGGGAAAAATATGGGAAGAAGATGAAGGGTAATTCAGTAGCAATAGTGGAGACGTAAGCAACTAGAAAGATCATTCCTTTCTAAAGGCATTCAACTATAAATATTTTAATCCTATGTGTTCTCAGCACACACACACACACACACACACACACACACAGTAACTATGTGAGGGGATGGATATGTAATTAACTTGACTGTGGTAAGCATTTCACAATGTATACATTTATGAAATCATCACATCATATACATTTAAAAAGACACTTGAGGGGCTCCTGGGTGGCTTAGTCAGTTGAGCATCTGACTTTTGATTTTGGCTCAGTGCATAATCTCACAGTTGCACTGATGGCACGTTTGGAGCCTACCTGAAATCCTCAGTCTCACTCTCTCTTTACCCCTCGCTTTCTCATGTACACACACGTTCTCTCTCTTCCTCTCTCTCAAAAATAAATAATAAAAATATATTTAAAAAAAACAAATTACCTGGCCAAATTGGACTGTTGGCTGAAACTACTGTGACTCATCCTATGAGACTGTTATTGAATCATACAAAATCATTTTCTTTACAATAACAACAATGTGTGTTACGTGTTTGGTGTACAATGCTTATAGGTGGTACTCAGGAAATAACTCCCAGGTTCCCGTCTCAACTAAAAAAACACAATTCAACCAATATATATATTCCCAGAAAAAAAAAGTGAATGTTTTTAATCACTCCATACATTTGAGTTTTCAAGGATATTACCCAGAGGCCATTACCTTTCCTTGCCACTGCCCCTGAAACTCAGTAATGTTACTCTCAGATGGGTGATAATGCTTGGCTTATGACCCCATGTTCCAAACAGCTCAACAAAGCTAATAGAAGATCTTTCAACTCTTCTACATTTAAGCTTAGGTAAAAGGCACTATCTGATATGATCTATTAGTCAGCTAAGATTTAAATAAATTTAAAAATATCCTTTTGGATTATTATCAATTTCTGTTTATATTGACTCTGCTTATATTTCCAGACTTAGAAAAACATTCCTTTATTTCTCCAAAATTTCTCTATTCAAGTCTAATCAGTATCTAGCTCAAGTTAAGCTTAACTTAGTGTCAAAGAAAAATGGTACTTCCTATGCAGTCAGGACTGAATTTTATCTCTTACTTTCTTCCCTTGAAGGTGGGAAGATCTTGAGTCCTATCTTTTGACTCCTAATAAACATTCTAAACAATCAAGAGACTTTTATCTAGATTTTAAACATAAACAAAAGCAGAGCATGAATAATAACCCTCTTCCAAATAAAATATTTAGTGCTGCTACATGTGTCAAGCATCCTGCTAAAACTCTATTTATTTATTCCTCAAAACCATCCTATAAAGCGCATGAAATATTATTATCACCTTCATTTTACAGGTGAGAAGGACATAACAGAGCAGTTGATTTTCTTGCCCAAAATCACACAGCTAGTAAGTGGCTTACCTGAGACTCCAGACTATGTGAGATTTCAGAGCTCACTCTCCTTGACTATCACTTTGGGCTTGCAGGACATACCTGTGTCTTTGATTTTCTACTCAAACAGCTTCCTTCCATTAACTCCATTTCAATTGTTTAGCCATTCATATTATTATTTTTGTAATTTTTAACTTGAGTACAGTGTTCAGACCTATTTATCAAAACCAATATAGCCTCATCTGATATAGATTGCTTTAAAAAAAAATGAACGTCTTTTCTGTATCCTAATATTTTAAGCATATTTCAATAGAACTTAACAAGGAATTTAAAGAGATATAAACATATTTCTCCACAGAGAAGAACTCATAACAATAGTTAATATCTCCTAAGATCACGGAATGACTTGGAAGATTAATGGAATTAACTTTAAAAAGTGATGAAATTTTCATTAAGTAGAGATTCTCATAAGGTATAAAACCAACTTAAGTATGATTCAATGAATTATTAGAAGTGAAACTTCGGGGCTATTGGAAACTACCCCTAGTCCAAAGAATCCTTTGACAAAGAAATGGAAACGTACGTTAAAAGAAAACATTTACTGAGGAGTGCCAAGGTTGAGGACCACTTTCATTTTTACTACATTGTTGATCCACTATTTGACCTGCACATTACGTCATGCAACTAGACTCAACCAGTGATATAACCCAGACCAAATGGTTGACATTTACTTGAAAAGTAAATAATAATTTACAGAAGTTCCTGGTTCAGAGATGACTCACTGGTGAGTGCTGTGCATGAGCACTGTCCCGTATGAATGGACATCTGCTTCATGATTAACCTCTGCTATGGGTTCAGTTGACTTGGAGACTGAACAAATGATTAAAGAGTAAAGAATTTGTTTTTTCCTCTGCTACTTATAGTGTCAGCACCAAGGGAGAATGCTATAGCAACCAGAATATAGAGATGTGGCAGGATGTTGCTGAGTGATGACAAAAGCATTTTGCAGGAAGTACTGAAGCTATGGGAAAACGAGTATCAAATGGAATTTAAGTCTTAGGAAGGAAACAATAAAGATAAAATCAAAGGAGAGAAAAGAACTCAAGAAAGCTAGACGTCCAGGAGAAAGAATGAAACTTTACAGGCATTAAACAAAATGAGAGAAATGTCTGGAAAGCACAGAATAAGTCATAGCAATGACATCCACAATTCAAAGAGTTTTGAGGCCATCAACTAAAATTAGGTATTTTTTCAATCATATCTGAACAGGTGTGATTTGCTAACCGAATGTCATAAACCATTACCATCATCTTCCAGAAGCACCTAGTAAATGTCAGTTGAACATGACTGGTGAGGTATTGGGTTTTTTTCCAAGAAAACTTCATATTCTTCATTTTTACCTAGCATGTCACTTTGGTACACATTAAATGCACAACAGTTTGCTAGCTGTTTTGTTGGACTGACAAAGATCATCATGTAGAGGAATATAGAATAAGAAAACAATAATCAGAAATGGTCCAGAATATATCACTGAATAGTTACTCAAATGATGCATCTTGGAAACATAAATTAAGGCATACATAATCAAGATGGCATCAAGCAAAGTAGCCACTAAGTTTAACATGCTTGCTGTGAGGGTAAATGGTGAGCTCTCTATTTATCTCTGGGAAACCTAAGGAGAGGAGGAAATTCAAGGGCATTTCTAGTGATTGGGTGAAGGAGGAACAGGGGAGTGGAGAGCTCAAGGCAGGACTTCAGCCAGCTGAAGCAGGTGTAAGAATGACAGACCTGACCCTCCATGCAGCTGCCCGAGGTAAGTGGCAGCCATTGCTGGCGTATGAGAAGATGGAGGGAACACTACCTCAACAGCAAAACTCCACATGGGAGGAGGGGTTTTGGCACAGTGGATGAGAATCTTCCAAAATGTGATGCTCTTCTTCTTTGCTGACAATCTTATTTTCTTTTGGCATGGAAATCCCAGCATTTGAAAAAAATCATTTGAATTTAGGGGTCAGCATAACTGGGATGATTTAAGGGTAGCCCAGTCCACACTCAAGTTGGAATAGCTAAGCAGAAAAGAATAGCAACCAAGGCAAATGCAACCTATGACCCTCAAGGGCATCTGGCTTAAGCCCAAAGACTTTAACACTAATCTTAAAGCCCTTCTCCAATTGGCTGTATGACCATTAGGACAAGTCACTAAAGACGTTTTCCTCAGGGCCTAGAACAAAATACAGCCTGGAACAGCATGCATGGAATGGCAGAGAAGCTAATCAAGCATCGAGTCTGTGCATCCACCTACGCGTTCATTAAGAGCCTAAGCATTCATCCAGAAATCGCCGAAGTCTGAGTACGAACTCCCAGAGGGCTGTGGCAGTCAAATCCACAATGGGCTTTCTAGCAGCACAACAGGGTCGACTAGGTACTATCTGCAAAGATGGCGGTGAGGTTCTTAAAGTCCGGGATGGTGCTCAGGAATGGCTCATTCTCTCCTGCAGAATCTCTGCCAGAGCTGAGGAGGGAGGGAATGTGGTCTCCAGCTGGGCTGATGTCTGGTAATTGGTCTCTAAGAAGCAACAATTACTTTTCAGGTGTCCTGGCAATGAAGACCTAAATACATGCTGTACTCTAAAAATTTCCCAACTATTTGTTATCTGCAAATCCATTAGTTGAAAATAGCCTGTAGCTTTTGGCCCTAAAACATGGAGATTCACCTCCTTCCCACTAAATATCTAAAAAGGGAGGAGAAGGACAATGGAGCAGAATATGACTAGCCCATCAGTCAGGTCACTTCTGAGACTATTTCTGCAGACCCTCTGTCCCCTCTCAGTCAGTATTAACTATACAGTCCAATTAAACCCAGTGCTGGTTGTCCACAGGGATTCCTTTCATACAAAAATGCAATTCTCTCCAAGATTCTCGGCATTACCTAATGGGCTGCAGAGAATCAGTTTGATGGTCTCCGGCTGGTTCCCGGGCGACAAATTGATCACCATGGCAATAATCAGAGGCTCTCACCCTATACAGGGGCAAGGTAAAATCCACAACGCCATAGAGGAAGCTTATCTGATTATCTCAGAAGGGCTGTGTCTTTAGAGGGGCTGCTATTGCCGATTAGGCTGTTCTACACACGCATGTGGGGTGCGTGCCAGAGTGTGGAAGGAGACATATGGCTGGCGCTTGAGTAGGGAAAACATGCCAGCTTCTGAAAGCGGCCCAGCTGCCTCTGCTCAGGTGGTCTGGGTCAGGGTTCCGTGAGTAAGACCTACTCAGTCCCAGGAAAGGGGGCCGATGGGTACTCCCAGAAACACAGCTGGACTAAAATCAGCAAACCACTTTGCCAGCAGTACGAGAGTGGGACAGTCCAGGAAGCATGAGCGGATGAAACTGGTAGAGAAAGTAATGCAAGCCTAATTGCAATTATAAGCCGTTAGATTTTATAATACTGTTGTTGAGACTCTAACTACTAACGGGAAATGTAGCTAAGTACTTTTTCTTCTACGCTGCCCGAAAATAGGCTTCTGAGTTTTCTTTGGGACATCGTCTGTAAAGAATTAGTAATTATAGAAATATAGACAAGGAGAGGAAATATACAAGAAAATATATTTCTGGGGACGCCTGGGTGGCTCAGTTGGTTAAGCGTCCAACTTCGGCTCAGCTCATGATCTCATGGTTTGTGAGTTCAAGCCCCGCACTGGGCTCTGTGCTGACAGCTCAAAGCCTGGAGACTGCTTTGGATTCTTGTGTCTCTCTCTCTCTCTCTCTCTGCCTCTCTCTCTCTCTCTCAAAAATAAATAAAACATTTAAAAATTTTTAATAAAAAAAAGAACATATATTTCTGCATTGTATAGTCTCTGTCACATAATACCCAGTGTGCCAAACGAGACCAAAAATCTAGCTTTCCGCTCATGTGTGAAGTTGGGAGTGTTCACGGTGTACAAAGCTGGAATAAAATTGTTCCTCGAAGACGTTAATGTATGCACCGTAAGGCACATACATACTTCTCTTTATTACTCTGCACATTCAAAGGCCTTCAGAGCATGCACTCACAAGCATTACTTTTAGTATAGAGAATAATCTAGAGACAGTTCTCTATAGATAATCATGGGGGCAAAATATTTTCTAAGCCCTTGTGGACATTTCCCACCCTTATAAGGTCAGAGGCTTGACATGTAGCCCTTTATGACAGAAAGACGTTGACTAGCAGTCAGATTGTTTCTTGGAGGGTCGGGGGAGCTGCATACAATCAGTTCTGGGCAGAGAGATGGTCCCTCACAGGACTTTAATGAGCTTGCTGAAAATCACACTGAACCCGAACACCAAATGATTTCACAATTAGAATGGTCTGTTCTCTTAGTTTTCTGTCACATTTTTGTACCGGGTGTTAATAGGTCCTTCAAACTCTTTTTAGCTAACCCCTTAAATAGATGGCAATTAAAGAATTTCAACCATGCTGTACCACATAGGATAAATCATATCTCATCTCTGTGAAAATAAAATTCATCTCTTTTTTCTTTTTCAGAAAACCACTATCTTATGTTAAATTAATTTGCATTACAATGAGTGTGGATTTGATAGGGCAGTTTGTAGAAATTTTCTTTCTTTTAAACCGCTGCCATTTAAAATAAATAACAGCCTCTTCTTTGCTGGAATAGTAGTATTGATTTTAACCTATTAATCTCGGAATCTGTTTTCCCAACACTGAAGAAACTGAGATTTGTGTGTTTATCCCATGGGTTCACAGTAAGGATTACATGCTCAGCATGTAATAGTTTCTAAAAAAATATGAGTTACCTCTCTTAGTCACTGACAATCTTTTTGTCCCAACTTTATGTCAAGTATCCTTAAATAATACAATTCCATTTCAGTTCTTTTTGGTATTTCATGAACACAAAGTGTTAAAAAAAAAAAGTTTTTAAATCCTTGGACCCATCATGTGGTGAATCTATGGGAATTCACCAAATTCACTTTGGGACTAAAGCAGAACATACCCATTCATAAACCTCATCACTGATATATCTTTCTTCCCATGTCTTTTCTCCCTCCAAATTTCTGTCTGTCTTCTTTATCTTCAGTTCAGGGTGTACAGGGACATCCTAAAACAAGTTGCTACCACAATGAATGGCAGCTGGGAGCCATGGGCACCTTTCGTGTGAAGAGGTCCATTGTTACGTGGGGGCCACGATCTTTGGAGTGAGGCAGATCTGGGTTCAAATCCCAGTTCTACTGTATTTGGCTGAATGGTCCCTGGCGAGGTGTTCAAACTAGCTGAGTCTCCGTTTCCATAATTGTGCCATCGGTTATACCCATCTATCCTTAGCACTGTCAGAAGCCCATGTGGCTTTGTGGTGGAGCTGAGGAAGTTTCGTCTTCAGGGCTGCTCCCCTGCATGTGTGTCTTTGAGGCCCTATAACTTGTACTGCATTTGCACTCGTTATCTCTTTCTTTAAACAGAGCTTCTCAACTGCAGGCCCCACAAATCTTGGATCTATCCTTGTATGGTGACAGGAAAATAAATAAAGAGCCCATAGCAATTGTCCAATAAATGGCATCATTTTCATCAGACTCACAGGCCATAGGCTTGGATGTGGCATTAAGTAAATGCAGAGAAGGCTTCTACATAGTGGTATTGCTTGCAGGTTATAGAGAGGTTAACCCCTCTTAAAATATACCACGCTGAAGCCTGGTGAGATGTGGGAAGCAACCTCTAGCAACACATTTGGTTTCACCCTTAAAATTAAATGTGTAACCATATTTGGCATATTAGGAGGTTAGGCTCTGAGCAAATGCATCATAGGATGGGTCAACTTAAATGTCAAGGAAGAAGAGAGAAAGTCAAGAGCAAAGATGCCATGTGCAAGCATCCCAAGGGGAGGGCTCCTTGAGGGTTTGGGGGAGATAAAGAACAAGAGCCAAGAGTGACACTCTTCACGGACTCAGTAGGACACTGTCCAAAAGTGCCTTGCCATCCATCTGCATCAGAACCACCTCAGAAACCTCAGTAAGAACACAACTTTCTCCACCTTACTCCAGCCCACTAAATCAGGGCATCTGGAGGTAGGACCCAGGATTCTGTTTGATAAATAAGCTACCCCATCCGAGTGACTCTGAATTCCACTTAATTTAAGAACCCCTGCTTATGATTGAACCTGAAAGAAATGATTGGGTATTTCTCAGGATTCCACATATGTTCCTGCCTGGCTCAGAAGTAGACCAATCCTGTACAACCCTCTTCCACAGTTAGAGGTGAGAATCTGATTTGTGCATTTTCTTACTTGATAGGTCTACTATAATTATAGATAAAGAGCAGGCTATTCTGACACATATATCACGATTTCAGCAAGGTCAGGTATCTAAATACCTGGGGATAAGATAGTTTAACACTAGCTGAAATGTGGATCTACTGCACAGAGGGATACAATCCTCCCAGAGAAGGCGGATTAGCTCCTGAAAGCTTAAAACAAAGTTTCCAGTGGAAAGACAAAATGCTTGCTCTCTGGCTCTGTCCTGGTCAAGCTTGTCATTGTTAACTTGGACGGAAATCTAGGAAGCATGCTTACAAATACACAGACTATGCAAATCATGGAAGGAATAAATGCCCAGGAAAGGATAAACATCAAGCAACAAAGTAGTGCCAACAGGTTGGAATGAGAATCAAGAAGAAAAAAGATCCTGGAGTCTATAGAAGCATGCGTGAAAAGAAAAACATCAGAACTGTTCCCACAAGGTATCATTGATACAAGTTTTGTTTGAACCGATATTAAAATACTGTTTAATACTGTTACCACTACTCTTATATGTGCATTTTCCCCCAATTCTTGGAAGAGAATAGTTCTACTCTATTCTGTGCTGTTCAAACCATATATAAATAAATATATATGTATATATGTATATATTTCTGAGCATGAGATTTTAAGAGAAGAAATCCTCACATTACCATGCAGCCAGAAGGGGATAGCTAGCTAGCATGGTGAGGAGTCTACAAACTAATATATTCTCCCTATGATAGTTTGGAAGGTGGTGGGAAAGGACCTGTCTTTTTTTTTAGTAATTAAGAAAAATTGTTTTAAAATTTATTTATTGTTTGAGAGACAGACAGAGCGTGAGCAGCAGAGGGCAGAGAGGGAGGGAGACACAGAATTCGAATCAGACTCCAGGCTCCGAGCTATCAGCCCAGAGCCTGACACAGGGCTTGAACTCACAAACCGCGAGATCATGCCCTGAGCTGAAGTCGGCTGCTCAACCAAGTGAGCTACCCAGGAGTCCCAGGCCCTGTCTTTCTTTAGATAACAGTGTGTGTGTAGACTTACGCTGTTGAAGCTAAGTAAAACCCTGAGTAGGTGAAAGTTGTAAGAAGGCATATTAAGTTAACTATACGACAATTAAACAGTTAAATAGCCCCAAAACTGCAATGGAGAACTGAGAATGAAAGTGAGCTCCCCATTGTAAGGGTAATCAGACACTAAGTAATGACTCAGTCCCAATTGCCACAAAACAGATTCTCTCTACGGATACTGTTTGGAGAGCAGAGTAGGGTTAAATCTGAAATGCTTTCAACTCCAAAAAAGGTTTCTGGAATCTGTTTTATCTTAGCTAGCTCAGGGTTCTAGCAGCAAGCTGAAGCACAAGAATGTGTAGAGAGCAATTAGGTGCAGAAGGGAAAAACAGAAAGGAGATACAGACCCTCAGTGAAAGCATATGAAGCACATACTCAGTGCTAGGCACTGGGGATGCAGCGGGGGAAGAAAACCAACTCCAACCTGTGCCCTCACAGAGCTTATGTTCTAGGAGAAGACACGAGAGGAGTTTTGGCAATATCCTCTTACTACGAGAACAGAGGAAAAAGTGAAAGAGGATGTGAGGAGTGAAAAATAAAGCCTAATTGTGCCACGAAGGACTTATTTGAATGAATACTTTCCAGTCAAAACAAATTCCAAGATTGCTTATCAATGAAGTCTATTCCATATTAAGATTTCATTGGCTTCTCCAAAGCATCGCAATCTATCCATTTAGATGGCACGTTTTCCGGCCCCATCCTCCTTTTAAACATCCCCAAGTGACCATCTAAGTCTATCAATATTGACTTCTTCACAGGAGGTCACCACCTACCAGATGTTACATCCATCACTGCAAACAAGTTCCCCTTGACATATTGATTATTTCATTTTTCTTGGCTTTTGGCCAGAACCTCCTTTCCAATTAATTTATTGTTGGCGCTATTGGCGCGTACATCTTTGAAGACCATGCTGTCCACCTGAACCACACATTCAGCAGCTTAACTCATACAGGGGCTGTTTCCTGTCTCTGACGAAATGATCTTCTTGAACACTGGCTCTGTTTACCTTGCTTTAGGAAAACCTCAAAGAATTTGCCAAATCTCAATTCCAGTTTGCATTTGTATCTTCCAAGGTAGACTATCTCTCCTTTGCCCACGGGCATCTGGCAGAGAATGGCTTTAGCTCTGAGAGTCATACAAAATCAGATCAACTCCCTACGTTCTCTCTGCTTTTATTTCTGGTTTCTGCTCATTTCTGTTCACCTCCAGGAGCACACAGTTGGGCGCCGGAGGTCAGCTGGGAGGGTGTTTGAGTTAATAACCTCGGCAAGCCACTATGCATTGATCTCTAGTCCCCTTGTGCACTCATATTTCTCTCCCTGCAATTAGATGCTCGGCTATCTGCCAGGGGACCTCTTCCCAGACAGTCTCTGATTTGAACTATCTGAGGGCTCCCCATCAAGCTGTTATGGGAGACTAACAACCCACATAGCTCATGCGGTGTACTCCACTTTTGGTGAAGGGTGCTGCATTCTTGCCAAGTAATCAAACCAGTACCTCAATCACACAAGATTAATGTCCCTTTGCTTATATCCTTGAAGCAGAGAAATGGCTAATGTGATTCTCTCCTTCATAAAGGCTTCTATGCAGTAAGTGGCCAGGATTAAATTATACGATCACATCATCTATCTGTCCGAAAGGCTGTCACTCTAATGCTGCATTTGCCAACTTGTCCCTTTAGCAGAGGGGCTCAGTACTGTAAGAAGTGGAAAAGGGAGCATTATGATGCTGGGTAATATAATTCTAAATACCATCAAGGCCATAAAATGGGAAGTAAGTGATAAATAATTTATATTTATCAGAATGACTGAATCTTATTAAAAGTGCAGCAATATGAGACCTTCTCGTACAGCACAGACATGCATGGGGAAAGAGATCAGAATTTCAATGGTTTGCTATGAGTTGGTTTGAATTCTGGTTTAAAGTCCTATGAACCTGGGGTGAACCTCATGGTATTTTTTTCACCAGTCCCTAGAAAAGACCGTGCTAGTTTCCGAAGAAGGGAGTAAGCAAGAGGAAAAGAGAAATCCAATGCAACAAGACAATTTGGAGAAGATAATACGGCAATAAGCAGTAGGGCTAAAATGCTACCATCATTGATGTTCTTTTCTCCACTTCAACTCTTCTGGTATATACCATTAATTTATTCTTTTTTTAAAAAAATTTATTTTTAAGTAATCTCTATACCCAATGTGGGGCTCCAACTCACAACCCCGGGATCAAGAGTTGCATGCTCCACGGACTGAGTCAGCCAGTCTACCCCTCCTACATTTATTCTTAATTTATTTCTTCCTTCCTTCCCTGTCAAATACCTACAGTGTGTAAGATACTGTACTAGGAACTGTGAGAGATAAACCATGGAGAATACGATTCTCACCTTCAAGTAGTTTACACTCAATCACAGCACCCTGGGACTCTGTTAAACCCTGGGAACTATAACTCCATCTTTATAGAAGGAAAAGTGAGCATATGTCCAGACTAAACACTGGTAAATTATCTTTTACTTCATCTATGTCAATGGTATATGCCTAAATCAGAGTTGTTCCCACTTGAAAATGTTTTCCTGGGATGAGGTCCCTGGTTGGAAATGCAAAAATTCAAATCTACTTTCATTTCTTAAATAGTATCAATGGCAAAAAGTCACTTCTCAAATGATCAATTAGACTTGAACTCATTTTTTATGATGGGCACACATGACCAAAACTTTAGATTGCCTTTTTATGGCAGGATGTATCTCCCATGAGCACAGTGTAAGGTACACAGTTATGTTTCAGTAAATACCTGAGAATGTCAATTAAAAATATGTAGCCCTTTTTTTGCCTTTTCTGCTTAAGTGTCAGAGAACTGCTCTAAGCAAAGTAATAGTTCAGTGTGTGAGCACTTGCCTAGCACCTAGCTATCTTTTCTTTTCGAGTAGGCTCTAAGAGTTTATTTGGTCCAAGAGAGTTCACTTGGTAAATTGGAACGAAGATCAGAATACATTTTTGGTAACATTTCTCCCCATCCCTGCTGCTACAAACTACCCTTGAGAGAGGACCACGTTGGGAAGATGAAGGCTCATAGTACAGCCTTTAGCTACTGAATTTCAGCAACAGTGGGCAGACGTGCTGGGTTGGTCTCTTTTTGCAGCCATGACATTGAGGGCTTTGGGGCATGTGAGAGAAGCCCATTTTGCTTTATCACCACACAGCCTATAAATGTATCCCCTGCTCGTCCACACACATCCTACCTCATTCTTTCCCCATAGCCCTGCTTAGATAGAACCTTGATGTTGAATTAGCCAGTCAATTAGCAAATCTCCCCCAACTGCCCAGACACACCAAGCTCTTTGTGCCTCCGGGTCTTTTCTTGCACTGCTCACTCAACCTGGAATGGCCTTTCCTTCCTCAACCCTCTCCTGCCTCCAGAACATTAATGTGACCTTGCAAAAGCCATGGCAGGAGCCACCTCCCCAAGACCCTTTCTGTGCTGGACCCCACCTCAAAGGAATGAACTCTTCCCCCCAGTCAGCTTCCCTGTGCAGCTGTAACAAGTTACCGTACGTTTAGTGACTTATGACAACCCAAACACCATCTTACCGTTCTGGGGGTCAGAAGTCCGAATATCAAGGTTTCAGTAGGACTGTGTTCCTTCTGGAGGCCACAGGGGACACTTGGCTTCCTTGCTTTTTCTATGTTTCTGGAAGCTGCCTGCATTTCCTGGCTCATGACCTCTCCCTCAAATCACTCTGACTTCGGCTTCCCTCTTCTTCACAGACCCTCCCGCCTCCCTCCCTTCCCTCATTAGGGCTTTCTGATGACATTGGATCCACCTGGTAATCCCGAGTTAAGCTCCCCAACCCAAGATCCTTAAATTAATCATATCTGCAAAGTCTCTTTTGCATGCATGACACATTCCCAGGTTCTGGGGATCAGGGTTTAGATGGCTTCAGTCAGGGATATGTTATTCTGTCGACTACACCTCCTTTTGTAGTCTCACCCTCCTTTGTTAAATGTCCGTGCTACCTGCGTCACACTCAGGTATGTTTTCTTCATGGTAGTCACCTTACTGGGCTATTGTCTCCCAAAAGGAGATACTTTTGGGTCTCTAAGTCATTTCTCCAGTGCCAAGAATTTTGCTTATTACTCAGCAGCTGTTCAAGAAATTGAATGGAATGTCTGTGGGAAAGAAACTCAGAAAAAAACCCCATCAAGGATGATTTAACTGTAAGGCTATTGACAATAAATAAATGTTTGCATCTACACAGACGCCAAAACAAATGGTTGGGAAAACAATCAATTCAGCATTTCGACATAATGTTTCACAGATAATCACAGAACAACACAATCCAACTGGTCTGGGTCAGGGGTCAGCAAACTCTAGCCGGTGGACCCCTGTTTTCGTAAATACACCTTCACCAGCACAGAGCCATATTCATGTGTTTACATATTGGTTGTGGCTGTTTTTGTGTTTCAGTCGCACAGTTGAATAGTGGCAACAGAGACTGTATGCCCCACAAGACTAAAATATTTCCAATTTGGCCCTTTACGTAAAATGTTTGCTGACTCCTGGTGTAGAAAATGAAAAAGGTTAAATCAGAACTTTGCTCCAGACTGGTTGGACCGAACATTCTGAAAGATGAATTCACATAATGAACCATCATGGCAGTTGGATGCCCAACTCTCTAGCTGGGCTCCCTCTTACTTATTCGATGAGAAGGCTCATACTCTAATCCAGTTATGAGACTGTAAAGCTGGTCGGCTCACTTATTTTGAGTGTCTAACTGAGAACTGAGATAAGATAGCGGTGTATCGAATCTTTTATGCAATGATCAAACTTCAAATTTCCTGGGGCGCCTGGTTGGCCCAGTCAGTGAAACGTCCGACTCTTGATTTTGGCTCAGGTCCTGGTCCCAGGGCGGTGAGATAGAGCCCAGAATGGGGCTCTGTGCTGTCCACAGCGTGGAGCCGGCTTAAGATTCCTTCCCTCCTTCTCCCTCTGCCCCTCTCTCACTTATACATGCTATCTCTCTCTCAAAAAAGAAAATTTTAAAAACTTAAAAATAAATAAAT
This sequence comes from Hyaena hyaena, assembly GCF_003009895.1. Classification (NCBI taxonomy): domain Eukaryota; kingdom Metazoa; phylum Chordata; class Mammalia; order Carnivora; family Hyaenidae; genus Hyaena; species Hyaena hyaena. The sequence goes on along the minus strand of NW_024080905.1, from coordinate 2,074,891 downwards.
TTCAAATTTCCTAACTCCTTCCTTATGAACGGGACTAAGTCATGTTGTCAGTGCTTAATGTAGGTGGCATCCCTAGAAAATTACGTTGGCATCTAAGATGCATCATTTTTACTTCCTACTTGCCTCTCTGAATGCATTCATAGACACTAGGGAGAAATAGCCTTTCAATTCTCCTCATAGAAACCAACCTATTTGTAAGAGGAAATAAAATGAGGAAGAGAAGAAGAGTCAGGAAGTTAAAAAAGAATCTCAAATATTGCCTTTCAAAAAAGATAGCTTTGTGAGTTCAAAGAAATCCAAAAACAAAAACAAAAGCCACAATTTTGGTATTTGCATGAACTCAGAACGTTTAGTATGTTTGGTCCAGGAGAAAATAATTTCAAATCAAATCAATTCGGCCGTGTTATTTTAAACGATACCCCTTCAAATAAAAAAATGGAAGACTGACCATCAGACACCACTATTATAAAACTACTCACATTTAACTTGTCTTCTAACTCCCAGGAATGGAAATTAAGAGTCTCGGTTCCCAATCCCAATTTTGCCACTGAACTTGCCATGTGAACTGCAAGTCACATACGTTTCTGTGGCCTCAGTTTCCCCATATGGGAAATTATTGCAATATCTTCCTTGCCTAATTTGTAGCACTGCTGTTATGCTAAAATGTGGCAATGTTTGTGAATTTGTGCAGGCGCTACGCCAGTGAAAGATATTAGGATTTTCTGATTGTCGCCTTAACATCTTCCCAAATTGTCTCTGGTATTAAAAATGTTATGGTCATAGACATCCATAATAATGCTCTGCAGTTGACTGTGAAATCCTCCTTTGTGAATTCCATGGTTTGGATTTTATTTTGATGTAATAAACGGGCATAATTAACTTTTATTGCGTGCATTATTTGTGGGAATATTTGAGCACTGTAAGTAGGAGCATCCATCTCAGCATAGCACAAACTGAAAAGTGCTGTCTTTAAAAACGGGATGATTTCATTTGGAGATTGGAGTTTGGTTTTATTGCTGAAATTAATAAAACGTTTCTGTTTAAAATGAAACTGTTTTCTTTCCAGCACTTCATATTTTTGCTTGGTTAAAGAAATGGCAATAACATGATTAGATGTCAGTAATTAAATATCTTTTTGGAACGGTATCTTAATAGCATATATTTAGAACACAGCCAGACCCAAAACATTCAATTACATAGATTCAGCTTTAATATTTAACAGCTTGTTTCTTAACTACCATCCTTCTGGTGAACCGATGTTGACTATGTATAAAGGCAAGAAAGCAGCTTAGTGTCAAATTAAGAGAAGTAGAATATATTATAATGGTACTTTTTATGGTTTGCTATTCTCACATTCAGCCAAGTATAATGCCTTTAGTTAATACGTTTAACTATCAATTCATCTCTCTTATTTTTAGCAACAGGAGCCTTCAATTTTCTCTAAGCAAAATGAAGGTTTAACCAGGGACCAAAGAAGGAAAAAAAAAAGGCACTCCACTGAAGCATCAGAGGAAAATAAATATATATAAAACACAAGAGACAGAAACTCAGTGCCACCCCCTCCCACCCTCCACCACAAAATCCCGGAAAGTTAAATGCGGAAACTACTGCAAGGCATGTCGGGAAGTGGAGAAGAAAGTCACCTCATACTCTCTTAGAGACGGGAATAGCAAGGAAGCTGGGCTCCAGTCAGAGCCCCTGTGTTCTGCTTCTACTTAGTGTTAAGCATGAGTCTGTAAATACATGGAATCATCCCTAATTTCTTCATGGTGCACTTTGTTTTTGAGAAGAACTCAACATTGCCCCAAAATTTTAATTTTGATTCCAGTTTCATGACTCCTGACTATAAGTCAGGGCTCAGTTCTTTTTGCTAAAAAAAATGATTATCCAATCAATACTGTTTAAGTAGGGTGGCCTTCAACACTCCAGGAGGGTAGGGATGTGGCTCATCCCATTTCCAGGTCTCCATAGTGATAAGGGCCAGGATGGTTCTGAGAGCAAGATGTCCATCAAGCGCTGGTTCATTTCTCTGGTTGTGGTGGAATAAGTAAACCCGTCTGCCCGAGTAGACACAACTGAGTCTGAAGTTAAGCCGCAGGGCTTCAAGCTTGGTGCCACCACTTCCTCCCTGGGTGACCCTGGGCCAATGGTTAACTCTCCAAATCAAAGTCTCTTACCTGTGAAATGAGAGCTAATAGAAGTATTTACTTTGTCAACATGTCATAATGTTGATGCCTCATATGCAATGAGTGCTTAATAAATATCAGAGGAAGAAAGGTGAGACTTTGCTAGAGAAAACTCAGGCCAAGGGACAACGTTATATGGAGAGAGAGTGCCTGTTTGGACTGGAGCAAATCTGTTGGGAAGGGGTGGGTAGGAGGGAGATGGCACACAGATGAGCCACGCACAATACGTCACTAACAGGTCAGCCTCCCTCCTATCAGCTTTGGTTTGCGGGGTCACCCAGAAATGAAAAGTTTTCTCACTTCCATGCGATGTGCCTCCTCTTGATCTTTGAGCCTTACAATATTTTTCAGACCTTCTGGCCTTTTGAACTTAATTATAATGGCAGTAACGGTGGGCGTAGGTCTGGAGCAAACCCCATCCTCTGCAGGTGAACAGTTGGGTACCACCTTCGTTACTCTGCTTATTAGTCAGTGCTTGATACATATTTACTGAAGGGCTAGCTGATCTTCCTGGCAGTCCTGTAGCTATTTCATGCCATTATCCGTGGAGCATCAAGCACCTGCTAGAGCGATGGAGGAGGCCAGAGGGGCCTCATCAGCCAGATGAGAAGATTCCCCAGTGAGATGCTACTAGGGTGACTTTGCCTTGTGAAAGCAGCAGCCTGTCAGAGGGAAAATGAGCAATGCCGCCGAGAACGGCCTTCTTCACCCTGCTTCATTCTCTACCCAAGATCAGAATCGATATCCTTTAGCACTGAATGGCTATCAGTGGCTGACAAGGAAAAAAAAAAAAAACCCAAACCAAACAAAAATAAAACTTTATTTCTGTTTCATCTTTCAAGACCTCCAGAGGAGGGGATTTTGATAAGGAAGGGTGGCAACTATTCTCCGCGCCGTGGAGCTGAGCGAGGACAAACACCGCTTTCCTTCAATCTGTTAGGATGGAGCTAATGCTCTCCCAAAGAAGCAATATTTCTATGAAATCCTCCCTGATCATTTCCACCGGGGTCTGCCAAGCTTAAAAGCCACACTATTTAAAAAGAACTAAGAGCGGGTGTTGCTATGAATAATGTGAACATGGGAAGGGGAAAGCACGGGAGAATAAGTCAGAGATAGCATTAAAATGCCTTTTCATATTCGACACAGAAGAAACCTTATCTTCCAAAAAAAAAAAAAACCTGATGAATATATGAGCTGCTAATACTCTTCTATATCTAAGATTCCATCTTGGAGGGAAGAGGAATGATTTGATTGTGGTGTTTTGAAGGGAAACCCACAGAGAATGCAAAGGGTAAGACTGGAGAGAGTGATAGCAGGTTCTGAGAAGTTGTCTCCCGTCGCCAGCCAAAACAGCAGCCCAGGTTTCTACAGGACTTGACACAGACAGAAAAGGGGGTGCCTAGAAGCAGTGTTTTCCTTCTGCTTTAAAAACAATGGAGAGGGTGACGAGGCTCCGTCCATCACAAACAAAGCTGAGCGCTCTTTTTAAGTTACCAGTTACTTCAGAGTCATGAAGGTCAAAGGACATGGAGAGAAGACAGATTACTGAAGACTTTCTGTCTGTAGCATCACGGCAAACCGACTATCATCCCATCAGAAGTGAACAAGCTGAAAATTACTCCATCCATTTTGAAATAATTTAAATCCAACCCACTGAACATAATTAAGTGAAAACAGTTGGCCCCACAAAGAAAGCTCAGTGTGGTGCAATGGACCATACTGAAGTAATGTTCTCCCTCTCTGATACCTTCAAGTCACCCTGTCCTGAGGGCTTTCTAGCTATTGACATTTGGAGCCAGACCTTTTTTTGTTGGGGGGGGGGGGCGGGGAGGGAGCACTGTCCTGTGCACTGTAGCATGTTCAGCTGCCTCCCTGGCATTGAACCACCACCCCTGAGTTGTGACAACTAAAATGTCTCTAAGACATTGCCAAATGGTCCCGGTGGGGGGGGGGGTGAATGACAATCACCCCAGGTAGGGAAACACTTCCCAAACCCCACCTTGCTTTTCATTGATCTATAGTCTGCTGTCCACTCAAGTACTTGATAAGACTCCTCTAACATCAGGCCATGTGGGTGGCTTCGATTCATGTCATGATCTCACGGTTCATGAGTTGGCATCCCATCAAGGCTCTGGGCAGACAGCTCAGATCCTAGAGCCTGCTTCAGATCTTCTGTCTCCCTCTCTCTCTGACCCTCCTCCCACACCTGTCAAAAATAAATTTAACATTAAAAATCGAAAAAAAAATTCTTCTGACATCATCGCCAACTTCTCACGTAATCTCAGGCCTCACCTCTAAACGTGTTAATTCATTCTATCCTTAGCTACTCACCTTTCATTTCCCTGTAGATGGTCCTTGTGCAGACCACATGCTTTCTGAGGCACTGGGCTGATAACTCCACTGAACTGATTCCAGGCCTTTATCTAGGGAGTGTGGTCTAAAAAGGGAGAAAGAGTCCTCCTTGCAGTTTGCTGGCCCTGGGTTCAAATCCTGCCTCTGCCACTTAGCAGCTGTGAGGCTGACTCTATAGCAAAGTTGCTGATTATTGTATGGAAAGCCCCTGTCAGCATCTGGAGCTTCGTGTTTCACGATAGCTTGTAAAATTGGAAACAGATTGCTTAGACACCAAAGAAATAATTCGAGGATCACAACAGGAGGTCGGTGGGAACGGAAATGGTAGTCAATCAACTAGGACAAGAATCAAAATCACTGGGAATGAAGGGGTGGTCAGTAAAGATAGGGAGGGACACAGGCACATACAGATCACCCCGGGTGTTTGCAACAGCTTAATGGTCAGGGACAGGAAATACCAAATTTTGGCAAACAAAGATGGGAATAAAAATAGCTGGTGTTGCTAGACCACACTGATCTGTGCCTAAATTAGACACAAATACATCGAAGAGCAGATTGGTGGTCAATCCTTTTTGTTTGTTTCTTTGTTTGTTTCATTGTATTTCCTCACCAACTACTCCTATCACATTGGTTTTCTTGCTAATTTTGAAACGGTCACCTGTTTGTGAACGAACTCCCAGTTTCCTTGAGATTAATTCATACCTGCTCAGTGTTTCTCCAATTGGTTCCTACCTTCAAAAGCAAAACATATTACTGATGAAATGTGACATCTGTATAGCACCTATTTTTGCAATTACATGCAAAAAAAAAAGTGCCTGAAAATATCACAGACCCACCTAAAGTCACCTTAGTCTATATTTTCAAAGGGAAGGTATTAAATACCCAACATGAATGAGATTTTAGAAAAATAGTACAAAGTGCATTGCATTATAATTTTTTTTAATGTTTTATTTATTTCTGAGAGAGAGAGAGGTGAGCAGGGGAGGGGGAGAGAGAGGGGGAGATACAGAATCTGAAACAGGCTCCAGACTCTGAGCTAGCTGTCAGCACAGAGCCTGATGCAGGGCTCGAACCCACAAACTGTGGGATCATGACCTGAGCCAAAGTCGGACGCTTAAACAACTGAGCCACCCAGGCCCCGCCAAAGTGCATTGCATTATAAATCCATTTCTAAAATGTATTGATTTCTTTATGTTTAGAGTAGTACACTAATGATAATCGGGTGGGTTTGGAAGATAAATGCTTTTACAATCTTCCCTTTAAATCCAATATTAGTATAAAATTTCACTGGTGCTTAATTAGGAGCTGAGATAGCAGGCAAATATATTCTTTTATGTAGCAACAGCCCTGAGAGAAATTATTGCATACCATCAAAATAATAAAGCAGTAGCTGACAACTGCGTTTTCCTATCAGAGGCACTCCTAATAGCATTATACAATCACTATTAGACCAAGCCTCAGAGGGGAGTGTCAGGAAAATTAAAACAGACAGGCACCTCTTTAAGGCACTTGGTACAATTTAGTTGGACTTAATAGGGTCTTTCTTGGGGAGTCTGAATAGAAGTATAAGTAATTCCACCCAGATTTTCAGATCTTAACTTGTGTTAGAAATGTCAGCTGCTTTTGATCATGTTAATGATGGGGTCCTCTAATTTCACTTGTACATAAGGCTGGGCTCCTGCAAGATATTGTCATATTTCTCCATGCACTTAACTGTTTCTCTGGTTTCATTTCAGTGTAAACAAATGTGCGTCTGGTAATAAGCCACGGAACGATGAGGTTCCTCAAGTCGGTATTCCGTGCACATCTTTTCAGCCATGCGTCTTCAGCTGCTATGAATGTCTCCACAACCATTTTTAGGCATCATGTATGTGAGCTCTGTTACATTCAGTTTTATCACTCTATTTTCAAACAACTACAAAAGAGACCTGGCCTTTATAAAAATGATGAATGGATAAAACTTATTTTCCATCTTAATAGAAGAGCAAACTTTTGAGTTTCATCATCAAATGCCACCTCTGTTTTAAATGCGCCAGACAACGATGAGTTTCACTTTTATTGCATTGTCTATTCCATTTTTGAAAACAGTTTAGGGTGCCTATCCAGACTGTGAGGCTTTCCATAGCAACAAGACACAAGAAAGGAGATGGCTTTCTTTTGCATTTTCTAGGATAAATGCTTATGAGCTACTTTGATTTTTGCCTTTTGAATGCATTTCCATCGCATTCAGAGAGGACAAATCCCAAAATTTACTGCATGTCTCTCAAAACGAACTGAGTAAATTCTTTCAATTTTGCAACTACATCTTTGTGCCCTGTTAGAGGCTGAATTTCAGGAAAGCAAAATTCTTGTACTGTGCACTTAGGTGAGGTATGAAATTACTTACTTTATGTATAATCCAGGGAATGGAGAAGTTAGATGTGCTTAAGGAAGCCTATATCTCTCCCTTGCCCTCACCCGCTCCCTCTGTCTGCCCCCCAACACACACAGCTAAGTTATCTCCAAGATATGAATCATAGCTGGGATTTAGTGAAGGAGGGAGAGAGGAAGAGTGTGTTTGTCTGTTGGGGAACATGGCAGTCGTTGTTGGTGGTGTTTAGCCTTGGGAGAAAGTTAACAAGTTCTAAAATCTTGGACCTAGCTGTTTTGTTTTCCCTACCTCACTAGACATTTTATCTCCTATGAGCTGAGAAGCATGGCCAACTGCAGTAAAGGGGCATGATGACTAATTTAACATTTTCCAAAGCTGCAAAATCACTGATCTACCAGCAGGATGCTCCTAGGTTCAACAGTGTGGCCAAGAAATCCAGCCTCAACATCCACATAACCTGGTGTTCTTTTGAAGAATAGTTCACGCAAAGCAGTACCTGGATCATGATATTTAAAAATGAATCATTGCATTTGTGACCAAGGGGATGGGGAAGAAGAAGGCATAATTTTCAATATTTGTGAATAAAAGAACATGTGCTATTCAAATGGAAGGAGCTAATAATAGTGCTACAGGATGATGATTTGGAAATCTGGCACCAAATTTCTCTGTTTGCAAAAATGTATGCCTTACACAATCCGTGTTTATACAGTTCTAGTTTACTTTAGCAAAGGTACCTGTTACATATTTGTTGATGTTCTCTTACCTTGTGTTGTTGATGCTGTTTTGTTCTTACATGAAGAACTCCCGAAGTACAGGGTTCTGTTTTATGCTACTCACGAAATGTCTATTTACTTAAACATGAAAGTCTGTAAAAAAAAAATAGAGAAACAGCATGGAAACATGCACAACAGAGGAGCAAAATTTGCCATGTATCAAAATATTATATGCTCTTGACTGGTTTTTAATTGTTTTCATTAAAGGCTGATTGGATACAAAAGAATAATTATAACATGCATGTAAGGCATGATGAATTACAATAAAATTGACGACCATGAAACCATCACCCAGGATAAGGAAGGGAGTGTTCCCTCCCCCCCACCCCCATTTTGAGGGCTCCTATGTGCCACTCCATAAGGTTCTGAGGCTTTTCCCTAGTGGAAGCCACTACTCTGAATTTTCGTGTATCATTCCTTTGCTTTTCTTTGAAGTCTGGCATATATGTTGATATCTTCAAACAATGGGTAGTTTAGTCTTGAATGTTTTGAGTTGATATAAGTGGAATCAATGAATTCTTTTGGAACTTGATTTTTTTTTTTTACTCAATATTATTTTCTGAGATGTATCCAACGTGATGTGTATTTTACTCTTTTTCACCGCTGTATGGTATTTTTACATCATTTATTTAAAAAAAAAAACATAAGGAGGAAAGTTGGCTGTAAGCATACATCTTCAGTATTTGTCATTAAAGAGAACTTCTTTCTTCATTTCTGTATTATTAGTGTTTGGTTCAGCTTTATACTTCCCCTAGAGAAGAAGAATGATATATTGGTTAAAAAAAATTTTTTTTAATGTTTTTTATTTATTTGGAGGGAAGAGGAGGGGCAGAGAGAAGGAGTGAGACAATCCCATGTAGGCTCTACGCTCTCGGCACAGAGCCTGAGGCAGAACTTGATCTTACCAACCGTGAGACCATAACCTGAGTGGAAATCAAGAGACAGACAGTTAAGCAACTGAGCCACCCAGGAGCCCTAGAATGATATTGTTTATTAGTGCTCAAAGGAAACTACGAGATTCTTTCTTTTGCTCAATTGTACACAAGACACCTGAAACCCAGGTAAACAAAGGGATCCATCCAAGGTTACAAAACAGTCAGGTCTTTGGGCGTCTAGTTCTTACCTACATTTCATATCTCCTCCAAAGAAAGAAGGTCTCACCCTCTTGCCATTCTTTTATACCTTCTTTTTCCTTCAGGAACAATTCATCAAAATACTAAAAGAGAGACTGCATCTACACTCACTTCAGAATGATCACAGGTCTTGATTTTAGAAAAAACACAAGGACTTGATTGTATAACATATGTTGATACTCTTGAGTACTCGTTGCCTTTTCTGTCATCTAGAAAACAGGATCCTGGTAGATTGCAAGGTTTTCTTTTCCCATTCACAGCAAAAGAAACTATTGAGAAAACTAAGTTAAAAAAAAGTGATGTAGCTCTCAAACTTTAGTATGTATAAGAATCTTCTAGAAATTTAAATTCTGAGGCCACACTCAGAAACACTTATATAGAAAGACTATAGAAGGGTCCAGAATCTTTGCTTTTAACAAGCACCCAGATGATCAACACAGTCATCTAGTAACCTTGAGAAAATATATAAAGAAAGTGACCTGTGGGCTGTATCGGAAGACAGTTTGCCAAGAATACTCTCGGTTCCCATGAATAGAATTAAAAGAAGGAAAAATGGAAAGAATAGGAGCCATTGGAAGCTTGATTTCAGCAAATTTATGGAGGGAGGATAGAGAATAGCAAGAGTGTGAGATCTATTATTTTCTTGAATTGTGGTATAACTGACATAGAGTACTATGTTAGTTTCAGAGTACTATGTTAGTTATGATTCGTATTTGTATACATTGTGAAATAATCACAATAATTCTAGCGAACACTCATTTTCTTTATCCATTTATCACACAGAGTTATAAAATTTTTTCCTGTGGTAAGAAATTGTGAGATCTATACTCTTAGAAACTTTCAAATTACACATATAGTATTATTAATTATAGTAAACATGCTGTACACGACATCCCCAAACTTCTTTATTTTATAAGTGGAAATCTGGCTTTTTTGACCACCTTCACCCATGTTGCCCATCCCCTATGCCTCGGGCTCTAACAACCACCAATCTGTATTTATGAGCTCATTTTGTTTTATTTTTTATATTCCACATATAAGGGAGATCACGTGGTATTTGTCTATCGCATTTCACTTGGCATAATGCCCTCAAGTTCCATCCATGTCGTTGCAAATGGCAAGATTTCCTTCTTTTGTGCAGCTGAATAACATTTCATTTTATACACACCACATCTTCTTTACCCATTTATCTGATGGTGGACACTTAGGATGTTTCCGTGTCTTGGTTCTTATAAATAATGCTGCAGTGTGGGGAGGGACTCCCGCAAGTCAGCAGTGTAGGAAGATCCTGAACTCGTGGCCTCCTACGGGCCCACCAGATCTATAGCTACAGCTCTGAAAGGGATCTGAAAGCTAGATTAATTGCTTCTCCACAACAAAGGATAAACAGACCACATTGAGATGAGTAGGAGAGGCAGAGACATGGTCTCACCCAACACCCGTGGTCCCAGAGCGGCAACCCACAGCAGGGAAGGATCTCATCAGTCTGGTGCTTCTCCCACAGGAGCAAGAGCTTGGTGACTCACATCAGGCACCCCGACCCCTGGGATCTACACTGGAGACATGAGCGCCCAAAATGTCTGGCTTGGAAAACCAATGGGGCTAACGTCCAAAGGACTCAAAATGTAGAAAACTAAGATTCCCCTTTTACTTTTTAATTTATTATTTTTTTAAATTTTGAGACAGAGAGAGGCAGGGGACAGAAAGAGAGGGAGAGAGAGAATCCCAAACAGGCTCCATACTGTCAGCATGGAGCGCATCTCCAGGCTGAAACTTACAACTATGAGCCAAAATCAAGAGTTGATGCTTAACTGACTGAGCCACCCAGGTGGTCCCTAAGATTCCCCTTTAAAAGGGCTCAAGTGACATCTCACTTACCTTGAGACCCAATGAAAAAACAGCAGTTGGAAAAGCACCTAGACTATAGGTAGAAGAAAATGGATGGAATGACGATGTGCTAGTATGAGGATGTAGTTTTTTTCTTTTTATCATGTTTTTCTAAATAGAATAGCTTGGTTTCTTAGAACTTTCCCTTAAATGCAATTTAAATTATAATAATGGTAACTTTATCTGCTTAGTATTTTTCTGTTGTAACATGCTTTCACATTATTATAACCCATGAAACTTACTATATGCCCAGTCTGGTGAAGTGAGACTCATTGGAGTTCATCAAAGCTTTTGGTTATCTAAATACTATACATTTTTAAATTTATATTTAAAATTAAAATTTTTTAATTTTTAGAAATTTAGCATTTTCTCTAATCTGCTTTTATGAGTAATGTTTGAAATCTGTGAGCAATATATTTAAAGAGTTTTTAAATTTATTTTTGAGAGAGAGAGAGAGAGTGAGAGAGAGAAAGCTAGTCAGGGAGGAGCAGAGAGAGAGAGAGGGAGAGGGAGAGGGAAATCCCAAGCAGGTTCAGCACTGTCAGCACAGAGCCAGATGTGCTGATTTGAACTCACAAACTGTGAGATCACAACCTGAGCCAAAACCAAGAGTCGGATGCTTAGCTGACTAAGCCACCCAGGTGCCCCTGTGCATTACCTTTTTAAAATTATGTTAAAGCTTAAAAAATGTAGACAAATATGCCTTTTTCATTGTTTTAGGACAAACATTAAGATTCTGTGTGTCTTTTTCTCTAATTCCTGTTTGTTTTTAGTTGGTTTTCACTTTGGTTTGCTTTTGGAGAATAATACCTTCCCCTATATACTCTTAAATATATTTGATGGACAAATCTACCTTTTTTTCAGTAAATTGTTATAGAATTATTTTCTTTATAAAGCAGTACACACGACTTACTTTTTGACAAGAAATTATACATCCTAATTTCAAATGATAGCATTTATGCTTCTATTTTTCGAATGGTTATTTATTTATTTGAGAGAAAGAGACAGAGTGTGTGTGAGACAATGTGTGAGTGGGGCAGGGCCAGACAGAGAAGGAGAGAGGATCCCTAGCAATCTCCACACTCAGCTCAGAGCCCGACATGGGGCTCGAATTTACCACTGTGAGGTCATGACCTGAGCTCAAATCAAGAGTCGGACGCTTAACTGACTGAGCCACCCAGTCGCTCCACGTTTATGCTTCTATTCATGTTCCTCTTTCCAACCTAACTTACAGAGGAATAAAATTCTCGATGACCTCTCCAAGAAGGTTCAGATTCACCAAGTGACACTAATCCCCAAGGTCAAGAGGAGGAGGAGTACAGTCCAGAAAGGGTCGCTGATGGGCTGGTAAAAATGGGTCCTACGTGAAAAGTGGCTCTGCCACTGCTTGGTCAGAAGCCCTGAGAGAGATGTGATGTCCTGCTTGGGGTCTTTCCATTCTATCCCCCAGTAACGCAGAGAAACTGCCCCCCAATAACAGCAAGTGGTTGCCTAGGCGAGCAGGCTTGGCCAGCTCAGCTTTGACACTGCAACTGGATCCCATCAGAAGCAGCCACAGCATCGCCCACCCAGCTTTCCTGACAGCGCTGACTCTCAGCCAGGAAAATGTGGTGTACCTCCTTTTCTACAGTACAAAACCACGGCGGGTTGTGAAGGATTCGATCTGGGAGGACGTACAACCTCGAGGCAACAACCCTTGACATCACAGACCCCCTGTCCCGTGTGAAGAGAAATGGGTGAGAATTAGCAAGAGGTAACAAGGGAAGGCCTTTGTTTGTAGGCAGAAATTACACGCTTTCTTTGTCGAAAGATATACACACTCTTCTTCCTGAATGGGCTGCTGAAGAGAACTTTAAGTTCAGTGATGATGTCAGTAACAGGTGAATGATTTGTTTACATAAGCTTAACACCAGAATTGATCATGTAGTATAGTAAACTGGATAAGAAAGCCAAATACTCAGAGGCAGAAAAGACAGCTATGCACATAGCGTGACGTTAGAAGAATTGAAAGACTGAACTGACTGGGTGGTTCAGTCAGTTAACCATCTGGCTTAGGTCATGATCTCGCCGTTTGGGAGTTTGAGCCCCGCTGTCAGCACGGACCCCACTTTGGATCCTCTGTCCCCCCCGCCCACATCTCTCTGCCCCAACTCTGCTCATTCTCTCTCTCTCTCTCTCAAATAAATAAATACTTAAAAAGAGAGAGAAGTTGAAAGAAAACTCGAATTCCAAAATGCGTACTCAAGGTGCCACCACGGTATCTGAAATTCACACCAGCAGACAAATCACTACTTTGGAATAATGAAGTATATCTCTAAGTGTGTTCTCCAGGGAGCATTGGCAGTTGTTAAACTAGGAAGAAAAAAAAGTGCAGACAGACAGATATGTTTGCTAATGTTCATGAATTTTGGAAAATCTCAGGTTTAAACAAATAGCTCTCTTTACCGTAGAACTTACCCAGTCTTGGAAAAGCTACGAAGTCTTATGAATCTCCAATAACAGTCACAAATAGGTAGTTTTTCCAAACCTGATTGGCCATTCGACACCCTTTTTAAAAAAATAATGTATCTTATTAAATGTTCAGGTTTTTTTTTTTTACTTTTTTAAAATAGTTTATTGTCAAGTTGGTTTCCTTATAACACCCAGTGCTCATCCCAACTGCCCTCCTCCATGCCCATCTCCCCCCTCCGCCACACCCCCATCAGCCCTCAGTTTGTTCTCAGCATTCAAGAGTCTCTCATGGTTTGCCTCCCTCCCTCTCCCCCACTATTTTTCCCCTCTTCTCCCCCATGGTCCCCCGTTAAGTTCCTCCTAATTCTCCTATATGTCAAAAATGCATCTTTCCCAGATGACCCATACTAGTATGCAAATATCCTAGTAAGATGGGCAGCTCATGAACTCCTTACCATTCATGAATGCTTGAGCATGGCTTTCCCCCCTCCCCTGCCCCGCCCCCATCAAACTCAGGAGCTTCAGAGAACAGAACTTGGAGCAACAAGGGCTTTACATTTGGGCCTGAATGAAAGGGAATGAGTGTTACCTAGAGGGGGCTGACAGGGGTGAGGGGTGGTGCCTGGCAGGTGGACGCAGGTGTGGCACCCTAAGAATTACTACTACCCATCTCACAGTGAGGACGGGGTGCATAATGCGGAGTCCAGAGAAGATGGGAGAATCCCCAGACAGACCGGAATGGAAGCGAACAGGGAAAATAGAGAGAGACATCATAGCAAATTTTTTTCATGGAAATCTTTTGTTTCCAACTACCTTTACCAAGAGAAAGAGTCACTATTTCTTCTTTCCAGTGGCAGCCAGCCATTATAGCCTTCCATTTCAAAGTCTCCCAAATGGAATTCTTTCTGTGGCCAAACATAAAGAGTATGGTGGCAGTGTGCAAAACGGCAGAAGCCTCCAGCAAACCAAAGTTAATTCCCAACACGCAAGAGACTGTGACCCTCTGACGCTCTGAACACCAGATACATTTAAACTCCTCCTCTTTTTTTATGGAAAATGGGTTCATTTTACTCTTTTGTTAAGTTCTTATATTTTGAGAGAGAAAGAGAGAGTGTATGAGAGGGCTGGGGCAGAGAGGGAAAGAGAGAATCCCAAGCAGGCTCCGAGCAAGCCTTGATCTCACAATTTGTGAGATCATGCATGACCTGAGCAGAAATCAAGGGTCTGACACTCCACTGACTCAGCCTCCCAGGCACCCCTCATTTCACTTTTTAAAAAATCATTACTCAAAACCACGCATGGTTTGTACAATTTCACTCATATGTAGAATTTAAGAAACAAAACAAAGGAAAAAAGGGGGAAAAAAAAAGACAAACCAAAAAACAGACTCTTAACTAGAGAGAGCACACTGATGGTAACCAGATGGAGGGGTTGGGGGGTGATGGGTGAAATAGGTGATGTACCTAAGTACCTAAGGAGGACATTTGTGACATGCAACCTGGCGTCGTACAGAAGTGCTGAATCACTATATTGTATACCTGAGATTAATACAACACTGAATCCTAACTACACTGTAATTAAATTTTTTAAAAAAGAGATGAAGGAAAAAAAAGGGCATTCGTTAAAAGCATTATGTATGGAATAGTTAGGAAAAAACCCAATTTTTAATTCGGTATTTTGTATGTATCCTTATGCTGAGAGTTTTAGATTCTGTTCCCAGGGATATTAATTTCTACTACATGAGATATTGCTTTCTGCTGAAGACTGAAGTTTTAGCCAAGGCTTTTGAATTAATACGTAAACACCATTCTGATTTTAAAAGTAAAGTGCTCAAATACTGCAAATGATGGGGGATTCGCTTGAACCTAAAAGCAACTTTTAGGCTTCGCCTTCCATGAGAGCTGAAAATAGTTCACAGGTGATGATGGGAGTTCTATTTTGGGAGATGAGCATATCATGTCAGGACCATAATTCAAGGAAGATGTGATATGTGGTGGACTGGTGGACGGTTACTTTGAATTGTATCCTTTTCCAGCTGCAGGAAAAACGTGTCTTGTCACAGCAGGAGGGCTTTAGCCCCTCCTTCCCACTTAGAATCACATTTTCCACCTTAATCCTCATATTCCATGAAGTATTTTTTTAAAATTTTTTTTTAATGTTTTATTTATTTCTAGGAGACAGAGAGAGACAGCGTGAGCAGGGGAGGGTCAGAGAGAGAGGGAGTCACAGACTGAAACTGGCTCCAGGCTCTGAGCTGGCAGTCAGCACAGAGCCTGACGCGGGGCTCGAACCCACGAACCGCGAGATCATGACCTAAGCAAAAGTCGGACGCTTAACCGACTAAGCCACCCAGGCGCCCCACCATGAAGTATTTTTTAAGTGTCTTTATTTATTTTGAGAGCAAGAGTGTGTGTGAGAGGGGGAGGGGCAGAGAGACAGGGAGAGAGAGAGAAAGAGAATCTGAGCTGTCAGCACAGAACCCGATGAGGGGCTTGATCCCAGGAACTGAGATGGTGACCTGAGTCGAAATCAAGAGTCAAACTTGTAACCGACTCAGCTGCCCATGCACCCCCTCAGTGAAATATTTTCTTGTTAGGTTTCTGCTGCCTGTCAAAAGGCACAATCTGCCTGTTAAGTGATGTGCTAAGATATTTGTACTTTATCAACTGCTAATTAGAGTGACAGCCTAGCAAGCTTTTTCTTTTTCTAAATGTAGTGCAGCTCTTCATGTCTAGGCTTAGGTTAAAAGTGCAGCCTGACATAACTAGTCTCCTTTTACATGTTCTCCGAATGCTGACAGATATATTTTCTAGGCTGGTAAGTCAGACAGTCCTGTTATCTGAAAGAGGAAAGAAGGCAAGCAAAAAAAAAATCAGGGAAATAAACATTTCCATGACTTTCACCCATGCCAGAAGGAAAGTAATAATCCCAGTGCTGAGGAGTCTAAGTGATATCTTATTCCTACAGGATTTATTTTTTTTTTAATGTTTTATTTATTTCTGAGAGAGAGAGAGAGACAGCATGAACAGGGGAGGGTCAGAGAGAGACAGAGACAGAGAATCTGAAAGGCTCCAGGTTCCAAGCTAGCTGTCAGCACAGAGCTCAACATAGGGCTCGAACCCATGAACCTTGAGATCATGACCTGAGCCGAAGTCAGACCCTTAACCGACTGAGCCACCCAGGCATCCTCCCTACAGGATTTATTTTAAAACACTGAATTTGCCCCTTGTTAAAAGATACTATGTTGTTTTCTATTGCCATAATCAATGATGTAATGATAGCTTGTTCCTTTTAACTAAAACCCTCACTAATATCAAATCCTGTATTTTCTACCTTTTTTTCCTCTTTACTTTTCCATCTCTCCCCGACCTGTTACAAAGTCACCTTCATATAAGGCTGGTTTAGGATCGTGAATCTGAGCCACAGAAATGACTCAGGGCAGGTACATCTGCAAAGTCAGGTGTGAGCAAGGAAGACTCAGAATAGGTTTTCCTGCAAGTCACAGGCAAGAAACAAATCCCAGACAAGGCAAAGGGACTTCTATCCATCCCGCTGATCAGGCAGAGGAATTGTTCAGCACATTCTCCTTTAGCCAAAGCAGAGCAAAAACAAGTGTCCTGGAGCAGGCACCTATCAGCTCCGCCCTGGCCCACTGCCCGTCCCCCACTCCTCCCCATTCTGAAAGCTTAGCCAGTGTCCTCACTGAACACTGTTTCCTGAGCACACAACTGAAGGCAAGTAGAAGCAAGCCAAGACGTATTGCAAAATAAGACGCAACCAACATTATCTGCCAGATCGCTGATACCAAATACTGCTCCAATCAAAGAAGTGAAAGAAGTTACTTAACATCATTGCGTTAAAAAAATTTTTCTTAATGTTTATTTATCTTTCAGGGAGACAGAGAGAGACAGAGCATGAGCAGGGGAGGGGCAGAGCAGGAGGGAGACACAGAATCGGAAGCAGGCTCCAGGCTCTGAGCTGTCAGCACAGAGCCCAACATGGGGCTCGAACACATGAACCCTGAGATCCTGACCTGAGCATCAGTCAGATGCTCCACCGATTGAGCCACCCAGGTGCAC
Source organism: Hyaena hyaena (assembly GCF_003009895.1). Classification (NCBI taxonomy): domain Eukaryota; kingdom Metazoa; phylum Chordata; class Mammalia; order Carnivora; family Hyaenidae; genus Hyaena; species Hyaena hyaena. The sequence continues at coordinate 2,057,659 of NW_024080905.1, read as the reverse complement.
CCCCCCAACTTTTTTTTTTTTTTTTTTTTTTTTTGAGCAAGAACAAAGCCAGCGCTTGCCTGCATTGTGTTCTCCAGTCGGCTCCCTTGACAAAGTCACATGCCTTCTAATTTCAAATCCTCATTGGCCCCATGGCTCTAGTTAGTTACCAGGTTTCTTTGTGGTTAATGACTGGGTCAGAATGTTTAGTAGGGAGAGGCTGAGCAGAAGGGAGATGGAGCCCATACCTTCTGTGGTATTCCTGGGACTGTGGCATTGACTGAGGTCCCACATGACCTGCTTTGCACCTGAGTCCTTCTCAGTGCCCCTCCCAGCTCAGACCCCCCGGAGCTGCCTCTGTCCTACCTAATTCTAGCACGGAAGCCAGTGAGGCCAGAACTGCCACCATTAACTTGGGATCCACCCCACAAACTGTCCTCGCCCCATACCCCACAGATAGAAAGGGAGTCTTTGTGAAAAGTGTCACACAGTGTCTCACCGGGAAAAGCTTCGGATCTCTGAGTTTAGAAGAGTGAGCCAGGGTGCATGGGTGGCCCAGTAAGCATCTGACTTCAGCTCAGGTCTTGATCTCACGGTTCATGAGTTTGAGCCCTGCATTGGGCTCTGTGCTGACAGCTGGGAGCCTGGAGCCTGCTTTGGATTCTGTCTCTCTCTCTCTCTGTCCCTTCCATGCTTGTGCTCTGTCTCTCTCTGTCTCTTTCTTTCTCATAAAAAGTAAAAAAAAAAAAAAAAAAAAAAATTAAAAAAAAAAGAAGAGGAGCAAGCCTCTTAACCCCAAATCTGCCAAGTACAGAATAATCCTCCTCCCAAATACATACTTTGTGACTTTGTTAAGCCTCTGTCTGTATACTCAGGCTGGACATCATAGGATTTTGAGTATTAATGTTAAAATAGTCTTCTCAATATGTGCCTATTGTAAACATTATTCCTTGGGGAATTATAATCCTTTATTATAAGGCTGAGACCAAGTCAAGTTTATTCATTTGCTGTGGAACTAACTAGCATCGTGTGTGCTCAATTCTGTTGTGAGAGAACTTCTATAAGTCACGTCTCCCTTATTTGCTGTGTCTTTGAGAAGGGGTATCAATAGCTAATTTTCAAGACAAGCTAAATTTGGCAAACCTGTGTTAGGAAATATGGCGTTTGCTGTCAGTTTGCAACTCTGATTTATAGCAGTAATACCTTCCCTCCTCTTTGGCATCTTGCATCCAGAACGTGGTGTGATGAAGGTACCTGAAATATTGAAATACTGGATGCCTTGCACAGGAGAGTGCTGCCCCTGGGATAGGGGGTGGGGGGTGGGTGAAAAGAGAGGGCAATGAGACCAGAGAGGAGTATGCACTGGGTGTCTATGGTTTTGGTAATGTTGAGTGGTGGGTTCACAGATGTTTATTTTCCTACAAGGCTTTATAACTTCCATAATGTTCATTGAATATATTCTTCTGTATCAGTTAAAATACCATGTGCCTGATAATCAAATAGGACTATGTTAAAGCTTCCACACGTTTATGCACCTTCTGTTAAAAAAAAAAAAAAACATAGTTCTGTATTTTTTTAAATATTTTTATTTATTTCTAGAAGAGAGAGAGAGAGAGACAGCGTGAGCAGGGGAGGTTTAGAGAGAGGGAGTCACAGACTGAAACAGGCTCCAGGCTCTGAGCTGGCAGTCAGCACAGAGCCCGACGTGGGGCTCGAACCCACGAACCGCGAGATCATGACCTAAGCGAAAGTCGGACGCTTAACCGACTAAGCCACCCAGGCGCCCCACATAGTTCTGTATTAAAATGGCCACATCATCCTCACATCCTATTACCGTGTAAACATCAGAATAATGAAATGCTCTATTTTAAGGAACTTTAAGAAAAAGAATGCCAAAATCTAATATAGATGTTTTCCTATTACATCTGTTACTATTAACACATTCTAACCTTAATCTCACACATATGCCACGATTGTGGAGTGCTTTCTGACTCACTCACTCTGTTTCTCTGAAGTTAAAACCTTTCTCTGGGACTTCAGAGTGTTTGAGTTAAAAGCCCTTTTGAGTCTGCTTATTTCTCAGTGGTTGGAGATTTTTTAAAAAATCCCAGTGAATGTCCTTTGCCTCTTTCTGAGAGAAGAGAGTTGGATACTAGATTGTTTTTAAGATCTTCTTCTGGCTCTAAAAATTGGATCCTGTGACAGTCCAGGAACGTGTTAAGTTGCCTTTCCAGTTTCCCTGTTCTCAGAGCATCTGGTTCCTTCTTAACACAATTGAAGAAAAAGAACTCATGGAGGGGCGCCTGGGTGGCCTAGTCGGTTAAGCGTCCGACTTTCGCTTAGGTCATGATCTCGCGGTTCGTGGGTTCGAGCCCCGCATCAGGCTCTGTGCTGACTGCCAGCTCAGAGCCTGGAGCCTGTCTCAGAGTCTGGGACTCCCTCTCTCTCTGACCCTCCCCTGCTCATGCTGTCTCTCTCTCTCTCTCCTAGAAATAAATAAAAAACATTAAAAATTTTTTTAAGAAAAAGAACTCACGGAGTTAGGAGTTATTTTGCTCCCTGACTTCACACACACACACACACACACACACACACACACACACACACACACAGAGTACTTAGGGAGCTGGTCTCACGGAGTTTCCAGCTCGGGTCTAATCCTGCATCTGTTGATAGGTGCCAGACACCATTCCCTTGTCTTGGTAACAACAGCTAACATTTCTTGATCCCTTTGCTATGTCCTGTGCTAAGCACTTAACTTGGATTACTGGGTCGTTATTTCTTAGCATTTGCATTTCAGAGTCAGCTAGTCCCAGACTGAAATCTCAGGTCTGCCCTTTATTAGCCAGGAGACCTTGAGCAGAAAGAATTCAGATCATTGGTTAGGCTCAGTTTCCCCATCTGCAAAATGGGGATCATAAAAATATTTACATAGGGCTACTAAAGTAGAGAGACTGGCACACAGACTGCCATAAATGTTGACAACACTATTTTTGTTGTTCTTATTAGCATTATTGCCTGTGCCACTACAATGACCAATATTCCTAAATCCTTGCTCCTAGGCTCCTCGCTGGTGGCTCTGACACTTGACTTTCTTACCTCCAGCCTGGGTGTCAAATCCCTTTTTCTGACCTCTTGGACCCTGGGCTCCTCACATGGGTGATTCCCCAGAGGCTGTACCCTGAGGCCCACCTCCACCTCCACACTGTTTCCTTGGTTCTATTTGCTGTAGCTGACTTCTCTGTACTTAAACCCTCATTATGTGGACTTTCTAGCAAACTCCCCCAGTATTGTTCTGAAGCCTCCAGAGAAGACATTCTCATGGTCCTAATGCTTAACCCCCACACCAACTTATGAAGGTACAGGGTCTCTGCCATCCTCAATATGTGGATTCCTCTCAGATCCCCAGATAGCTCCTTCAGTTCCCATCATCCCCCAGCAAGATGAGGCACATAGCGAATCTGCAAAACCACCTGGCCACACCTATGTGCAAGAGAGGCTATAACGTGTACCTTTAATAGGGTGGCCATGGGGGCGCCTGGGTGGCTCAGCTGGTTACACGTCCGACTCTTGGTCATAATCTCACGGTTTGTGAAATGGCAGCGCCCGGAGTCTGTCTGGGAGTCTCTCTCTCCCTCTCTCTGCCCCTCCCCCCTCCACTTACCCTGTCTCTGTCTCTCTCAGATTAATAAATAAAACCAGAAACAAAAACAGGGTGGCCATGAATGCTGCTGAATTAACAGTGTGAAAGAAAAGAAGAGCGGATCTTCACGACAGCCAGCAAGTTGCCCGAGAGAGAGGTAGTAGTATTTTCATTTTATTGGAGGACACCATGACTAAGAGAAATTAGGAGTCGCACAGCAAGAAAGTCAAGGAGCCAGGAACTGAAGTCGGGTCTTGCAGACTCTGGAGCTATGTCTGAAGGTACTTGTCGTGGTGCCTTCCGCCCACCTTCACTGAGAACCTAGACGCTTCCAGCACCTTCTACCATGATATTTGTCCCAGATTTCCCCCCTTATTCTACCTGGAAGATTGAAGCCAACTCTTCTCTTCCTGTTATTTTAGCTACAACATGGCTTATATGTCAGAGTGTATTTTTCGATATCCCAGTATATTGTTACCTCTCTCAATATTTACTAAGTGATACAATCTTGCCAACAACTCAAGAAGAGCTCTTTAAGGACTAAAGTTGCAAAGGCTGTGGTCCTCACCTGGTACAAAATATTTCAAACCATTATTTCAACAAAGTTTCTGAATAGCAATTTCAACTAATTTCACAGCAAAAAACAAAAAACAAAAAACAAAAAACAACACACACACACAATCACAAAAGACCCCGAAAAGAAAACAAAGAAATTCTCTATATTAGGTAAAGAAAAAAAAAGCCGAATCATTTGAATTATAAATTCAAGCCAGCCCTTCAACATTTGCGTCAAGTCCACATCGTTTTGTTTTTCAGCACCGAGACAACTACTATTTGGTATTCTTCACAGACACACAAGCCTGGACTTACAGTTAATGAATAGCTTCCTGCTGAGTTTTTTGGATTTAATTTCATTCTGTTCAACTTAGCTCTCAACACTGTATTTATAAGAGATCGATAATCGCATTATTGTGTGCTAACAGATGCCTCTAACACTTAAATAATTCTCTCAAGGATTTGGGAGGCCATCATGGAAGCCATTTAATATTAGTCATTAATATTAGCAGGCTAAGGGAGAGTAGTTTTTTTAATTTGCATACAGTACCGCCCAATTCTCTTACTAGGACAAATACTGTATTAATCAGGGCCGACTATCTGCTGTAACAAATGATCCCCACATCTCGGTGGCTTAATACATTTTTCACTTACATTTTCTCACAATTAGGGTTGGCAGGGAGTTTCTGCTCCCTATGCTCATTCAGAGACAGCCTGCTTCTCTTCTATTTCTCCATTTTCCAGGTTCTATGGACTCTCTCCATCCAGGACATGAATGGAGAAAGAATGGAGGATGCTGAGTGGGTGGGACATTTTTTGATGGACTGCTCTGGTTGCCACTTTTACTACATCCCATTGGCTGGCACCCAGTGGCAAGCACTCACTTACCTGCAAAGGAGGCTGGGAAATGTAGTATAGCTACCTGCCCAGGAGAGGAGGACATGGCTTTAGTAAGCAACCTAGTCACCAAATAAAATTTAGTCTCTGCCACAAATACCAAGACAAGAGGAAAGAAATAGGAAATTCAATTTAAAAGGTCTTTTTTTGTGGGGGAGGGGGAGAGAGGTACCTGCGTGGCTCAGTCGGTTAAGCGTCCAGCTTTGGCTCAGGTCATGATCTCATGGTTCATGGGTTTGAGCCCGGGGTCTGGCTCTGTGCTGACAGCCTGGAGCCTGGAGCCTGCTTCCGATTCTGTGTCTCCTCGCTCTCTGCCCCTCTACCGCTCACACTCTGTGTGTCTCTCAAAATAAATAAACACTAAAATTGGTTTTCTTTACATTAATGATGATAAAGTTGAAAATTATGACCTTATTTATACTAGCAAATCTAGTGGAGTAATAGGTGTTCTAAATTCAAGTCATCTTTTTACAAGTTACTGACAAACTGCTATCTAAGGTCAAAAATTTTTTTTTTCCAGTAAAATATTCACAACATGAAATTTAACATTTTCAAGTGTGCAGCTGAACAGCATAAAGCACACTCACCCTGTTGGACTAAGTCACCGCGATCCACTTCCACAGTTTTTTCTTCTTCCCAAACTGAAACTCTGTACCCATTACATGAACTCCTTGTCCTTCCCCCCAGCCTCTGGGGACCACCATTCTACTGATGTCTCTATGAATTTGACCACTTCGGGCACCTCACAGAAGTGAAAACATACAATATTGGTTCTTTTGTGTCTGACTTATTTCACTTAGCATGTCTTCAAAGTTCATCCATGTTATCACCTTATCAGAATTTCATTCCTTTTAAGGCTGAATAACATTCCATCGTATGCATAGACCACATTTTGTTTGTCCATTGGACACCAGTGGACACGGGTTGTTGCCTGCTTTGGACTCTTGTGAATAATACTGTTACCAGCACGGGTGTACAAATATCTGTTCACGTCCTTGCCTTCACCTTTTTTGAATAAACACCCAGAAGTGGAGTTGCTGGATTATTTGGTAATTCCATGCTTAATTGTTTGAGCAACTATTCTACTGTTTTTCCTAGTGGCTCTAAAGTCGTAACAGTTCCAAAGACAAACTTGTAATTGGCTTCTACAAAAGGCTACACTGACTCATCTGTAAAGGGAGTGTCCCCATTAAAAGTTTCCAGAATTGGGGGGTTATGTGTTTTCAATTTAGCTCTTTAAGAACTAGAAAGGTTTTAATCTCATTCGTCCTTTGCTTCTAAGTGATGTACTGAAATATATTGAGTAATTAGTTGTGTTCTCTGGGAGGTGTAAGGAATAGGCATTTGATAGAAAAATGTGTGATGAAAGTTCTGTCCTAGCTCTCTTGTGACATTGGTATCTAATAGATTTTCTGGAAACCATGGGACTAGTTTATCACACTAGGACTAAAAATTAAACCAAGAAAATCTCTGTAGCACTGTCAATTTGAACTTCCAATTAACAGTTAAAACCTGACAGCCACACCATTTACAAACTGATATATCATCGGCTGTGCTTTTTCTTTCTTTCTTTTTTTTTTGCAGCTGCTCATCTGATAATTATCTGGATGACATCATATTTTGGCCTCTTTGGTTTTTTTCTTTTCCCCTGTAGACTATTTTGTGTAAATATTTGAAACAACTAACTAGTGTGATGAAACCCTGAGTGCTTTCCAGAAGTTTAACCCAAACAGCGAGGGGTTTTGGATGTTTGGTTTTGATTTCATTCTTTCAGCCCATTTAGGGTTTCTGAGTACGAGTACTGTCAAAATTCAAAGATACCATGAAAATGAAAAGCAGTTACTGTGGATACGAGAGCACGTTTGAACTAAACCCTTCTCTGAGAGCTTGATTTGGAAACCTTTGGTTCCTTAATAATATGATTTTTAACTCAGCTATTTCATCACAAGGCTATGGTGGTACATTGATATTCTAGGTTTAAAAAAATATCTCCAAGTTAAGCTTTTCCAGGAGGTGAGGCCGAAAAATGAAGTTGGGCACATGGTTTGATGTCAGATTATTACTGTGGACAGCTGAACATCATACCAGACCCCTTTCGTCCATTCTTGTCTGTCTGTCCGTAAGGCTAGCAGATCTGGGGGCCCAGCACTGGAGATTTGGGGGCCCAGCACTGGAGAATGTTTATTTTAATTATTTTCCAATAAGACAGCATTTGGTGCTTCACCAACAGTGCTGCTTAAATCACTTACGATGTGACATGGAATTATAGAATATAGACTCGAATACTACAAGGCATCAACGCTTTTCACTGTTGTACACGGGATTTGTGCGGATTTCTCTCCCCTTGTTTGAATGCACGTATGCACAATTGTTGCATAAAGTTCCTGATAGAAGACTTCTACATATTAATTTGAAGTTTCTTTGAAGCTGTTTCTTTCAAAGAAAAATAACATCGACACTAGTTCCTCTTTAACACTGTCTTTTAAGGAGTAAAGCCATAGAAGTGAGAGCCTGCATGTGAAATCCGTCACAAATCTTGTACAATGGGTGCAATGTGGTTAGCGGAAGATTTAGTGACTTCCATAAAGAAAAGCTGACGTCATTTTTTAACATGAACCTTGTATATAATTTCACTTCTGGCAGCGTAGACTAGTAAAATGCAAAGCATTATAAATGATGGACTTTTAACTCCTCTCCTTAACAATCATTGTCACGTACACATTTATATGTGGTTGCAGCACGGGCAATCAAAGTGGTAGCCAGCACTGAAATCACTCTAGAAGCTTCCCTCCATCCATCTATTCATTATACAATCCCCATATGAGCCCCAGTCATCCCTAGTGATATTGAACTCTCTCAATACTCCTTCCTCGGGGGTTCTTAACTTCTGCATTTATTCTTGTCTCTCCCACTCTTGGGCCCTATTTTTATCCCCTTCCCTGTTCCTAGGATTTAAGCAGCCTCTTCCTTAAAGGACCATTGGTGTCCTTCAGTTTTGTCTCCCTGCCTGTCCTTTACCAACTTCTCATAGTTTTACCTTCCTTAAAACACACACACACACACACACACACACACACACACACACCTTCATTTCCTTTTCCCTTCTTTTTTTGACTGAAATAGTATCAGTTGATTACCCAGCCTCTTACGAAAGTGCCCTGCCTGCTCTCTACTAAGAAGGTGTGGTATAGAGACACCGACCAAAGTATGTTCTAGCTCTGGGCTGGCACAAGGGTCTTCTCTCTTGGGGTCTGTTTTCTCATCCATCATTGTAAGAGAAAACGATTCTACCACATGTAGGCTGTTCTAAAAAGTTAGCATGATAACATATACACAGTATCTAGAGTAGCAGAATTGGCTTCAGGAAGCATCATCATCATCATTATCATTAATGTTTACCTTCCTTCCAAACGACACCTGCAGACTCCATCTGAGTACGCATCCCCTTTCCCCCAGAATTCAGGAGAAGAATAACTGAATACAGTGTAACACTTAAGGGTATTGTTCTGTATCAACCACCGATTCCAGCACTGTGTTTGGTAAACCGGTGCACTCACTTTCACTAAGCCAGTTGACACTGAAGCCTAGGGCCAGTTCAGGCATATGGACTCTGCTGGTAAAGAAGAGAAACTTCAGGCCCAGGGACATGAAACAAAGGAGAAATAAACCCAAAGTCGCTTTGTATTCGGAACGATGATCCAAATCCTGTTCAAGATACCAAACTGCCAGTGCACCTCTTCTGATTCCTTATCCCTGGAGGAAACGAAAATAGCTCCTAAAGCGTCCATGTTCCAGGCTTTTCTACAGAGATCTGGGGTCTGGGGAAAACGCAGCTGCTTCCTTTTCCCTTAGGGGATCTAGCCCCTAATCCTTTCGACTCAGATGAACGAGAGAGAGAGAGAGAGAGAGAGAAAGAAAGAGAGAGCGAGCGAGCTTTCCTTCTAGGATATTTGGGGGTATCTACAACAGACTAGGCAGAGAAAGTAAGCTCCCAGTTCAGCAGCTGAACGGCTGCTGCAGCTACCAGCCTGCTGCCCGCCCCAAGGTTAGGGCAGGCGGCCAACCGGATTGAACCCGGAGTTGGCCAGGCGGTGGGCGGGGCGGGTCATGGGCCGCTGGGCGTGGCCTAGGGCCGGGTGGGGCGTGGCAAGGGCCACAGGGCGGGGCCGAGGGCCGGGTGGGGCGTGGCCGGGACCCGCGGAACTCTGCCCTGAGACCGGCCTGGGGGCGGGGAGAAGACTGGCCCCGAGCGTGAAGTGGGAGGGGAGTGGGGAGACCTTGAAGGCCGTGCACGCTGGCCCTGCCGAGGGTCCCGGGGGAGAAGGCGGCGCGCAGCGAGCGGAGGGAAGGTGCGCGGGAGCCGGAGCGGGGGCGTGGGGGCTGTGAGTCCGGTGGGAAGGGTGGGGTCAGCAGGGGAGACTTCCGTGTTCCTGCCTGCGGGGAGCCCCGGCGATGGTCCCCCTGGAGGGAGGTTTAAAGCAGCCCGCGCTTCGGCGAGCTGCTGCCTTTCTCCAAATGCGCCGGGGAAGCTGCAAAGACGCGCAGATCGTGAGGCTGCGCGAGGCCTAGGAGGCTGGTCTGGTTGGTTACCCCAAAGTCTAAAGTCCAGCGAAGCCTGGCTTGAAACCCGAAGCCGAGAATCCCACGAGGAGCGAGGCCCCGGGGGCCCCGCGTGGCTCGAGCCCAGTGTTGCTGGACAGAAATGCTGCGGGGTTGTCGTCGGGCCGCTGTACTGGAGGGGAGGGGTTGGTGGGGGGAGGGGAGGGCTGGGGTCTTCTCTAACAAGCTGGTTCTCCTTTCCTAAGCTTTGAAATCTACTTCTGAGCCTTGAGCCTCAGACTTGCCCTTTATTTTACCGCCTCATGGTTCTTCTGACCTCAAGAGATTGCAAACACACATAGGCGCGCCTCCCCTGCGGATAAGAGCGCAGTGTTTACAGCCGCAACCTTGTGATATTTCTGGAGGCGCCTCGGGTGCAGTGACGCCTCCGAGGGGGACACATTTACAGAGGAGAGCTTGCGCCTTGTGTAAACACGTGTCCGTTCGCCCGCACATCACCGCCACACTGGAGGAAAACGACAGGCGTTGGCTCCTATCCTAAAGGATCATCGCAGTCATTGTCAAATAGATTGAGGGTCTGTGGAAGAACCGCGCGCTGACACTTCTGACACCGCCTTGGCCAGTTGCGTCTTATTTTGCATAGACAGCAGGGGTGTTCAGCAGTTATCCTGAAGGCCTGGTGCCATTCCGGAAGTAACTAACCCCCCTTCAAAAAGAAATCTCAGTGCACCCTGCAAAGAAAAAGGGATCAGGCAACTAGCTGTTGAGAGCAAGGTAGCAACTTCATTTCAACAGAATTGGAACACAAAATTCACAGCGTGCCGCTACATGAAATTGTGTTTTCCATGCGTGGAGGCTGGATGTTGCTTTATTGTTACAGAAGTTACTAAAATATATGTAGTATAGATTGGGGGCATAAAACAGCAGAATGCATTTTATTTCCATCCCTTGCTCTTAGAACCGAAAGAGGAATGCGCACGCCTATGTTTTCCAACATTAGTGAAAGCCAATCACCAGGGGTCTTCTTTGAGCTCTGTGCCCTACAAGTTCACACTTTACACTGCTCCCTGAGGTGTTCTCCTGTTACAGAGGAGGGAGTGAAGGCACAGGGGTGAGGCCGCACTGCTGGAAAGTTTAGGAAAAAAACAACAACTATGTCTTTCTAACTCAAAACCTGTGCTCCTACCACTGAGAACCCCATACCCCCACCCGTCGCACTACTTTTTCACCAGTGTGTCCCCTGTCCAACAGGAACTAAAGGTACGCTGGTGGAGGGGGCTATAAGATGATGCTGGCTTAAGTACTCTGAGGACCCGTGAGTGCAACCTCATTCTATTTCTGATTCCGGCTCTTCGACTTTGCACGAGTTACTTATCTTCTCTAGGCACATAAAAGTAATTGATCTCTAGGTCTCTGCTAGATCGAAAAACCTATAGATTTGTGAAAATAAGATCCTGCTTTTACCACTTAATGATATTTTTGGTCACACTTGGTGTTGGAATTACGGGGAAGTCGGGAAGGGCTGGTTTATTCCTTCAATAAAAGTGTGTTGTGTAGCTGGACACGCTCTGGGGCTGCTGCAGTCCAGAACAGGGCAGATGAGGATTCTAGCCTCGAAGGGTTGGACATATATTCTGGTTGGACACTGGGAGACCCGAGGAAACCCAGAAAGAACCAACACACAAGTGAATTAACCAACAGCTACAAATTGTGAACAGAGGGCTGTGATAAAGGAAAATGGAGCAGAGAGGTGGGTGGGGCGCTCTGGATGTGGAAAGGAGTCCTCACCAAGTCCAGCTGGTTTAGAAGGATGAGAAGGACCTAGAGATGTCCCTTCCTTGCAGTGGGACCTGCTTGGGCAAAGGGGCCACGGAAGAACCTGGCATGTTCTAGAAATGACCAGAATGTCTTTGTGAGGGTGAATGGTTGAAGATGAGGTGGGAGAGACAGGGTGGGACCAGCTCATGGAGGGCTTCGTGCAGCCTGGTAAGGCCACTAAATGTTCATCTAACAGCAACGGGAAGTCGCTAAAGGGTGGTAGGCAGGGGAGTGACATGAAGGTGGCTATGATACAGCCCAAGTAAAGGGCGGAGGTAGCTTAGGCTGGGGTGGTGGTAAGTGTATTTACTGATTTTGAGAGAGAGGGAAAGAAAGAGAGAGAAGAAGGAACAGAGAGAGAGAGAGAGAGAGAGAGAGAGAGAATACCAAGCAGTTTCCATGCTGTCAGTGTGGAGCCCTCCTTGGGGCTTGCGGCTCGATATCATGAACTTCAAGATCATGACCTGAGCTGAAATCAAGACTTGGACGCTTAACCAACTGAGCTACCCAGGTGTGCCCTGACAATCATATTTAAAATCTCATGCTAACAGCTCTCGCACACCCTGGAATTCCCAGCCTCATGTTCCCTTTAGTTTTCCTGCATACAACTTATTCCCATATGACCTACTACATATTTTGTTTATAAGTTATTTACTCCTTCCTATAAGAATGTCAACCACGTGAGGTTGCAGGTTTTATTTATGGCTGTTTCTCTAGCACCTGATGCTGTGCCTTGTGCAAAGTGGGCCCTTAATCCATTTTGTTGTAGGAACGGATTTGATAAATGCAGTGGAGTTTGATTCTATAGAGCTTGTTGATAAATGGGATGTGATAGTGAAAGATAAGGAGAAACCAAGGATGATTCTCAAGGTGCTGGCTCAGAAACTGGGCAGATGTGGATGTTAATTAATAAGGAGAAGGCTAGAGAAAGAACATATTGCCAACTGGGGAAGGAGATGGAAAGTTCCATTTGGTATATATTAAATCTGTGATGTGTGGCTTAGTTACCTATATCTAAAAAATTACCCTAAAATTTAGCAGAGTGAAACAACAGACACTTGTTGTCTCAGGTTCTGGGGGTCAGAAATTTGGGCATGTCATAGTTGGGTAGGTTCTGGCTCAGGGTCTTTCACAATGTTACAGTCAATCTGTCAACCAGGGCTGTGGTCATGTCAAGGTTTGACTGGAGCTGTTAGATCTGCCTCTTAGCGTCTTCCCATGGCTATTGACAGATTTCAGCTGGCTGTTGGCCAGAGACTTCAGTTCCTCACCACATGGAGCTCTCCAGAGGGCTACTCATGATATGGCTTCCACCAGGGCAAACATTCCAAGACAGATAGAGAACTCAAGATGGAAGCCAGTCTTCTTTTAAAACCTTATCTCAGAAGTAGCATACCATCACTTCTGCTGTGTGCTGTTTATCACACAGATCAACCCTGATGCAGTGATGTGGGCCGGGGGCGGGGGGAGGGGGAGGGAAAACACAGGGGTGTGAATACTAGAAGGGGTGGGATTGTTGGGTGTCATTGTAGCATCTGCCTACCATAAGGTCTATAAGTTGTCTCGGGGAAATGCCATATAGGCTAGTGGGTACATTATACTGTAGCTCACAAGAGAGATCTGGCCCACAGATAATTACTGGGGAGCTACTGGAAATGTGTAATAGTACCAAGCTAGAGAATATAGGTGGAGAAGGGAAGAGGATCCCAGTACCGAAGAGCCCCATGCTTAATGGTCAGTGGAGGAAGAGCCAGCTGGCCAGCACAGCGTGTATTCTGGGGGTGACTGAAGGGAAAGATAGGCTTCACTGGACAAGTTTCCCCTTCCTTGTGAATGGCAGAAAAATAGCTTCAATATGGCAGAAGAGAATTTCTGAAAAGATGGAATTTAATACAGTCTGAAATGTGAGTAGTTAAATTTTGACTCAGATAGAAACAGAGAAAAGAACATTTATTTATTTTAAGGTTTATTTATTTATCTTTGGTGGGGGAGAGGCAGAGAGAGAGAGAATCTCAAGCAGGTTCTGCACTCAGCACAGAGCTTGATGAAGGGCTCGAACCCATGAATCGTGAGATCATGACCAGCACCAAAATCAAGTGTCAGCTGTTTAACTGACTAAGCCACCCAAGCGCCCTGGGATAGAACATTTAGTCTTGAAAAATCTATGTCTGCCTCCTCAGTGCCCTGTCAGTCTGGGATTACAGTTGGTAGAGAGCCCCTTTGTAAAGATTTTAGAAGTTGCTCTAGGAATTAAGCTTGAAGACAAAATAATGAACTGTAGAACATAGGCGGAACTACTGACCTTGGAAGAGGCCTACCCTAGCTTCCATATGCTTTATAGCGTTACGGTACGACAAGTCTTTCTCCTCAAATGTCTTAAATACTCCATTGAGCCATACAATAACAATGGGAAAATTAATTCCTGATTGAGTGGTGTTCTGCTCAGTAGCCCTCCGAACTTCACTGTTAATAGAAGGACCAAAGAAGGTTGCTGTGTATGTTTTTCCCACACCAAATGAGGCCTTGTTCTTCTCCTTTCTTTAGCTTCTCTTTAGGATGTATTTTCAGTAATCTGCCTTTTTCTAAAAAGACTTTCACTAAAAAAAAAAAAAAAAGCCTCTCATTCACAGACATCCTCCCTCACTTCAATGAATGAATGAATGAATGAATGAATGAATAAGATGGAGAAAAAGAAAGTACCTACTCCCACCTGACCACCTGGCATAAAGTGGCTCCGTGGTTCTATCTGTTCCGGAAAGCAGTACCTGCGTGTTATCCCTTTCTCTGTCCCCTTCCAGGGAGGTATGGCCGTGTGACTTGCTTTGGCCAATGAAATGAGTGGAGGGACATGTCACTTCCTGGTAGATGCTTTAAGAGCCACCGAGAGGTCTGTCACTCTTTCCCTCTGCCACAGTGACCACCAATTTTCTAGATAGTGGTTGTTCTGTCAGCTTGGATCCTGAAAGGAGGGTGGTGAGCAGAGCCCCCTGTCAACCTGTGTTGTTCTAGCCACAGAGAGAGCTAGAAATACGCTTTTGCTGTGTTTAGGCCTCAAGATTTGGAGGTGTGTTTGTTACCACAGCATCACCTAGCCTATCCTGACTAACGTACTCAGGTAAGGTCTGAGCCATGTGCCTCCAGGAATTACTGATTGCCAGTTGACCAGACACAGTGGGGGCGTGAGAGAGAGGGTGCCCTAGAAGTCTTGCTGTTGTGGCTCATGCTCCCCTTACTGTTAGTGAGACAGCCAGCGGGGTACTTGTTTCCATAATGCTCAACTCAGCTTCAAGATTTTAATCAAAGGGAGCAAAATGGCATTCAGGTGTTTCATCACACCCTGTAAGGACAGCCATTGTTAACGTGTGAAATACATAAGGCTCAAGGTGCAGAGAGATAGGGATTAAGGCTCTCATTTTTATTTTGAAAAGCACTATATGTGTGTGTGTATATATATATATATATATATTTTTTTTTTTTAATTGACAGCTCACTTCCAAGTTTTCCAATACAGAGAAATGTTCATGGGTGCAATGTTAAGAAATGATTCTTCCCAAATGTAGGTATCGGTGGAGGCATTTCAAAACGGATTTAGTCACCAAAGGACATTTGAAATGCCTCCTCCCTAAGCATTTTTTAAAGCCGCTTCGATGAAGACTCTAAGTGTGGTGCCTGGCTGTCTTACTTTCGCGCTAAGAACATCAGACCTGGGTTTTGCTCGCGAGGTCCTGCAGGCAGTGCCTTCACGCTTTGACTCTGAGTTAAGCAGAAGTGAGGCGGGGAGCATTTTGCTTTGGGCAGAGCCGTGCGGCGCTCTGAGGGCTGCTGGCTATAAATCCATTCTCCCCAGTGGTTAACAATCAAAGTTCTCCCCCTCTCTTACTCAGACGAGTGATATGATGATGATAAATGGCTCGGACATGACTGCCCCGAGCACTAGTGTGATGAATTACGTTGTTGAGGGCATGACCACAGATTTTCATTGTCAGTATGCCACATCGAATATTGGCAGTATTCGTAAATAGCCTCCTGCCAATTTTGGTCACCGCTTTGCATATTAAATTTGCTGTTTTCACAGGTCATGGTTCTCCGTTCTTAATCAACTCTGTCTTTCCCTGAATGCACTTAACGAATCAACCTTTTTTTTTTTCCTGTTCTCTCACTAAGCGGATGGGGCGTTCTCAGAGCTGTGTTCAGTAAACATTGAGTCTTTCTTCACAGAAGCTGTTAAAATAGTAATTATTAGGGGCGCCTGGGTGGCTTAGTCGGTTAGGCGTCCGACTTTCACTTGGGTCATGATCTCGCGGTTCGTGGGTTCGAGCCCCGCGTCGGGCTCTGTGCTGACTGCCAGCCAGCTCGGAGCCTGGAGCCTGTTTCTGAGTCTGTATCTCCCTCTCTCTCTGACCCTCCCCCGCTCATGCTGTCTC
>NW_024080905.1:1389523-1415394 GCF_003009895.1 Hyaena hyaena | reverse complement strand
CAGACTGAAACAGGCTCCAGGCTCTGAGCTGGCAGTCAGCACAGAGCCCGACGCGGGGCTCGAACCCACGAACCGCGAGATCATGACCTAAGCGAAAGTCGGGCGCTTAACCGACTAAGCC
Source organism: Hyaena hyaena (assembly GCF_003009895.1). Taxonomy (NCBI): domain Eukaryota; kingdom Metazoa; phylum Chordata; class Mammalia; order Carnivora; family Hyaenidae; genus Hyaena; species Hyaena hyaena. Next base: position 1,415,273 of record NW_024080905.1, on the reverse strand, counting down.
ACCCAGGCGCCCCTCCCACTACACTTTAAAAAAAAAAAAAAAAGAATTTCAAAAAAAGAAAAAAAGAAGTGTTGCCTGGTCCCAACTTTCGCAATTTCTTCCCCTGGCTTTGTCTCTTCACAAGGTTCTATCTTGAGAGGAGCAAGTGAGCTGGTCGTCAGAGGTATTTTTTCACTGTAAGGCACAGGGGCGGTGCGCTCGGTGCAGGCGTGATTGAAGAGCTGGGACAAAATACGCAGGATGCTCCAAAGGTCAGCTGATCCCTTAGGAACAGGGTGATTTACGCCCTCCCTTCTGTCTCTAGGCTGCACCGCCTGCCGCTAAGCATTAGGACTGTCAAGGTCCAGCTCTTCTCCTCTGATGACTGCCCATCTCAAGGACTACTCTCTTCAAAACAATTTTCCAAGAGATTTCATTTTGTTTCTATTAACTCATTTGGTTATCTCTTGTTCATTAGCTGCAGATCCAAAAAAGTTACTAAAAGTATGAGGCAGGGTAATGATTGAAAATTATTTGGCAAGCAATTTGAAAGCACAAAAAGAAAAAAAAAGAAATGATGCAAAGAGGAGGATAAAAATTCAGGTTACTATTAGAAGTGGCACAGACTTAATTGCATATGGTTCTTTTTAAAAGCAGAGGTTATATTTTCCAAAATATTGCATAAATTAATGGTAAGTCCAAACATCAGAAAACAATTTCTAGAATGAATTTTAGGCATATTTATTACCAAAAACATGTAGTGGGTATTCGATAAAATGACATTTTCTAGATTACTTTTGCATGTACATATACACTAAGTAAATGCCACTGGTAAATATATCTTCACTAACGTGTGAGTTTTATGCTTGCTACTTTTTATTTTCAAGGACAAGGATCACCATATGCCCAAGAAAATGCTCCAATAATTTAAAAAAATTTCACAAAGCAATTTTCTTCTAGTTAGGTAGAAAACTCTCTACAGAGCTTTCATGGGTTTATAGTTAGTATAATGGAACTCAACACTTATTTTGTGTAACATGGCTCAATGGGGCACCGGACACTATAATTACAGCTTAATCAGAGTAAAATTCTGAACCTTGTTATGAGTAAGATCTTTCAACAGTAAAGAGGGCCTAGTGAAAGTGTGCCAAAGTAACTTCAGATTGTTGTAAACCAAAATTTATGAGACCTGTAATAAGGTTTGTTTTTAAACACATATACAAAATGTAGATGTGATAAATGATACATATATACATTGGCTTATATCCATATTTACCTATAGGGAGGTTTTTCTGAGGAAAAAAATGGAGGTGAGGAGTGACTTTTTTTTTTTTTTTAACATAAGATGTACATAACATAAAACTTGCCATTTTAAGGATTTGTAAGGATATGGTTCGGTGGCATTACGTACATTTCCGCTGTTGTGCACCACCACCATTATCCATCTCCAGAACATTTTTTACCACCCTAAGCAGAAACTCTGTACTCATTAAACGCTAACTCATTCGCCAGGTATCCTGAATACTGGTAACCCTTAGTTTACTTTCTATCTCTATGAACTTGATTCTTTTACATACCCCATGTAACTTGAATTATAGAAAATGTGTCCTTTTGTGTCTGACTTATTTTACCGACCACCATGTCATCAAAGGTCATCCATGATGGTGCATGTATGAGAATTTCTTTGTTTTCATGACTGAATAATATTCCACTGTATGTATATACCACATTTGGTTTACCTAGTCATCGCCCAAGGATATGTTGACTGTTTCCTCATTTTGGCTGTTGTGAATGCTGCTGCTATGAACATTAGTGTACAAATATCTGTTCAAGTCCTTACCTTCAATCCTTTTGGGCATATGCCCAGAAGTGGAATTGTTGGATCATATGGTAATTTTAGGTATAAATTTTTGAAGGAATCTTCATCCATTTTCTACAGTGGCTGCACCATTTTACATTTCCACCAGCAATGTGCAGGGTTCCAATGTCTCCATATCGAAATGATTGTCTTTTAAGAATAAAAATATTCTGTCTGCTGTCAGCACAGAGCCCACTTCAGATCCTCTGGCCCCCTCTTTCTCTGCCCCTCTCCTGCTTGTGCTCTCTCTCTCTCAAAAATAAACATTTTTTTTTTAAAAAGAATACAAATATTTTTTATTTTGTTATACAATTTCTGGTCTTATTTCTTTTCATTTCTCTTTTGTCACTTGCTTTTATCACTGAAATAAAACCACAGGGTTTATAATACAAGGCAGTTTGATTAGAAAGCCTAATTCCAAAAAGTCTACTGAGAAAGAAAAAGTTTAAAAAGCTAATTCACAGAATAGTCATATGAAATCGGGTCAGAGGGTATAGTTTCCTCCCTAAAATCTGAATGCCACACGACGTTCCCCAGAATGTGATGGCAAATTCACCTTACAACCAGAAGCTGAGAAGGAAGACAAAAGCAAGATCTGATGACAGCAAAGTAATAAAAAATATTTACAAATAAAGAACAGACAATGAAGTTTTGCATTTTACATGGAGGTAGAATTAAAGATAACTGGATAATGTTTACCTACATTTTCTGTAGCTTCCTGATGGAGACATAATCAAGAATTTAGGATTATTTTTTCTGACACCTTCTTCAGACAGCTGTATAACATTGAATGATGATAATATGGTTTAAAACATTATATGCATTTGTTTATATATAATTAAGAAACATTTAAAGGGTGGAGTTCAGTAAAACATTCAATATTGAAACAGGCCAGAATTAGAATCATCATTTTAAAATGAGGAATAATTATCTAACAAAAAAAAATAAAATTATAGGATTCATAAAGCAATTTGTTTAACTAGCATACAAAAACACAGTTTCTCAGGTTCACTATACTATGCTTAGCATGACACTTTTGTAAAATAATTCACGTAGACATTCAACCTCCAATGCTCCTAAATTTGTATGTACCATAATATCATAAAGAGAATACTTTACATGTATCTTTAGCAATTTCATATGAAAATATATTCTTGTAAACCATAATAGTAATTTTAACTTTACAAAATACAGTAATATAAAATTTTAAAAATCAGCATTTTTATGATAAATCCAAATTTCTTTTTAAAGAGAGATAAAGATAGTTTAGTTAAATTTCATCAAAATCAATTCAAAATAGAATTTCAGAATTACTATCTGGATATGAATAAATAATGTGACCATCTTTCAGAGTTATTTTTAAATTATTCATATAGGATTTTGAGTAGCTTAGCTACTACATGCACATTAAGACTATTTCCAAGTAGACGATAACGTTGTTTCACTGTTATCTTCTCAGGAAACCCTAGAAGAGAGAGATAATAATTTACAAGACAATCATTTATAATACTAACTTCCAGAGACAAAAGGTTGCATCCTTTAGTAAGAACACAGAGGTCATTCACATAAATAAACCTCTAAGGTCTCCATGAAGTTCAATTAAGAAATGAGAATCTGAAGCCAAAAATATTATCTAAGGTTACAATGCCTACACAGTGTGATATTATCATATCATATAACATATCATATTATGCTCAGCGTACACATAAGTACAGATAATATCCATAAAACTCATAGAAATCTGTATGGTAATGCACTTTAGGAAAAGCTGTGGCTACCATTATTTCACAGTTGTTTTCCTTTAGTTAATAACAGCTCTATGGAGATAAAATTCACCCTTTTAAAATGTACAAGTCAGTGGTGTTTAGGATAGTCAGGGTTTTGCATTCACCTCCACTATTTAATTCCAGAATATTTTTATTACCTCAAAAAGAAAGTGGCCCACAGCTAATAGCATACTGAAAAGTAAAAAGCTCAACATTTTCCTCTAAGATCAGGACAAAGACACGGATGCCCACTTTTGCCACTTTTATTCAACACAGTATTGGAAGTATTACCCAGAGCAATTAGGCAAAGAAAAAGAAGTAACAGGCATCCAAATTGCAAAAGAAAAAGTATATCTGTCACAATTTGCCGATGACATGATATTATATACAAAACCCCAAAAGACTCCACTGAAAAAGCTGTTAGAACTAATAAATGAATTCAGTGAAGCTTTAGGATACAAAATTAACATACAAAGGTCTGTTGGGTTTCTATACACTAACCACAAACTATCAGAAAGAGACATTAAGAAAACAATCCCATAAAAAAGAATAAAATATCTATGAATGAATTTAATCAAGAACATAAAAGATCTGTATACTAAAAAACTGCAAGACACTAGGGAAGAAATGAAAGAAGACACAAATAAATGGAAAGATACCCTGTGCTCATGGACTGGAAGAATTATTATTAAAATGCCCACTATACAAAGCAATCTACATATTCAATGCAATACCTATCAAAATTCCAATGGCATTTTTGACAAGAACAGAATACACAACCCTAGAATTCATATGAAACCACCAAAGACCCCAAACAACCAAAGCAATCTTGTAAAAGAAGAACAAAGCTAGAAGCATCATGCTCTGATATAAAAAGTGAACTCAAAATGGATTGAACTCTAGACTGTAAGAGCTGACACCAGAGAACTCCTAAAACATAGGCAGTAAGCTCCTTGACGTCAGTCTTGGCAACAATGTTTTGGAATCTAATTCCAAAAGCAAAGTCAAGAAAGCAAAACTAAATAAGTGGGACTACATCAAATGAAAAAGCTTTCATACATCAAAGAAAATCATCAACAAAATGAAAAGGCAACCTACTGAATGGGAGAAAACATTTGGAAATCATATATCTGATAAGGGGTTAATATCCAAAATATATTGAGCGCATGTATATTAGTGCAGCCACTATGGAAAATAGCATGGAGGTTCCCCAATGAATTAAAAATAGTACTACTATATGATCCAGCGACTCCACTTCTGGGTATTATTGGTATAAAAATGAAAACACTTATTCGAAAAGATACATGCACCCCCATGTTCACTGCAACATTATTTACAATAGCCAAGATATGGAAAGACCTACACACACACACACACACACACACACACACACACACATATTATTCAGCCATAAAAAAGGAATGAAATCCCGCCATCTGCAACAATACAAATGGACCTTGAGGTCATGATACCAAGTGAAGTAAGTCAGAGAGAAAAGGAAAAATACTCTATGATCTCACTTATAACGTGGAATTTAATAAACAAAGCAACCAAAGCAAAAAAGATCACCCTCATAAATACGGAGAATACACTGGTAGTTTGTGGGGAGTGGCAAAATGGGTGAAAAAGGTCAAAGGTGTAAACTTCCAGCTAGAAAATAAACAAGTCATGGGGAGGTCATGTACAGCATGGTGACTATAGTTACTAATAAGTTACTAATAGATCTTAAAAGTCCTCATCACAAGAAAAAAATTTTTATAATTATGTCTGATACATGGTAATGGATGTTAACCAGACTTTTTGTGGTGATCATTCCTCAATGTATACAAATATCAAATCATCACACTGTATACCCAAAGGTATTCTAATATTACATCTCGATTATACTTCAATGAAAAAAAAAGGAAAGCTAGTACCCATTAGCACTCACTCCCCAACTCCCTTCCCTGCCCCTCAACCACTAATCTGTTTTCTGTGTCTATGGATTTGCCTATTCTAGACATTCCATATAAATGGAACCACACAATATGCTGTCTTTTGTTTCTGGCTTCTTTCACTTAGCATAGTTTCAAGGTTCATTCATTCATCATAACATGATGTACTAATACTCAATCCTCTTTATAACTAAATAATATTCGATTGCATGGATAGGCCACATGTTATTTATCTGTTTATCCATTAATAGATATTGGGTTGTTTCTACTTTTTGATTATGAATTATTCTGTTGTATACATTTTTGTGTACACATGTGTTTTCAGACATGTATTTATATATACACACATATATAAATACACATAAATACACATACACCTAGGGGTATACCTATATACCTAGGGATGAACATGCTGACTCAGATAGTAACTCTAACATCTGAAGACTCCCACAATGTTCTCCAAAGCAGCTGGACCATTTTATACTCCCCCCAGCAGTGTACAAGGGATCCGATTTCTCCACATCTTTATCAACAGTTACTGTCTTTTTGTGAAGAGGTATCTTATTGTCATTTCGATTTACGTTTCCCTAATAACTAATGATGCTGAACATCCTTTCCTGTGCTTATTGGCCATCTGTCTATCTTCTTCAGAAAATATCTATTCAAATCCTTTGCTCATTTTTAAGTTGGATTATTTCTTTTCATTGTTCGTTATAAGAGTTCTTTATATATTCTGGATACAAGTCCCTCACAGTTGTTTTTTATATCCTGCTTCCACAAATGGGCTTTCTCACATTGGACTTCTATTTTGCTACTTTCTTTTTCAAAACAAATGACCCATAGATACAACATTTGTTAGAACAAAGCCTTGCAAATATCAACATAAAAGACTGTCCATGAAGTATATTCTATAATGTTAGCTACAATTTTCATGTTCAGTATCCTTTGGCATAGCAATTAAAATAAAGGAAAAGCAATTTAGATAATAAAATGAAGTAATTCAAAAGTATTAAGAAAAGCAAAATATATACTTTGTGAGGACCAGAATGTAGAGTTGACTATGATAAAGTTGCTTCAACTTCAGAGTTGACATTATACTTACTGCAATAAAATAAGTGATCACATAATAAAATTATATATGCAATTGAGCAAGATCATAAAACTACCATTATAAAGACAGTATGTCTTAGGCAAGCACATTAGACATCTAAAAAATTATTTCATTCAAATTAGCCAAAGATACAAATATATCACAGGCTTTTAGAATATCCCAGGGATGACTGTTCGTAATATTAAGATTGTATCACAGGGTAAGAAATGCTGGAAAGCAAACAAGTCAGATTTGTAAAAATTATATATATGTAAGAGTGCTTGGGTATTTTATATACAGATATAGCTTTTTTTAAAATTAAAAGGTGACTTTTTTAGAAACTTAGGTACATTAAAAATGATAATAATCCTCAGAAGCAAAGAAACATAGCATTAACAAGGTCAAGATAGTAGCCTTCATTCTGTAAGTGTAGGTTAGGGTCCTCTCCCTAAGCTCACTATCTCATGAATGCACGCCACTAGCGGCAGAGAAAACCAGCACACAAGGTACAAGCGGATGGATGCAAACTACCGTTAACGGTGGACAAGCAGCTCAAACAATGCCCATTTTGGATTCAGACTCGATTGTATTGTAAGTATGCAGGAAGGACAGGTCTGTCCCAGCGAGGCTCAGGGGTGACATCAGGTCAAGACTGATTATACAAATATCACGTATTTTACAAGCAGGTTAACTAATTTAAAGGCTTTCTTGTAGGTATTACACATACGTTTTCAGAGAGCTTTGAAAAATTCTAATTTACATATGTTAAATTTTAAAATGAGAAGTATTTATGAAGTAAAGGCTATAAAAGCAAATAAGTATCCATCGCCTTAAAAATAAAAGGTGACATTTGAATTTTATGCTGTGTGTCAGACAGTGTGTAAACATTTTACACGTGTTAGCTCACTTAACACTGTCACAGCGACCCTCGGACGCTGGTGCTGTGATTATCCCCATTCTACAGATGTGTCCACTAAAGCACATAGGGATGAAGGTGGAGCGAGGATTCAAACTCGGTCAGTCTGACTCTGGGGTCCATGCTACCTTTCAGTGTTACCACAGAGGCTGCTACTACTTAAGGAAACAAGCACTCAAAACGCAGGAATTTGTTATTAGACACTAAATTTCTTTTCTCTCTTTAGTGATGTGGAAAGTACCTTTGATTGTTTATCCTAAAAAAGAAAAAAAAAATAGTAAGCAAAAGGGCAGCCTGGGAATTAAATTCTTGAGTCCAATTCTCAGCTCTTTATTTGTTTGATGATGTTCTCACTTACTGTGTGACGTAGACTAAGACAAGGAAAGTGTGTGTTTTTCCTACACAGCACTCCCCAGGGTATTTGTGACTGAATGAGATCACCAAGAAAAAGGCAGAGAGTTACAAAATAAACCTGGTTGCTGTGACGACCCCCTGAGAACCAATTACCAGAGGACAGTCAAATTATATAGTCAGCTTGTTCCCAACGTACAGAAGGGTGTGCTCCAAAACCTCATCTGTAAATCCATTACTTAGAACTCAAAACAGGATGCATTTAACCCAGTTTCTCCTTCAAAAATAGTACTGTATTAATATTACAACAATACTGGATTTAGAAAAGTTTTGCTTTTCTGTGTTCAACCTCCCAGAGTTATCAAAAACACATTGTGTCCCTGTGGAGGCCTGGAACAGGTCAGGGAGGTCTGTCCCTCCCCGGCTGGTGCGAGCCAGGTGCTGGGAACACAGCCACCCCGGCCTGAGACGCTGATGGCGTCAGTATGGCCTACCCAGAGCACAGGGGCCAAGGAGGAGGGATCAGGCATGGGGCAGGGTGCTCTGCAAGGCAAACACAATGTGTCCAATCTCTTAACAGCAACGACCTCTGGATTTTCCAGACCGCAAAGGAGTTAGGGCTGTGTCTTTCTCCCTCTGTAACTGTATCTGCGTTTTTGTTCTTGAGATTCCCTGCTTTAGACTCTGTAATCTTTGGTCAGTTCTGGCAGCTGGGCTCCTGAGTTGCCCTTTCTTTCCATTAGGAAGACTCCTTCCTGGACCACCTCTCCACCTTCTCGTTTCTCTACTTTACAGGGAGGACAGACGGTACCTAACCAGTAAGAATGTGTCTCTCGGGAGACGAAAGACAAATACACTCCCCACCAAAAAAAAAAAAAAAAAAAATTTCTCTGCCACCTTTTAATTTCTTCATATAAAGGACACATCTACGCATTCTTTCACAAGATCTATGTGGGTTATTAGGGCAGGACTTCTGGAATCAAGAAAATAAGTTGGAGAGAGACATGCGATTAATAACCATCGGTGGGGAGAGGGGAGGAATCGCGGACTTGGCCCTTCTTCCCTGAAAACCATTTGCGACCATGACTGGAGTAAAGGCAGAGAGAATGGAAGCTGAAGGGAAGAAGCTGAGGCAGGTTATCAACAGAAGCACAAAGACGAGGGAAGGAAAATGTCAAAACTGGCACGATCAGGAAAGGACGAAGGTTTCTTACATCTATCTGGCTGGGCAAGAGTTTATTCATCAAATCTACGCAGGAGTCCCTAATGAACGCTGGGACTTTTAATAAATGGAAGCTGGGGTCTGTGTGTATCTCACATACCGAACTCTGGAGGAAATCCAAGGAGATTTGCTATTTCTTTAGGAGTGAAATACCGAAGTTTAAGCATTAACAGTTTTGCTATCTTTTCTTCTTGTGACAAATTGGTAAGGGATTTGTAGATATTCTCAATCTGGAAGAAAACAGCCAGGAAAACTGATAAAGTAGAGTGCAAGTAGATTTGCTTAATTAAGATCATCTCTTGTGAGACAGTTTAAGAAGCATGAACATATATGTATGCATTATATGTGCTACAATACACAGGAGCAGAAGGCACGGGGCAAAATGTCTCTTGCAATAAACTCTCTAATCGCTCCATCAATGGCAGTGTTAACTTTGAAATCAAAATGTTTAAAAATGAAAAGCTTAATGTTGAACAAATCAGAAAGCTTTCAGTTTACGTGTCATTTTTGATGCCTCAAAAATGAAATAATAAGAAATAAACAATGGCAATATGACACAAAGAGATACAGTGAAAGATAGGAAAAAGAAACCTGATCAGCTGAGGAAATCAAGTTCACAAGGCTAATACATGGATCATTAAAACGTTTAGTGTTTACAAACAATTTCATCAAATTAAGATATTTTCTTAAAATGATAAAATACATTTGGTAAATATAACTTCTCAAATTCATTCGTTTGCCTCTGATAGGATTTTTACCAGGGGTAAATTTTACTAATGGTAAGTTCAATTCAGGATGAAAGAAGATGATGTGATTTCACTTTAAAATAATGCAAAAATATTTTGCAGCAAGTATATCAAGCTTGTTTTTTTTTTTAAAAAAACTATCCTTTTGTTTAAGTTCATTTATTTATTTTGAGAGAGAGTACATGAGCAGAGGAGGGGCAGAGAGAGGGAGAGAGAGAACCCATGCTGTCAGAGCAGACCTCGACATGGGACTCGAGCTCACAAACCATGCGACCTGAGCCGCAATCAAGAGGCAGATGCTTAAACGACTGAGCCCCCAAGCTTGTTTTCGACCATGATGCCATGAAGAGTTGACAAGTGAAGTATTAATAAAGAGCCTTGCTGAGATGTACATTTCTGTCCCTAAAAGGCAGTTTTATAATGTGTGATCCAAAGAAAGGCTCCAATATTAAGATGCTTGTGCATAATTTTAGAGAACATTAACTACTGTATGCTGCATTTCAATTTACTCCTTACGGAATAAAAAGAATACCAAAGGTAAGAATAATAAAAGAGAAAGTGAAACAAAATATTCTTTGTACATAAAATCATCTAGCAAAGAGAAACAAAAAAGACTTATTCTGTAGTAAAGGATTATTATATACACTATATTATATGAAAATATGAATAACAGGTATACTCATTCTGAATTAGACATAAAATTATTTGCATATTCTCAGATTTTGAGTATTAAACATAGTTTTCAAATATTTTGGCTCTAAAGAAGATACAGTACCTGCACATCCTCTGAGGTCTGCAACACAGATCCTGTCCCTTCTACATAGCTTCCATAACTGAAAGATTAACATGTATGTTATGTAGCGTCTGATGTATCTGTTCATGTGAACTTTCTTAAATATTTCTTGAATGAATTAATCAATCTAAATAGTTACATCCTTCTGAAATCATCTGAAACACATAGCATGCTTTGTAAGTGAAAAATTGCTGGGTGAAAAATACAAGATAATTCTATGCAAACTTCCCAAACACTAAATTTGGCAGAGTTTTTTGAGTTGCGCAAAAACCACTTTGGATCATGCATTATTAATTACCATTTCTTTGTATTAATTGTAAGTTTCTTAATGTTCATCATAGAAAGCATGCATTTGTTAGGACTTTATATCTAAATGCTATTCAGTATCAACAGCCCTGCCACATTAAAACCAAATGTTACGTAGGTGAAAATAAATTGCTGCTATTTTTCATAATGCCTGAACCATCACTGCTCCTCATGCACCGAAAACCACACTCTCCCGGCCCATGATAAACACAGGCTCACTGAATGTGCGTCTGCTTCTCACTGTAATGCAGAATGTTTGCACTCTTTTTCTTGCAACAAAGAGACCACTGTATATGAAACTGTTAGAAGTATAAAACACTACAGAAATGCAAAGTGGTATCAGTAATACTTCTTCCCTAAAATCACTGCCAAGTTACTGTTCAAAATATTATCATTGTTGTTTTCCCTAATAGATAAAGTGAGAGAAAGTTACACCAGGAAAAACAGTTTTGCAAATCTGTTTTCTCATATATTGTGTGTGTGTGTGTGTGTGTGTGTGTGTGTAGATAGATGGATAGATAGATAGAAAGATGTTTATACTATTTACACTAAAATATACTTTTATACTAAGGTTTCTTTATACCATCTTTATAATTACAAAAGAATTTCAAGGTTGTTTTTTATTACCAAATTGATAAGTCTTGTCTTATCGGACTTGGAAACAGACAACAGCTGAGTAAAGTCTTTGAAGGCAATGGAAAGCCATAAACCCATTACCCAGGAAGTACAAGGGCAAGCATATAAAATCAGAATAAATATGGATGGTTTCATCAGGGCCATAGTGTGCATGAAAGCTAGCTAGCTAGTGGGTGAAAAAGAGGAGACCTGAAGTTGCAAATCGTACGGTTTACTCACTCACATGAGTGAAGTTAACAAACAGAGATGGGGTCTTTTACAAAATTTTCTGGAAAGGCCTAATTTTCCCCTTCTTTGTAGGTTTTAAAAAATTGGTGAAAAATATAGTAACATTCAAAAAACAACCCAAAGGTAACTAATAAAAGACATTATGATACATATACCATGAGAACAGAAAAGTTCTTTATAGGCTCATGTGTAATAATATGCCATTTATATTGCATAATGAAAAAAGTGTGTAATAATAATAGATATAGTATGTTACCATTTACATAATAATGGGGTAAAAATATACATGTACACTTAAATACACCCTGATACATAATACCTTGGGAAGATGAGATAGTAAACTGAAATCACTAAAACTGATGAGCAAGAGACAGAGGAAGGAACCTTACAATCTTTGTACCTTTTGAATTTTGAACCATAAAAATATATGACTTATTTTAAAAAACTGAATGAAATTTAAATATGCTTTAATGTGCACTAGATGATTTAACTTTATTTCCTGACATTAAAATTTAATGCCTTCCTATACATTTGATCATGAGAGTGGACATAAATTTTTGAGGTCTGATGTGCTATAAAAGGAAAGGTGCTAAAAAGGAGCAATTCAGTATCAACAGAAACCATGTTTCCACCATGGGTAATTAAGCTCTTATGAAGGTCACCAAACAAATGGCATTGTGTTTTATGAGCACTTTTGTGGGCTGTGCACATAATGTTCTGCCAGAAGGAATTTTTATTCCTGCATTCTATTGGAACACGAAAGCAGGCAATTAAGGGCAAAAAAAAAAAAAAAAAAAAAAAAAATCATTCTAGCAGAAACATTTTGTAAAATGGTCCTTATTTTAAGAAGAACTAGAAGAAACAATAACTCTAAAAACCTGTCTCTATTGAGTATACCGTTTTAAAAGTCTCTTTAAAACGTACCCTTTGGTAAAGCACGTGGACCTTCTGCAAGTGGGCTTAACAATGTCTAACAAAAGGGCGTATCGCAGCAATGACTTTGGTGGTAAAAAATACTGGTTTGTGTCAACATCATCTTCAAGAAAATCTTTTAGCATCTGCACAGAGAGATCACTGTCCTGCTGATGTTTCCGGTCAATTTCTTCTATAGTTTCAAGCTTAAAAAGAATGGCTTCTTTTCCAGAACACGGTCTGCTGTTATCAGAGCAAATATTTGGTTCAATTTTCTTTCTTTCAATTTTCTTTTCTGCAACTACTGTATTTTTTTCTGTATGTTCAGATTCACTTTTGGGGAACTCCATCAGTACCTGGCGTTAGGTAAAAATACATGACCTGTTAAAAGCTTTATTAAAAACTAAAAGATAAATTAATAATGCCCTGTCAACATTATGCAAAAAAATCTCTTTAGCCTTTACAGAGTTGTCCACAAAAACACAGAACTGGATTTACTTGTATGTATACAAGTTATTCCAAGTTTTTGATCATATAGCTGTAGTGTCCTTAGGCTAAAGTGATTTATTTCATGGAGTTCCTGCTTACTATATATATTAAGGAAAACATTCAACAAAGTAATAGGGAACATGTTGAATATAGATACAGTATCATTTTAAAAAAGAAGCTTAGAAAGCAACATTAGTTATAGAATGATTAAGTCATGGGAATAAAAGGCATAGCATTAAAAAAAAGAAAAGAAAAGAGAAAGCAACATTAACATTTCCAGAAAATGTGTCTTGGATCAATTTGCCATATTCCTTTATTAAAGAAGAAAAACTCGAACATACCCATGATATAAAAGAAAACTAGTAATTATGAAAAGGAAAGCCCGTTTCCCCCGAAAGGTTCTTTCTACTTGTGAGTCCCACAGGAAAACTTTGTTCCTGCAAAACATGTAAGCATGCCTAATGTCCTATTTTGTAAGAGAAAAATAGTTGCATGAATTCTTAACGACGATGCCTTTGTTAATACTGTTTATATACCGTTTTCGGAACAGACCACCACGGAAAGGCAGATGTACTATTGACCCCCTGCTAGGAGGACATGACTTTTGAGTTCTTACCCGTGATTATTAAAAAGCTTCACTGAACCACTGAAACTCCCCGTTTTCCACAGCAATTTTGCCGGAAACATGGACAGTTGCGTGCACAATTACAGATCCTATCTATAGCAATGGAGCAGTTTATTCTGGCTTGTACTAATCACTGTATTTTAAGCAATTAAGGCTATATAGCAGGGACCTCAAAAAAAACACAACCAATGTGTTACAATACTGTTAAGCCAGTTTTAAGATAGTATAACTCAATTTGATCTGAAATAGTCAATGGCTTCTATTGGGGGAAAAACGATGGATGCAAGACAGTCAATGGTCAGAAGGGAAATTACAGGAGAGAAAAGGAGGATAATGGCACTAATAACGGTTTTTCCAACTTTTATCTTACATTTTTTTTCTAATAATGAAAGAAGTGTTTTTATTTTTTGTCCTATTTAAAGCAATGAACAGCATCAGGAGAAGAAAAAGGTCTAGGACATAGACCTAGGTTGTGGTCTATACTATAGGCTCAATAGGACATATATAAGCTTCTACAAAGTCATTCTTTTTTTTTTTTTTAATGTTTTTTATTTATTTCTAGGAGAGAGAGAGAGAGAGGGACAGTGTGAGCAGGGGAGGGTCAGAGAGAGAGGGAGTCACAGACTGAAACAGGCTCCAGGCTCTGAGCTGGCAGTCAGCACAGAGCCCGACGCGGGGCTCGAACCCACGAACCGCCAGATCATGACCTGAGCGAAAGTCGGACGCTTAACTGACTAAGCCACCCAGGCGCCCCTACAAAGTCATTCTTGAAATAAATTAGTGGACTGAGATAAACTTACAGAATAATGAGAATAATAATAATAATAATAATAATACCACCTGACCAGGGGCTTGAAAAGGCAATGGTTCTGACTGAAGCTTTGCAATAAGGAAATACCGTAGTCTTGAATTTGGAATGCCGAGCTGCAAGCAAAGCAGAGCAGTTAGTTACTACAGGAAATTAAAGGCATCTGTATCAACTGTTAGCACTTAAGTAAAAAACAAAAAACAAAATAAAAAAAACCTCATACGGGTGTGTATTTAGTTTCTACCAGAAAAGTGGAAGATGTTTTTGTAGCAGATTGTCAAACCTTTTAAGTTGCTGCTTTGCACCTTTATTTGAATGAACAGAGACTGCATGTGATGAGTCGGAGGTCTCGGAGTCACTTTCATTGTGCACCTCCCAGGTAAGAAATTATATAGACATCCTTACATTCATTATTAATAATAATCATAAAAAGTAAAATTCAAGTATAGCCATTCTTGCTATTTACTACGTTTTTAAAAAGGAGGATGTACTAATTTTAAAGTTAAGAGGCAATAAATATGAAATAAACCTAATGAGACCAGACATAATACCAATTTCCAGAATACATGTACATCTGATTTTTTAAACGGGTTTTCTTTTAATTTCAGGACAGATAACTGTAGAATAGGCTAAAGATAATAAGAGGTTAACAAACATAGTGGCAAAAGAAAAAACAGAGACACTTGTAATATACAAGATCTACCAAATATCTTATCTTAACCACCTACTTTAATTTCATATCCATGAAACAGAAGCCATGTTTGCATTTAATTTTATTTTATTTTAATTCAAGTCTAGTTAACATACGGTGTTATATTAGTTTCAGGGGTACGATATCGTGACTCGACACGTGCATCCATCATCTGGTGCTCTTCATTCATCAATGAGTGCTGTTTCACTCATCTCCAATCCTCACCACTTCTTAGCAACCATCAGTTTGTTCTCTGTAGCTAAGTCTGTTTTTCTTGGTTTCTCTCTCTTTTTTGTTTTCCTTTGCTCATTTGTTTTCTTTCTTAAGTTCCACATATGAGTGAAATCCTACGATACGTCTGACTTATTTTGAGTCAAATCCTTTCTTTGAGTGAAATCCTTTCTCTGTCTGACTTATTTTGCTGGGCATCACCCCAATAGCTCCATCTATGTTGCTGAAAATGACACCATTTCATAATGTTTGCATTTTAATGGTATGTCTCCAAAAGCCTAACTAGAAAATTATCATATGTTCATTTTGTTTTCTATTTTGGATTATTTTGAAGCATTATAAACTATAGTACACCCAATTTGGAAATACCAAATGTCACAGATTTTCAAAACACAGTATCCTTTATTTTCTGTGTGGAAAGAAATGTACATTTTCTGTGAGCTCCAAGCTATATAATATACATTTTCCAAAAAATATGTATATAAATGAATCTATGTGCCAGTACTACATTTTTTAGAAAGATCCATATCTGAATTAGTTTCAAGATTTACATAAAATATTCAAAACAGATCCTTTCTTTTTATTGCATCAAATTCCCTGTGGAAAATTTTATAGAAAAGTTAATAATTTTGGTACCTACAGAGGTTGGAGATAATAGAAATTCTTGGTACTGAAAACCGCAATTTTCTATTGTTTGTATTAACAGGTCTCTGAAAAGACAAAGCAAAGAAAAAAGTAAAGCTTTCACCCTACAGCTGGAAATGGGGTTCTTATATAATAAATTACACATAAAAACTTCATTATATGTGAAAACTGTATCTCTACTCAAGTTGTTTGGAAAGAGAATGATCCTAGGTCTTTATTAAGTCCAGTACTTGAAAAATTACATTTCTTCAAAAAAAGGTAGAGATAATGTCTATTATAAATAAATAAAGCTGCCAGACAATTTATCCCAACTGGTGAGAGTTAGAATCACTAGTCAAACGATAATTTTGCGATGGGGATGGAACTCTATCTGTAGCAAATCAGATAGGGGAGCACTGCTATAGATATGGTGGGGGGAGCACTGCTACAGACAGTGGGGGGAGCACTGCTACAGACAGTGGCTGATTCAAGGACCCGGATACTTTCTGCCTGGACTACCATCTCAAAGGGCTCTGCCACAGGGCTTGCTTCCCTGTGACAGAAAATACCTCCCAACAGGGACATTTCTCACTGAAAACATTCCTACTTCTAAAGAAACAGGCAACAATATAAGCAGCTGAAATTGAGAAATACCATTCTCATTAAACTGAGTGCTCATTCTGCAAAAACTCAAACATCAAAATGGGAGAGAATCAGGTGAACCTAACTTTGTGAAACTTTACACTACTAATTAGTAAAAATCAGTATTATTAAATGAAATATATAACATATAGAAAATGTGAGAATGTATGCATTTATTTTTAAGATCTTTATTTCACAACAGCTCCCACCATATACCAAGTTTAAGATGAACACAAAGCAAATACATTTTTACCTTGCAGAAGATACTTCAAAACCTTTAACATTTTCTAAAAGAATATACTTCGGTAATTTTTGTAATCTGAAACAACAACAAAAACAAATGGAATTCTGCACGTCATTACTAATAAGTAACAAGAAAAGCCTTACTTGGAGATATGAGGTAAGTAATTTTACTGAACTCTCTATTTCCAGAAAAGAATTTCATAGGGGATAGAGACAACTCATATTTTATTCATTTTCCCCATAAAAATGGCACATCTAATGAAGTGCGCATCTGAAATGTTAATTCCCGTTGAAGTTTATCAGAAAACATGGGTACACACAGAGGCTCTGGACTGTACAACTTGCAAAGGACTACCGTTTATACAGAATGGCAGCTTCTGGGATGAGCCCGAGTTTCCAGGTCACAGGCAACAGGGTTCCCCAACATTAGCATAGTTTGCATTAATACTGTAAGAAGAGGTGACAGAATTTAACTCTTAGACTGTCACTCCCTGTCACTCACTGTAGTGGCCACTGTGGAAATGGCTAACATTTGCCGTGATTCCATCCATCATGGCGGAAGAGATAACCAACATGCAGGGTCTCTGAAGGATACACGTATAAGCTGATAATCTCTACAAAATGACACATGTCACATTCTCCCAGATCCAAAGTGTTAAATTTAAGGTAAGCTTGTAAAAAAAAAATCTAAATTTTTACCTTGGGAGAATATCTAGAATATATAAGAAGCTATTCGTCCTTGGATCAGTCACATCACCTTGCAGGCCAATTCTAAAGGACAAAGAAAGTTCATAAAACTCACCAAGAATCTTACTTATAGAGAGATACCAAATCACTTTTTTTTTTTAAATGTTTATTTATTTCTAGGAGACAGAGAAAGAGACAGCGTGAGCAGGGGAGGGTCAGAGAGGGAGTCACAGACTGAAACAGGCTCCAGGCTCTGAGCTGGCAGTCAGCACAGAGCCCGACGTGGGGCTCGAACCCACGAACCGTGAGATCATGACCTAAGCGAAAGTCGGACGCTTAACCACCTAAGCCACCCAGGCACCCCACCAAATCACTTTTAAGACATCAAAACTGAGAAAACTAACATTAGGTGTTCTTCACGGAAAACACGATCATCTGTGTGGCTACAGGGAACAAAATCCATTTATTCACTTAATTTTTTTTAAAAAAAAAGCCTTGCCTATCTAATAAATATACTTATAAAACAGTAGGCCAAATGACTTACATGAGGCAAACAGCAAATAGTCAATGAAGAATAAAGTGAATTAACCTCTGAAAATCTCTGTTTAGGAAACACACACACGCGCACACACACACACACACTGGCTGATGGCACCTTTTGCTCTGTGCCAGATGAGACGAGTTCAGGTGAACGCGCCGGCTGGGCAGGGCGGCAAGGACAGAGGAAAGGCGCGGAGAGCTAAGCATCTAAGCGGACCACAGCAGGGAAGACTAAGGGCATCCTGTCCAATGCACATAAGAGCCACCTGAATGCTGATTCTACAGACAGGGGCTGCGGCTTGGTTAGACTGACGAGGTCAGAACGGGTCCCGTAAAGGGGCAGTATTTGGACTAGCGATTAGATATTACGAGTAAGGTTCAATGCGATGAAGAATCACACCGAGACGAAGACTGGGATTGGGCTTCGGTGGTAGCAACAGGAACAGACCGAAGACTTCGTTACGTATCAGCTTCACTGCCTTGATGAGCTCCTGGACCCCACTCGTGCGTCTCCTCCGGCCTCCGGCCCGGCCGGAGCGCTCCGTGGCTGTGAGGCTCAGGGGGACACTCACCCTGGACGTGCACAGAGACCTCCGAAACCGTGGGCCTTCCTCTCAGCAACCCAGTGATGGCAGTGTTCCGGGTCGGCAGCTGGAGTCGGGCTGGCACAGGAGGCCCCGGCAGCGCTGGAGGAAGAGCCCACGCAGTGCTGGGCCGCATGCCCTCCGTGGACCGCACATGCCCGCAGGCGTTCTTACACGGACTGCCCTCCACCTTCTCTGATGAATTCCCAGGCTGCTCTCAGACACAGTTCAGATACTGACTCTAAAAGGATTCCTGTCTCCGGGTATGCAGCAAGCCGTTTTCTCCTCTGTGCTCTCACGGCACTTCCGGCATTCATTTACTGTATGGCTTCTATCATTTTATAACATAATTCTTTGTCAGTCATTTCCCTTAGACTATAAGCTCCTGGAGGCTGGGAACTACCCACTAAAAGCAATGCCTGGCCTCCAGGCGCACAATAAATCCTGGGAGAATTAATTTCCTAAAGAGTTGTTTACATAAAGGAAAACTTATGGGGCGCCTGGGTGGCTCAGTTAAGCATCCAATCCTTGATTTCGGCCCAGGTCATGATCTCACGGTTTGTGAGCTTGAGCCCCGCATCAGGCTCCACGCAGATGGTGCGGAGCCTGCTTGAGATTATCTCTCTCCCTCTCTCTGTTTCTTCAGTGCTCTCTCTCTCTCTCTCTCTCAAAATAAATAAATAAACTTTAAAAAAGGAATAAAGCAAAATTTATCTGGACATTCATAAATATCCTAATTTAAATGAATATTTTCATGCTTATTTATGACATGTGATATCCCACTTAAAATCATCTTACACACTTAAACATCAATATATAAAAGAATTGAAATCCTGGCTCTGACATTTTCCAATTGTATGGCCTTTAATAAGTTACTTAACTTTTCGATGCCTCAGTTTCTCACCAATAAAATGATGGTAATAGAAATGCCTATCCCATAGACATGTTAAATTAAATGGCAAACTCCAATTAAGACAGAGGATTAGCATTATTACTTAAAATAATTAAAAATATCTAAATGAAGATGGATTACTCAAGAGTTCATCTAAGATATAACTTCCTGAAACACAGCCAAATAAATACTATATAATAAAATAATGAATTGCAACATAGCTATGAAAAGTCACAATTATTCAATGTATATACAAATTGAGAAATAGAAAATTTATGAATCCATTCTTGATGAGCTTTTAATTACAGTTAAGTAATTTAGGAATTGAATATTTATTATGAAAACTTACTTTATTAATCAATTAAAAAGATTCCTGAATGCTCATGAGTTAAGTTAATTTAACGTTCTTTGGGTCAGAAAAAAATACTGTATCTTAGAGAAGTATAAAAGAGGTCTCATATAGTCTCTGCATATCTTCTACTGACCAAATTATTTTGCTCATTTGGTAATAATTGCTACTTCATTTTAGATTAATCCTGAATCATAAATGAGTAGGTAAAGGCACCCTTTATGACAATTTTCAAAATTATGAAAATGCAGCTAATAGTCTTCAAAGTGTCCATGCTTGAAAGTATGGTATAATTTGATTTAATGAATCCCTCAAAAGTACTCTCTTCCTCAACAGAGAAATATGTATCATACATACCTGGTGAATGGCTGACAGGGAGGGCTCATTAAAATCATATTGAAAGACAATTTGTCAAACTCTTCTAGTGTAATGCCCTAAGGAATAAAGATTTGGGGAAAAATATGTAAAAATATGCACTGAATGGGGAAGAAGGAAAAATGCTAACTAATTAGAACTAAATATATCAGAAATTATAACAGTTAATAGTTTTATTTAAAACACTTAAAAGTTTAAATATATAACACTTAACACTTTTCAAATCAACTTGAGTTAAGCTAACTGTCGAAAGCAATCTTATGAAGGAAGCTGGCGAAGTGAACCGAAGCTAGGAAAAGCTGAGTAACTGCCCTGAAGTCTCAGAGCCGGCCAAAGCTGAGCTGGACTGTCCCTTGAACCCTAAGCGTTTCACACCCCTGTGACACCTAAAGTCTAATACTCTGTGTTTTCTGGAGCCAAACAGGGAGAACTTCATTGTATAACTAATGAATCTTTAGCATGGTGTCTAAAAAAATGCTTCACACCTCTCTCTCAATAATATCTTTTATTTAGGAAATGTGATATACTGACCAGTCCCCAGCCTTTCTGAGCACGTTTCTGTTAAAATATCATGAGACAAAAAAAGGTCCCATTTTCAGATATTCACAATTAGTATGTTGTTTTACAGTTGTGTGTAGTCAAAAAATATTTTAAAATATTACAGATAAGATTCATCAAAATAGGGGCGCCTGGGTGGCTTAGTCGGTTAAGCGTCTGACTTTCGCTTAGGTCATGATCTTGCGGTTCGTGGGTTCGAGCCCCGCGTTGGGCTCTGTGCTGACTGCCAGCTCGGAGCCTGGAGCCTCTTTCAGTCTGTGACTCCCTCTCTCTCTGACCCTCCCCTGCTCACACTGTCCCTCTCTCTCTCTCTCTCCTAGAAATAAATAAAAATATTAAAAAAAAAAAAAAAGATTAATCAAAATAATCTTACTTATTGGGCTAAGTAGTTGGAAAACATGCCTTGTTGATTCTATTTCATATATCAGAAGATAAATACGGTAGAGTAGCCCACCTCCCTCATCCCTCATTTCACTTTCTGGTTTCAGTCAACTCTAGACCATCAGGTCCTCCTTCTGACATAGGGTCAGATCAGCAGTAGCCTAACTCTGATGCCACAATGCCTGCATCACTCATATCACGTAGGTGTTCTGTCATCTCACATCATCACAAGAAGGGGGAGTACAATATAATATTTTGAGAGGCCACATTCACATAACTTTTATTACTATATTGGTATAATTGCTCTATTTTATCATTAGTTATTGCTGTTATTAATCTCTTACTGTGCCTAGCTTATAAATTCTCTTTATCATAGGTATGTATGTATGTATGTATGTATAGGAACAAATACAGTATATATACTGGTTTCGGTATTATCTGATGTTTCAGGCATCCACTGGGGGTCCCGGAATGCACCCCCCATGGATAAGGGGGTCTACTGTGGAGAGAGATAAGTCATGGGCTTTCCAGTTCTCATGAAGCCCTCTCGGTGTACACGCTTAGACAGAAACAAGCAACAAGCCTAGAAGCACAACTTTCCTAATCATGACACATTTGTAAGAAGTTCAATTACATGAATAAGGCAGGACAAGCTATATTCCAAGTTCTGTAAAAAGTGAATTAACCTGAGGAACCCATCAGATGTCTATCGTATTAAAGTTTGAATGTATGTGTCTATCATTTTTAAATCATAGGCTTTTAAGTTGTCTAAGGTATATGTGTAAAATAAAATCAAAATTAAATATGGAAAAGTTCTTGAAGAATCTCTGAAACCGTGAGTTCTAGGGAAAACAACCTGTAAATCAGACACTGACCAGTCTGTCTGAATATACGGGGCGCAGCAGTGCAATTAGCACATCATACTCACATTAGAAAGCCTGTCGGCACAAGGCTATTGTGATAAGCAAATTGCTATTTTCATAGCTAAATGTAGATGGATTAAAGCTAAATTCCTAAACTAAAGTAAAAACAAAACACCTATCTTTTACATCAGGAGCATCCTATGTCTAAAATCTAAAGGAAGTAAACAGAGTTACTGCCTCCCATACAGCCTGGCATTAAAAAAATTACAATTTTAAAGGATTCTTCAAAATAGTGATTTTTAAAAATCAAATGATAGGGCAATGTGCAAGAAATAATTACTCAATTAGCCATTTAAAAAAATTTTAATGTTTACTTCTCATACAAGTGAGCAAACAAGAGACAGAGAGAGAGAGACACATAGAGAGAGAGACAGAGAGACAGAGCATGAGTTGGGGAAGGGCAGAGAGAGAGGGAGACATAGAATCTGAAGCAGGCTCCAGGCTCTGAGCTGTCAGCACAAAGCCCAATGTCAGGTTCGAACCCACAAACCATGAGATCGTGACGTGAGCCGAAGATGGACACTTAACTGACTGAGCCACCCAGGTGCCCATAGTTTCTGCCTCCAATACAGCTTGGCATAAAAAATTACAATCTTAAAGCATCCTTCAAAATAGTGATTTTTAAAAATCAAATGATAGGGCAATATGCAAGAAATAATTACTCAATTACGCCATTTACAACTCTATTTAACCTGACATTCTAGGTCATTAAATGTGTTGAAATTCAAGAAAGTAGTTACGGAGATACACAATAATCTTTAATAATTTGATGTCTGAAAGCTGATGGAAACCTATTATTTTTATGTAAGCTGGCCATACAAGTTATGAAAATACCTTTGCTTTCAGAGAATGCTAGGTGAACTCGGCGTCGTAACACTTTATCGCCCATCAATGAGCAGTTTAATAGTTCCACTACTGGCTTCATTGCTTCTTTTTGCAGAAAGTCTCCTTGCTATTCTTTTAATTCATTTTCATTTATACTTTAGGAAAAACTTGGTAGGTTAGAAAACTTTTGACTCTTTTTAGTAAATTTATATAGTTAATCTAAAGAGACCTGAAATTTGTATAATATTCAGTCATACTTCCATTTTTCAAATCTTTTAGTCCCGTGTGGGTCATGCAGATTTCTTAAGTTTATTTCTCAGTGTTTATGTATCTTGTTGCTACTATAAATAAGAACTCTCTTCCATTATATTTTCTAACATGTCTTTTTTTGTATATATAATTAGCTACTGGTTATCATACTTTTTAAAGACTCCTTATTAAATGACCTAATTGTTCCTCATACTATTTTTAGCATAGTATATTTTTTTGTTTTCCAGGCCTATACAATTATTCTTTAGAATCCTCCTTAATATTTATATGCTATTTCCTAATGAGTATACTACCTAACATCTCCAACAATACTAAATAACACTGTCAAAGGTGGACATCCTTGTTTGATTCATTGTTTTAGTGAGAATGCTTTTAAAGTTTTACCATGTAACATGTTACCGGATTTGGAGATAATATGTGTGTGTATGTGTTTAAACAGAAATATAAACATGCACATATACATGTAAAGCCACCAAATGACATACATGTATGTAGTACACATGTCCTAATTTTATTAAGAGAGATTAAAAATCCAAATGCAGAAAACCCTGCATTTGGTCAAATATTTTCTAATACTTAGTTTTGCTGTTTCTAATTATTAGCATGTTGAATAATATTAATTGAATCCCTAAGTACTAAACTACTATTATACTCCCCCAAACAAAATCCATTTGGGTTATGCTATTATTTTAATGTGCTTCTGATCTATTTGGTCATATTTTACTTAGAATTACTGGGAGTTTATATTCATAAGACAATGATTTTCCTGTATGTGGCATATGGTAGGCATCCAATAAAACCGGAGTGGATATTTCCTACCATTTCCTGTTCTGTGAACTCTCATGTTATTTTGTGCATAAATAAGACAATCTCTCTTGAGGACTGTACTAATCATCATTATAACGTAACTTTCTATGACTCTTAAGTGTTCTTGCCTTGAAATCATTCTAACTAATATCAATTCTGAAACTGTTAACCTTTGTTTCCATTTGCCTGGTATTTGTCCATGTTTTTAACCCACTATGTTGCTCATTCAACAACGTTCAGAAAGTAATTCACCAATACTTCGGAATATCTACTCTCTGCCAGGCACTGTGCTGAGTCTGTGACAGCAATGAACGAATCGGACAAGGTTTCTGCTCATGTGAAGTTTAGATAGTAGTGCCTAGGAATTCCTCATTTTCTACCTAGGTAAATTACAGGCTGCAGGGTTATTACTAGCTGTCTTTGTAACCGAGGAGTCCTGCTCCTGGTTCTAAGCCTCCCTGCGATTTTTCAGGCCTGACTGTGGGCAGTTTCGAAGGCTGCCCTTCCCGCTCTGGACCTGGAACACGGCCAGCACATGGCAGGCTCTGAGAGCTGTCGCAGTCAAGGATTCAGGCACCCGGCCAGCGCGTCCTTCCTAGATCTGCATGTCCAGGTCTCTTCCCGCGGCTCTGCCTACGCCTCCTTATGTGAGAAGGTTGTGAAAACCTTGAAGACTCTTCTCCCCACTCCGAATGGTACTTAGCACTTTGCATTCCTAGCCCTCCCCTCTTACAATTTCCGCAAGGCCAGGGGCTCCCTGGACAGTGAGCTGACCCCCATGCCTGTACTGTCAAGGCAGGCTCTTCCTCCGTGCGGTGTTGCAGGGGGAAATGAAGCGGGGGCCCTGGGGGTTCCTCTTACTGCACAGACTTGCTTATACCACCGCAGTAAGTGAAAAAGGCTTTGCTCCTTCATTTTTGTCTTGCTGTTTTAATCAACTACTCTGACCTGAGAGCTCAGCTGTCTTTCCCAGCCCAACGAAGCTCCTGACAATAACATCAACTAATATCCTAAAGATGCACAGCTTCATCTAACTTTCAAATAGACACTTTTTGAGTCTCCCTTTCCTACTTCGATCACATTATTATTTCTAAGGTGCAAAGATTTTGATATGATCTGTATGATCTGTCTGTTTTCTAACCATAATTTCTTTCCTAACATGGTAGCTTTATTCTGGAGTTCTCTTGGATTCATCTCTTGCTTAGTTAGATTAAGTGACTGAGTTATTTTTTTCCCCAATAATGGCTCACAGGTATTATGAGCCATCATGAATTGTAGTAGATTTTATTTTGGGAATTTTCCCCTCTATTTCTGTTAATATTTTTGGTCTATTTGTTTCACTGTTTTCTCCAGAGGTTCTCATTATTTTTATCATAGATCACTTTTGTCTTCAGTGGTTATCATTACTTTTGCAACATTCTGACCTATATTTCTTTTCCATTTTATTTTTTTTCTTTTTTTTTCTTTTT
>NW_024080905.1:1210633-1389513 GCF_003009895.1 Hyaena hyaena | reverse complement strand
CTGATAGAATGGGATTAAATTTTTTAAATACGTGATATTAACATATCTGTTAATAAAAATTGCTAATAACCAAAATATTTTAATCACAAAATGAAATAAAAAGTGTTTTAAGATGACTCTTTTTAAAAATATCATAACTTGTGGGGTATGGGTTAAGCAATGTTCACAGGAAAAATTATAGCTATTATCCATATTAAAATAGCAGAACAGTCTCAGATCACTAAATCGTTTCTTCATTATGTAGCCAATGCTCTTTTATCCAAGATTAGGTGATAACATTGATGTAGGTCTATTTCTAGGCTCTCTGTTCTGTTCCATTAATATACTTGTGTATTCTTTTGCCAATACCACACTGTCTTGATTACTGCAGCTTTGTAGTAGGTCTTGAAGTTGGCCAGTAGAAGTCTCCTGGCTGTTCTTCAGTATCATGTTGGTTATTCTAGGTCTTTTGGTTTTCAACTTCAGAATCAGTTTGTTGATGTCCATTCAATAACTTGCTGGGATCTTTATTTAGAATGCATCGAATCCATAGGTCAAACTGGAAGAATTGGTATCTCGAAATTATAATCTTTCTATCCATATATACATAGAATACTTCTCCATTTATTTAATGCTTCTGATTTCTTTTATCTTCTCCTCCTATAGATCTTGTATATGATTTGTTAGATTTTATTCTATAAGCACCATGTAAAATATTTCAAACCAAAATTTATTATAATGATGATTAGTGGTGATAGAACCAGTATTCTTTATAATTTATAGTAAAGAACTATATTAGGGGCGCCTGGGTGGCTTAGTCGGTTAAGCGTCCGACTTTCGCTTAGGTCATGATCTCGCGGTTCGTGGGTTCGAGCCCCGCGTCGGGCTCTGTGCTGACTGATAGCTCGGAGCCTGGAGCCTGTTTCAGTCTGTGACTCCCTCTCTCTCTGACCCTCCCCTGCTCACGCTGTCTCTCTCTCTCTCTCCTAGAAATAAATAAAACATTAAAAAAATAAAAAAAATAAAAATAAAATTACTATATCAGTATAGCCTCAAATTGGTTCCCTTCTAATTTTTTTTTTTTTTTTTTTTTTTTTTTGAGGGTAGAGGGGGGCAGAGGGCAAGAGAGAATCTTTAGCAGGCTCAACACCCAGAGCAGAGCCCTAGGCAGGGCTCAACTCAGGATTATGAGACCATAACCTGAGCCAAAACCAAGAGTTGGATGCTCAATTGACTGAGCTACACAGGTGCCCCTATTCATTATTTAACAGAGGCCACATGAATGGAAGGGTCTGCTGGAAAATAAGGTGAAACAGTTATATTGTTGCCACACTGTCTCCAGGAAGGAGCTGCAGTGCCCTTTGACCTAAGAGCTTGCCTCTGTCCATAATCAACCATCTGGCATTCAGGGCAAGCAGAAAGTCTACCGAGGTTGCAACGGCACTTTCAGTCAGTGATCTGGATTTTTCAAATGTCTCTTCTGATTTAGAACAAACAGGTGCTGGTGCATTTGGTCTTCTCCCTTGCCATTCCTTCCTTCTTGATTCTGCACAAGACATGTAGGGGTTTGCCTGCAATTTTGCTATCCTCATTTAGTTCTGTCTCATTTCCACGCCATTTGACACTATTCTTCAAAGTTTTCTTTCTTGTTTTGGCCTATGTCTAATTTCTATCTTCATTAATAATGGCTTTTCATTCCCTCTGACCCCTTCTTTTCTTATTTCTATTAGGAAAAGGAATAGAGTTTCATAATAGAAATATCTTTTTAATCCTACCTTTGATCAGAAAACCCAAAGAAAACCATTTACAAGTTCAACTTCTGCACTAATTGATAAATTCTTGAAGGCAAAGACTGTATCTTCTTCAGATTTGTGTTCCCTCCAAGGGCTCAATATCTTGCATGCAGTAAATGTTCAAATGATCAATAGATATTGTTTTATAAAACTGAAAAATCCCTAGAGCCTCTCATCACTCCTAAGTTTTCCATTAAATTTCTAGCCCCTTTTAAACCATGACTCTCAGCATAGCTCCTATACATTTGACCTAGATGTGACAACGC
The DNA here is from genome assembly GCF_003009895.1 of Hyaena hyaena. Classification (NCBI taxonomy): domain Eukaryota; kingdom Metazoa; phylum Chordata; class Mammalia; order Carnivora; family Hyaenidae; genus Hyaena; species Hyaena hyaena. Next base: position 1,387,475 of record NW_024080905.1, on the reverse strand, counting down.
TCTCTCACATCAGAACGAAACAGGGCTATAAGGAACAACAAAAAAGAAATGAAAGCCAGAGGAAGGCAGGCTTTTTTCTCACAGGTATACTTACAGACCTTACAGACAGTGAGCTGCAGGTACATACCTACCTCCATTCTTCCCCCTTCCTAGCCTTCCTATACCACATGCAAATAATATGATTTATTACCATCTATTAAAGTGGTACTGAAATATAATTAGCACAACAACAGCGCAGAGTGCTAGGAAGCAGGAAGCTACACCGAGAAAGAGATGCAGAAATCTGCCTAGCATTATTCACTTTGACTGTCTCGTTGGATGTCAATCTATGAATGCATTAGGTGAAATGCCATGAGGGAGTGCAAAGAACAACTGCTGAGAAAAGAGCAATTACTGGGGAACTATAAGCAAAACAACTAGGACACTCAGAGTAATAAGACCTAGTTGAATACATGGGGTATTTTATTATTATTATTATTACCGAAGTGTAGTTGGTATATGGTGTTATATTAGTTTCAGACATACAACATGGTGATTCAATGAGGGTTCACTTTTCTCCACAACCTCACCAACACTTATTATTTCTCATGATTTTGATACTAGCCATTCTAACAGCTGTAAGGTGATATCTGACTGTGGTTTTGATTTGCAATTTTTAAAAGCTATTCAAGACCCATTTTAAATTATTTTTTTAATGTTTTATTTATATTTGAAAGAGAGAGACAGCATGAGAAGGGGAGGGTCGGAGAGAGAGGGAGACACAGAGCCCGAAACAGACTCCAGGCTCTGAGCTAGCTGTCAAGACAGAGCCCGACGCGGGGCTTGAACCCATGAACCATGAGATCATGACCTGAGCCAAAGTCAGCTGCCCAACTGACTGAGCCACCCAGGCACCCCTCAAGACCCACTTTAAAAAGTGCTTAAAAACATACCCTGGGAGAATCAAGCTGATCCTCAAATAACTGCCTGTGAGAACAAAACCCAACATTCCTTAAAGGGTTACAACAGACTCTAGCACTCAACAATGTGTGAAACTTACAATGCCAGGCTCCTAATAAAAAATTATGAGAATGCTAAGAAGCAAGATAATGTGACCCATAACCGGGAAGGGGGTCGGGGGCAGGAGGTGGTAGTGGATGGGGGTGGGGAAATCCATCAGTAGAAAGACACCCAGTAATGAGAGAGATGATGGAATTAGCAAAGGTTTTAAAAAGTCATAAATATCATCAATTTTTTCAAAGGTCTAAAGAAAACATAATCATGAGGAGACAAATTGAACTCATAAGAAAATTAACTGAAACTTCTAAAAATGAAAAGCACTGAAACAAAAAGTTACACGCTGAAAAAAATAACTTGAAGATATAACAATATAGTGTGTTCCCAAATGAAGCATATAGAGAAAAGGAGAGTAAAAATGAATACCTTCAATGACCAGCAGGACAACATGAAATGATCTAATACATACCTAATCTGAGGTAGAGTGAAAATAGAGAACAGAGAAAATATTTGAATAATGGCCAAAAACTTCCCAAATTTGATGAAAACCATAAACAAGGAAAGCACAAGGCCCAAGCAGAATGATAAAGAAAAACTTATGGAAACATATCAAATAACATTCCTGAAAATAAGTGATAAGGACCAAATGTTAACTGTAGCCAGAGAAAGATATAATGTATTAAGAGAAATGAAAATAATAATTATTAGACTTCTGATCAGAAATTAAGCAAACCAGGTAACAATGGAAAGTGCTGGAAAAATGTTTTAATTCATGGAAAATATGAACTTATGAGCACATCTTTCAAAAATGAATGCAAACAAGGATTCAATGAAAATTATATTTCATAATAAAGGCAAAATAGAATACTTTTGCACTCACAAAGAACTGAGAAATGTGTCACCTGCCAAATGTTCATGACAGGAAATGCTAAAGGAGGTTTTTCAGGAGGAAAGAAACGTATACCACATGCAAACTTTGATTTAAAAAAAAAATCAAGAGTGTTAAAAACATCAGATTATATGTAAATAAATATAAAACACTTCAGGTCTTTTTTAAAACTCATTAATAAGTATTTAAGTACTTAATCCAAAAACACTAACAACATATTTCAGGTTTTAATAAAAATAGCAGTAAAATGCATGACAATAATAGCAAAATATACAGGAGAGTAAAATGGATGTATATACTGTTGTAATTAATTTATGAAGTGCTATAATGTTATTGGAAGGTGGTCTCCCATAAGTTAAAGATGCATACTATAAATCCTAGAGTAGCCACTAAGAAAATAAAACAGATATAAATAATAAGATATCCCTAATAAGCCATTAGTGGAGAATAATGAAATATTAAAATAGTTCAAAATATTTTGAAGGCAGACAAGAGGGAAAAACAAACAAAAAACAGACTGGAAAAATAGAAAACAAACAACAAGGTAGTAGAATTAAATAAGAAATATTAATAACAAGATTTAATGTCAACAAAACAGTCCAATTAAAAGGTAGAGGCTGTTAGACTGAAGGAAAAAGCAAGATTCAGCTATACACTGTTTACAGTAAACCTAATTTAAATACAAAGATAATGAGTAGGATAAAATTTAAAGGATGTAAAAACATAAACATGCAAACATTAATCATAAGGAAGTAGAGGTGGCTGTATTAATATCAGGAGAAGTAGACTTCAAAACAAAAAATACTTCCTAGGGTTAAAAAGGAACATTTCATAATGATAAAGGGGTCAATCAAAAAATCATAAAGTATGTACTCTTAATAACAGGGCTTCAAGATAAAATGAAAATTGACAACACTAAAAGAAGAAAGAGACACATTCATGACTGTAGTCAGAGTTATGATAGAAACTGACAGAAAAAAATCAGTAAAAATACAAAAAAAATTGAACACTAACAACCAACTTGACCTAATTGACATTTACAGAGCATTCCACCCAACAACAACAAAAAAAGAATATATTCTTTTCAATAGTGTATAGAGCATTCACTAGACAAAATGAATTCTGGCTCATGACACAAGTCACAACAAATGTAAAATAACTGAAATCATACACAGTATGACCAAAATAAAACAGAAATGAGAAATCAATAACAGAGAGCTATCTGGAAAATATCATGAATATTTGGAGATTTAAACAGAAATCAGAAGGGAAACTGGAAAATATTTTGAACCTGATGAAAATGAACACATGACATATGACAATTTGTGAAATGTAGTCAAAACTTAGGAAAATTTACAGCACTAACTGTTTATATGACAAAAGGAAAACAATCTCAAGTCAGCCATCGAAAGTCCGCTGTAAGAAGTATTAAAAATTTAAATGCAAAGTAAGTAGAAAGAAAAATAAAATGAACAGAAATTAGTGAAATAGTAAACAAATGAATAATAAAATCAATTGCATCCAAAGCTGGTTACTTGAAAAGACAATAAAACTGGCAAACCTCCAGCTGCACGAACAGAGGGGAAAAACAAGTAAAGATACAAATAACTAACATTAGGAATGACATATGGCACATCACTATAGACTGCACATGTAGAAAAAGGATATAAGGAAATATAAAAAATGTCAAGCCAATTTTCTGACAAATTAGATAAAAAGGATAATTTCTTCAAAGATCACAAATTTCTAAAACTAAACAACAACAAAAAAAAACAGAAAGCTTTACTAGTATTACAGCAATTACAGAAATTAAATTCATAGTTTAAAACCTTCCCACAAAAAAAAAATTCTAGGCCCAGGTAGCTTCATTAACTAAATTCTATCAGACATTTATAGAGGAACTAATTCTTGCTTTTCAAACTCTTCCAAAAAGTATAAGGCAAGTATGACCCTAATACCAAAACCATATTAAAACACTGATGAAAATGTAAAAATATCTAACAAAATATTAACAATTTAAAAAGAAACTTCTTCAAATTAATAAAATGCATCTAAAAAAATCTACAACTAACATCATATTAAATGGTAAATGACTGAAACTTCTGCCCCTAGAATCTAGAAGAAGACAAGGATACCCAATGTAATCCTATTTAATCAGTACTGTACAGAAGGTCCTAGACAATGCAGTAAGACAAGAAAAAAGTAACACTGATTGGAGGAGAAAGTAAAACTCTTCATTCTCAGATAATATTTTTGTGTATGTAGAAAAATTCTAAAAAAGCAAAGATATCAGAATAAATTAATAAAACAAAGTCACAAGATACAAGATCAAGGTCAATAAACACAAATATGTATATTCTTATATGCTAATTTTTTTAACAAATACCATCAAATAGCATCAAAACCCATAAGTATTTAGGAATTAATTAACTAACATGTGCAAGACTTGTACACTAAACATTATAAAATATTGCTGGTATAAATTAAAGAATACCTGGGGCGCCTGGGTGGCTCAGCCGGTTAAGCGTCCAACTTTGGCTCAGGTCATGATCTCACAGTTAGTGGGTTCGAGCCCCGCATCAGGCTCTGTGCTGAATGCCATCTCAGAGCCTGGAGCCTGTTTCAGATTCTGTATCTCCCCCTCTCTCTGACCCTCCCCTGCTCATGCTGTCTCTCTCTGTCTCTTTCAGAAATAAATAAAACATTAAAAAATTTTTAAATTAAAGAATACTTAAATAAATGAAGAGAGATACCATATTCATGGACTGGAAGACTCAATTTTATTAAGATATCAGTTTTTCTAAAATCAATCAGTGCAATTCCAATAAAAATATCTTTTTTTTTTTTGTAGAAATTGGCAGAGTGTTTCTGAACTTTACACTGAAATGTAAATAACAATGTAGCCAAAATAATCTTGAAAAAGAGAAACAGAAATTCGAAAACTTACACTACCTGAATTCAATACATATTATAAAGCTATAATAATCAAAAGAATGTGCTATTGGTATAAGGAAAAACATACAGATACTACTGAGGAGAGTCTGGAAATAGACTCACACATTTATGACCTACTTTTTTAATACAGATGTCAGGAAAATTGAGGAAAAGATAATCATTTCAGAAATGGTGCCAGGACAATGTTATACGCACTTGGAAAAAAAATAAATCACTGCTACTTCAAATTACACACAAAAAGTAACTTTAAATGAGTCATAAACCTAAGTAAAAAAGCAAAAACAATAAATTTTCTGGCAGAGGGAAAAATAGGGTAAACAAAGATTTTTTTAGAACACATAAAAACGTGACCGAAAAAACAAAAATGGGTAAATTACTTGTGCAATTTGATGAACACGGTTAAGGGAATGAAAAGACAAATTACAGAACTAGAGGGAATCTTGGTTACATACATTTCTGACAAACAACTTGAATCCAGAAAATTTAATAAGACTTTCAACTAAATGGTGATCTTACAAATACACCAAGCAATAAAAATTGGGCAAGAAATTTCATCACAGAAGAAAATACAGAAATAGCCAAGAAGTACATGAAATGATGCTCAACATGACTAGCCATCAGGGAAATGCAAATTAGAATCATCACACACAAAAGAATCACAATACCACTAAACGCTCACTAGAATGGCTAAAATTTTAAAACTGACAGTATCAGAGGGATACCTGGGTGGCCCAGTCAGTTAAAGTGTCCGACTTCAGCTCAGGTCATGATCTTACAGTTCATGAGTTCGAGCCCCGCATCGGGCTCTATGCTGACAGCTCAGAGCCTGGATCCTACTTCAGATTCTGCGCCTCCCTCTCTCTCTGCCCCTCCCCCCACTCTCTCTCTCTCTCTTTCTCTCTCTCTCTCTCTCAAAAGTAAATAAACATTAAAAAATGACAATATCAAGAACTGTAAGGATGGGAAACAATTGAAATACCTACATAGATTATGAGACCGTAAGATGGTACAAGCACTATGGGAAACAGTTAGCATTTTCTCATAAAATTAAAGAGCCTACTATGTGACCCAGCAATTCCAGTTCTGGATATTCATCCAAAAGAAATGAAAACAAAGGTTCATGGAAAAACTTATACATGAATCTGCATAGCAACTTTTTTGTAATAGTCAACAACTGGAAACAACCTAAATGTCTAACGTCACGCAAATGGATATACGCATTGTAGTGTAAAATATTCCACTTTACAGAATATTACTCAACAAAAATAACAAAGGGCAGACTACTGATATTCATAGCAACACGGGTGAGATCAAAAAGCATTATGTTAAACAGAAAAGTTACACCAAAACAATTACCCTCATGATGCTATTTGCAATATATTAGACACAGAAAATGTAATCTGTAATGACAGAAAGATCAGTAGTTGCCCAGGGCTGGGGCACTAAGTCACACTCTAGGGGACGGATGCTCTCAATCTGGGTTGTGGCGGTTACACACTTGTACGTATTGGTTAAAACGCAAACTACACACCTTAAATGAGTGCAGTTTATTGTGTATAGATTATGGCTTCATATCCACTGTAAAAGTTTTCACAACAAAAAAAAATGATAGAAAAAACAATTTCATATTATTTTTAAAATAACAACGTACAGCAGTGTTAAATACCTCTGCTGGTTCATCACATGTACTTTTAGCCTTAATTTTGACAGGCTTGCTAAAATAAGAAGCATTCAATAAGTAACAGTCAATGACTATATATCACATATATATTATATATATGGTATGTGATGATTGCTTGAAAGAATTAACCACAGTTTAATGCCATTAGAGAGCCATGCATTTAAGGGTCAAACATATTCTTACATTTCAATCCCTTAGAGACCAAAACACTGATCCCTCCCGCTCTCACTCTCTCAAAATGAAAATTAAAAATAAATAAAGGCAAAACAGAGCATGCCATCTTCTGACAGAAAATAAAATGTTGACGCCCTTCTCCTAAACTTTTCATTTATATAACGTATTCTCCAATTAAGACACCGGAAATCAGCATCATAGAGAGGTTTTCAATTTTCCTTGCCATGTACTTATCAAAACAATAAGCATGATTACTCACTTCAATTGTCTTGGCCAGTAGCTGAGTGTGAGGAAAATTGTACTTGTACACTTCATTAGCGACAGTGTTTACATCAATGGCAGCCACAACTTGTGCAGGAATGCAGCTTTCTGTAATGATAAATGGAATATGTGAAAATGTGAAGTCCTTAATATCAACTTGCGCACTTTACGGAGAAGTCAAAGTAGCAGAATTTCCTAGCGCGTTTCCTCACCAGCTAGAGCTCAGTTTTCTAATAGTAGACCAGGCCGCGGGAGGTGGGCATGAAGTAGAGTATTTGCATACTTCTGGTTCATTACTCTGAACAGCATTCTGATGCTAAAAATAAGATTTAAGTGTTTTAGTCAGTATTTCTTACATTCGCCTTCCTCACTCCATTAAGATATACATTTATGAGTTAAATAGAAATTTCTCCTAAGTTCAATCAAACCAAAAATAAGATAGGTAAGTATATTCTTAAAAACTATATCACGTAGAAGTTTATATAAATAAATTAACTACCATTTCTTCTTCGCCTTCTAACGTTAATATAAAGCCGCTTCCCAATATCACTAAATATGCTTTTAGTTAAATTTTGGGGTTTTTAAATAATAATGCTATTGAGGTATACTTTACATACCAAAAAATTCACCTGTTTAAGGCATAAGCAAGTTTTTAAATGATATAAACAGTTAACTGGTATCCAAATGTATAAAGCACATAGACTAAAAAAAAATTTTAGCAGACTAGGACGGAATGTAAGAAGAGGAAGGACAATAATTCCAAGGGCATGCTTTCACTGCTCTTCTAACTTGTTGCTAAAAAATAACAATAATTTTCAAAATGGTTTCAGAGTTTTGCCTTCCCTGGCAGTCAACATTTGAGCTATGTAAACACGCATAGCTGCTGTTATATTTTCCAATTACCACCCTCCTCGCCCTCTTGACCCAAACATAAACAAAACTAATCATGTATATCCCCTGTCCTAAATCAGGAGAACATGTGAGGTTTTAAGAATAATAGTATTTGAGACTCCTCAGGAATACCATAAGAAAAAATATCACAAAATTGCATAATACCTCCAAATAGCTATTTCTTTAACAGCCGTTTGCTGATTTTAAGAGTTAGCATAGGCAGGCCAAATACCAAAAAAAGAAAACAAAATGTAGTGGTGAGGAGCTAGGGCTAAACCCCAGAACTAAACCCCAGATCCCAGAAGAGGGGGTAAAGAGGAAAGCCCACACACACTCCGAAAATCATCGCGCCGTACACGGAGGCCTAAAAGAGATGATGCCAGAGACAAAACAAGGGCGTAAACATCTTGAAATAAATATTTGCGGAGTGTCTACCAGGCTGAAGACACTCGGCCAGGACCAGCTACCTCCCAGGTACATGTCAATGGAAACTCTGGGGTCCAGTTAGTAATACCGTAGAGCTGCTTCCAACCGAGTTTAAAAGCAACAACTAGCTACTTGTCTTGGTATAAAGTTGTAAATAATACCTTTGTCAAGGGCATCAGAGAACTCTTGAAGCATAAATCAAGAAGGCTTTTAAACAAACAAGGAAATTAGTATATAAGGATTATTTTGCAAAATCACAAACCTGTTATAATTCAGGTCAAGAACTAAGTTACTACTAAGCACTGTAAGAGAGCTCCGAATTAAATAAACTTTATTGAACTCTTTTACTGTTCTGCTGAATAAGGTATCTTGTTACTAGCATGATGTAGCCTGCTTGCATTCACAATATATGCAGCAAACTGGGATTGCCTGGAGTTGGTTAATATGACTTTTCTCTTTTTTGGGGCTGACTGACAATCCACAGTGATGTGCTGAATCTGTACCACAATCAATAATTAATTTTATATTCTCGTATCATGTGCCTAAAAGACATAAAAACTTACAAAAAGTAACTGCCTAATACATGTTTTATGTGGCTATCTAAGAACCGATGAACCGAAAATTCTCAGAAAACAATAGATTTTAAAAGTCAATAAGCAAATGCACTGTTTACACATTACTATAGATTGTTGTAAAATTAGGATCCACCGCATGACCTAAAAAGTTATTTCCATGATGAGAAATAGATGTACTAAGATATTACTGACAGTAATTCAACTTGCCTTTTCAAAACAGAATTGTTCTGCGGTACAGACTTGTTTCTAAGGAAAAAGTGAGACTTATAAATTACAATTTAAAAAAGCAAACCTGTCAATTCTGTCAAAATCTGGACTTGAGGTCCAAAGACAAGTTGACTATTATTTTCTACTGTATACTTCAAATCTACAGCCTCCAGAAATCTTTGTCCAGCCACATACACATATTTTGAAAATGTTTAACTGAAAGTATCTAAGTGAATATAATTCAATAGAATTTTGTACAAATGAGGGGCGCCTGGGTGGCTTAGTCGGTTAAGCGTCCGACTTTCGCTTAGGTCATGATCTCGCGGTTCATGGGTTTGAGCCCCGCGTCGGGCTCTGTGTTGACTGCCGGCTCAGAGCCTGGAGCCTGTTTCAGCCTGTGACTCCCTCACTCTCTGACCCTCCCCTGCTCACGCTGTCTCTCTCTCTCTCCTAGAAATAAATAAATAAAACATTAAAAAAAATTTTTTAAAGAATTTTGTGCAAATGAGTTAGATCTATTACTTAAATTATGTAGGAGCAGTAATTCTTGAAGAGAAGAGAGAACTGGAAAAAAGGAACCCATCAGGATCTTTCAGTGGGATGGAGCATGGAGTGTGTTTTCAGTACCTTGGTCTATTGCTTTCCCTGGATTTTATTCATGATATTGAAGTTATTACTCTGGATTGTATATTTATCAACAGGAAGCATGGGTATAGCAAGTGAGACAGTCTAGTTAGAGAAATGCAGTATAAACGCTGTTAAAATATTGTCAGATTGGATGTGCAAGAAGGGCAAGGGGTATCATACTCCTATTTACAGGAGGACTGAACTAAAAAGGGCAGCTTTAGTTATACCAGGAGAGACTTCTAGGGAAACGTAAGAAATGTCACTAACAACACATCATGCACAACTCCTGCTCTCATGTATGTCTCTTATTAAAGTAGGTAAGAATCAAACATGCGCACACATGTGCACGTGCGCGCGCGCGCGCACACACACACACACACACACACACACACACAAACCCTATTTGAATAGCAATAATTTCCCTCTTTTTCTGATCACTCTTTCTGGAAAAGTTGTAGGGGAAAAAAAAAGGTAATAGTGAAAAGCTACTAGTTCACGCTCTACCTGCCTTTCCTAACCAAATAAATTATAAAGTTTAATTGTTTATGCATAATTGTTAAGATGAGGGGGAAATTCAGTTTTTAAAAATGCAAATACAAAATTAACCAGCCCACTTGGAAGTAGTTATTTTTTCTTTGTCTTCTTTATCATTCATTTTCTGATCTGTACCTCATATAGGTGAGTAATTTGAATGAGCTCATTATAATCACACCTGAGACACCCAGTCAGGTATGTTAATACTGACATCTAGTTGTGAAATGGAAGATGAGTCGAACATATCCAATGTCTATTTCCTTTCATTCAAAGTGATAGCTTAAGACTAAAAGTACTATGCAAAAACAGACCTAAAAGGATTCTGAATTTAAAATTATTGCTAACGAGGCACCTGGGTGGCTCAGTCAGTCAAGCATCAGATTCTTGATTTTGGCTCGGTCATGATCTCACAGTCATGAGTTCTAGCCCCGCAATGGGCTTCGTGCTGAGCATGGAGCCTGCTTAAAGACTCTCTCTCCCTCTGCCCCTTCTCCCCACTCACATGCTCTCTCTCTCAAAAAAGTAAATAAAATGATTGCTAAGTGTTTTATCACTATTCACAAGCATATTTCCTGTTTCTTTTTAAAGATTCTTGCATTTTAAAACTTGCAAATTCCATGAATTAAATAAAATTTAAAATAAGTCTCAACTTTTTTTTTTACAAAGTCCTTTCAATTTCCTTAGAAAAATCGCCTTAGAAGTTTAGCTAACAGTTAACCAAAAAACAAACTTACTTTGGGTCAAGATATACACTAGATCATTGTTACTAAGATCTAACGAAATACAAGAGCCCATCAACCATAAAGGAGACAGGAAACGCTTGACATCTGCGACAGACCAGAGCTGGGGAAGTGGGTCAAGGAAGAAAGGTGCCAAACTAGTGTTTAAAAAGGAACACATTGAATTTACATGGAAAGAAAAATAAAGATGCTATGCCAGAGAACACAGTGCAATCTGGAGAAGAGGAGACAATGCATTTGGAGGAGGACCTTGAGAACGGAAATGAAGGTGTAAGAAAAAAGAGGAAGGTGATAGTTTGCGCTCTCTGGCCTTTCTACTGTTGGTTTGTTTCTGTTAATTGAAAACTAAATGTAGTGGCTGGCACGCTAATCACCTTGTTCATCCATGCAGAGAAGGGTCACTTCACAGGCTGATGAGGCAAAGGAGGAGCAGGGGAGGGGGTCCTGAAGGATTTCAGAGTCACCGTAGCAGCTCTGGATCATTATGGCTGGACTTATGTAAGAAACAAATTTCTGCCTTCTTTTGGACACTATTATTTTGGATGTCTCTATTATTAACAGCTGAACCTAATCCTGATGGATGCATGAAGCTAATCCTAACAGTTACCTCCGTTGTTTCGATATGGGGTGTGGCGGGGTGGTGAGAAGAGAATTTCAGGTTCAATGCTTATTTAGACCAGATCAATGTAATTCAACAAACAGTTATTGAGTGATGTGTGCAAAACATTTTGCTAGACCCATGGGGATGGATATACAAAGTATATATTTATGGAGGTCAGGGAGGTTTTAAAATTAAAACATTGTTCTTCTCTGAGGTATAAGAATCCCTCCTTTAATATAAAATTTTCCTTATGAAGTAAATTTCTATTAAGCAAATAAACACTTTCTTCATTATTTTTTCATTTTTTTATTGAAGTATAGTTGGCACTCAATATTAGTTTCAGCTGTACCTCACAGTGATTCAACAATTCTGTACATTACTCTGTGCTCACCATGGTAGTGAAGTCACCATTTGTCACTATACAATGCTATCTCTTCATTATTTTTTAAAAGTCACATCTATGTTCCCTGGAGAACAACTTTGAAGACTTGATTTAAGAAAATATTAAAAAATTTAGAAAACTAAGCAAAATCATACATGAATAAACAACTCAAAAATCTAATACGAACAGCATTAATAGCAATACCAGCACTAATACCACCACCATGGACTAAACCTCAGAGTCTCAAAAGCAAAACCACTGCGACTCTGGAGCGATAATCATCAACCTCACGGATTTTCTCACCCCAGTAACCTCTCACCCAATACTACTGCGTTGCAAGACTTCCTCGGACGATTTGTCATAATACTGATTAGAAGGTGACACAAGAACTCCCACTAAGGAAGTCCTGGTTTCCTTTTGGAATGATGGCTTGAGTGTTACCCAACAGCCTCTGTGGCTCTTGGCATAAAACAAAGGCCAAACTATAAATATTGATGATGATTACTAAAGAGAGGACACAACCTTCATTTCTTTAATTTCTCAGGCTTTTCATGCAACAGATCTTTTAATGATTACTAAGTGCTCATAAGCCCTTTTTAGAAAAGGTGCTTGGCGTTTTAAAATGACTTCTTGTCCTAATATTAAGAAATGTCTCCTTCCAGGGGCGCCTGGTTGGCTTAGTCGGTTAAGTGTCCGACTTTCGCTTAGGTCATGATCTCGCGGTTCGTGGGTTCGAGCCCCGCGTTGGGCTCTGTGCTGACTGCCAGCTCAGAGCCTGGAGCCTATTTCAGAGTCTGTATCTCCCTCTCTTTCTGACCCTCCCCTGCTCACGCTGTCTCTCTCTCTCTCTCTCCTAGAAATAAATAAAAATATTTAAAAAAAAAAAAAAAAAAAAGAAATGTCTCCTTCCAGTCAAGTTTTGTTAACTTTTCAAAACTTGGGAAGCAATATCAGATTGCGTATTTTTAAATTCTGTTTCGTCTAAAAGAAAAATAAACCTTCATTTGCTTTTGCTTCTTATAGGAAGTCTCTAATTTAGAAACCTTATCAAGGGAGATGGTCACAGTTCAATGGACATGTTTATTTATAAGCTCCACACATCAATCTATGTAACACTTAATGTCAATTTTTTTTTTAAAAACATGAAAGCACCAAATGCTCTTTTTTCTGAACTGATATCAGTAGACTTACACTCATGGGGTTCCCCCAGATTCCTCCTAGTTCTAATGAAACCGTTCTAGTGCTTCCAAGTCCTCTGGTACTTCATTGCTGTCTTCCTGATAAAATCCAAACTTCTTAGCATGATCTCATGCTGCCTAGCTGTCTAGCTTTGTCTCTTGACATCGTCCCTCAATCAACCTCACTTTCTTCCAACTCATACCCACCACACTCATACACATACACTTTTTCCCCAGATAATATCCGACTACTTATCATGTCCCAGAAGGGCCATCATTTCTCAATCCTAGTGCCTCTGCACACAGTGTTTTTTTGTTTTTTTTTTTTAATATTTTTATTTATTTCTAGGAGAGAGAGAGAGAGAGAGAGACAGCGTGAGCAGGGGAGGGTCAGAGAGAGAGGGAGTCACAGACTGAAACAGGCTCCAGGCTCTGAGCTGGCAGTCAGCACAGAGCCCGACGCGGGGCTCGAACCCACGAACCGCGAGATCGTGACCCAAGCGAAAGTCGGACGCTCAACCGACTAAGCCACCCAGGCGCCCCATAGTTTTTAAAAGCCTATCCTACTCTGTCCAACCTCTGATACCACCTTTCTTGTTCTAGATCATTCTTACTGGTCCCTCAGGAGTCATTCAGCTTGGGCATGACTCCTCAAGGAGGCTTTCACTGAGCCCATGGGACTGAAGTGGGGGCCAGTCCCTCAGGTTGTCATTGCACTGGGTAGTTCACAGTTATCCCAGGGCACCACCTCTCTTACTAGACTGTATGATCTGATAGAGCCCGCGCCACCGCATGTGCATCCCAGTGTGACTCACAGCACCCCAACATTCCTATAACTGGCACCCAACAGGCCCTCAGTAAACGTCTGATTGAATAGTATGAAAATGAGTGAACTTGATCTCTTACTTCAACTCCTGACTGTTGATTTCCCTCTTCAGTGTCCTGCTCCTCAGAACAGGAGTAGCTTAAAAGACTTTAATAATCCTGTACTCAGGTGTTTATCGATATCCAAAAGACCATGTTTTAAGAAGATTGTTTGACATTTAGGTCACATTTTTACCTTGGAAACACAACAAAGTTTCCAGAATGGCCTACAAAATTCTATTTATCTTACACCAATGTTAAATAAGTATTTGTTAGAGAGCCTATCCTGTACTAGGCATTCTGCTGGGTACTGAGGATATGGGATAGGTGGACACCTCTGTGTTGTGCTTTGCCAGCATCCTTTTTTTCTGGCAATAGTCTCAGAGTTTCTTTGGGTATCTCACCTCACTCACTTTCTGTCAACTGGTTCAGATGGCCGCAACCCCTTCCCCTAGTTTCTGTGAAAGCATGTGTCAAGTACCTGAGCCAAGACTTCCAGAGTAGGTTCAGGAAGGGCAAACAATACAAAATAAGCCAATTCGGCACAATAAGAGAGAACACCTGACTTTTTCTTGGGCAAGTAGGAAGGCTTGACCTTTCTTACTGAGTTTAACCATGGAAGGGAAGGATGTATGTTCAGCAGCTACTACAGCCTTTTGATGCAGTAAGGGGAGCATGTATATAAAAATGCTCCCACGCCAGAAAGAACAAAATTGAGACAGATACACTGAGGAAGAAGACTGGCTCCTGGTGACATGATTTGAACCCCTTTAAGCTGTACCCCAAACCAAGCCTATATTTGATCTCAGTTGTCACATGAGTATTTACAACTTTTATGTAAACCAGTTTCGATTGTTTTCTGTAACTTGGAAACAACAGTTCTAATAGGCATTTAAGAGAACACACACTTAAATATCACTTGTCACTATGCAGAAATAAATGCATTTCAAATTCCAACTCGGCAAGCGGAACAACATGAACTTTACCAAAAGCCTTGTGAACGAGAAATTAATTAACTATATATCTACCAAACAGAAGCACATCTCTTGGTCAAACACTCCCCAAGTGTCCTAAGTTGAGGCAATAATCACCAGAGTCTCAATTTGGGGGGCAAGGACTTCATTACAGGGCTACCTAATTACCTAATCCTTTACATGTATTCTAAATACAACAAATATGTAGAGAGCTACCTGTAAGCTGTATCTCCAAGCTCTTTCAGGGAGTATATAATATTTTCAGTTGAACGGTCTTAACAATTCCTACAAAATTCAAGTTCTGAGCATAAAAGCAGTCAAAATAAAGATGTCAATTACAGGCAATTCAAAGTAAAGAATTGTATCTGATCAACTAACATATAAAAGGATGTCGCACTTCACCAATAATGACAGAAATCCACATTCATCAGTTTCACTTATCAGACTTAGGAAGGGTCTTATAAAATGAACACTCTCTAGTGCAAGCAAGTGTTGGGAGAAAGGTATCCCCCCTCTTTCTGACTGTAGTGTACATGGATTCAACTCTTCTGTTACTAGCCCTAGAGATTCCGCTCATAACACTTTATGCTCAGAAATATTTGGACAATCTAGCTGTAAGGCTGCATATATGTATGAGAACAACCATATTAAAAATAATACCTGTAATATACTGATATGGAGTGATAGAGATTTTTAAGGACAAAAAAACAAGTCAGTAAATAATCTTGTTCAGTAATAATTCAACTTTTGTAAAGTGTATGTGAATGTACCCACATTAAGGAAAAAATCCCAGCAAATGTCAACAGGGCTACCTCTTGGTGGTACAGAGAATTTGGGGTTAATTTTTATTTCTTCCTTTAAGCTTTTTTGGATAATTTGGTCTTTTTCTTAACAATAACAATAGAATGCTTTTGTAATCAGTGAAAAGCAAACACACGTAAAACTATTTTTATCTTGGAACAAAAGAATTCAAAACTTCTCTTGGTCATGACCCTGAGAAATCACAAAAGGAAGGTACCAAGGACAGACAAGAAACATTTGGATACATTCTCAAAACATGGCCAACAGACTGCAAGACCACACACACACACACACACAGGCCAGTAAACAGATATAACTCAACGCATTATTTTATCCCACCAACTCTACAATAGTCTAAAGAATAAAAAACAAGAATTAAACTACATTGCCATAGTTCAAGTAGGGGCGCCTGAGTGGCTCAGTCAGTTAAGCGTTCAACTTCGGCTCAGGTCATGATCTCACAGTTCATGGGTTCCAGCTCTGTGTCGGGCTCTGTGCTGACAGCTAGCTCAGAGCCTGGAGCCTGTTTTGGATTCTGTATCTCCCTCTCTCTCTGACCATCCCCAGCTCACACTGTCTCTCTCCCTCTCAGAAATAAATAAAAACATTAAAAAAAAGAGAGAGATTAACAAGTAAATAGCCATACGGTCAAAAATGTAGACTTGAAAGCTACCTATTTTTATACTTAGAATTCAAAGGATATAAATCTGTCTTCTCCATTTTCCCATGGCATTTAAGCCTTCCTATTAATCTCTTAAAGGCATGACCATGTTTAAAAACGTTTATGTAAACAGTTAAGAAACAAGCCATTTAAAGCACATGTTATCCACCCTATTACAGGTTTAAACAACAAAGACTTTGTTTTCCGTAAGTCTGCTTAGAATGAACAAACATCTATGAACGGTTCATCACTATAAAAAGTAGAAATGTTTCTTGTTGAGATTTTCTTACAATTTAAAAGATGATCATTTCTGAGATACTCATGGAAGTCAATGAAGAAATGATATAAGCATTAGTACTCTGTGCCTAACCAGATATTAATGAAAAAAAGACTTGTAAAAATATAATTATGTTATCAATCATAAAAATCCCAAAATTAAGCTAAAAACTCTTCTCTCAGAAACAAAAAACAAAAAACTCCTCTCTCAATTTGTCCTGCCTTTCTGAGCCCCTCTTTGCTTTATATATAGTAAACCTTTCTTAAAGCTTATCCTTTTCATTATTGACTTTATAAAGTTTTAAACCCTATCCTGAATTTCTGCTACAGGCACCTTTAGAAGGATTAAGTTTTACAATTTTGCACTGAACCAGAAAGTATAAATTAGTCCTAAGATCTCAGAGGAAAAAGCACTTCAATTATCTTATTTCTCATTTTTCCTCTTCTGCATTTCCTCCTGACTATGTATTTCTCTGCAAACTTTTTCCCATTAAGCCACAGGGTATTCAACAAATACTAGCTACCGTTCTTTTATCAAAATTCACATATGAACACCCTACAGAGATATTTTATTCAGAGTGTGTATGTATGTTTGTATTCACAAGTCCTCAGAAAGAAAATTTTAGGATATGGACATCTACCTATCTAGCTCTTTCTCTGCTATGTTGGAAATTTAGCTCTATTTCCTGCTATGTGACTTAGGCAAGTTACTTGACCTCATTAAGCCTCAGTGTCTTTATCCATGAAAGTGAGAGAACAGAGATAATAAAGTTCCTATGTCACAGAATTTTCTGAGGATTAACTCAGCTAATACCTATAAAGCTCTTACATTTGTGCTGGCTGTGCAGTAATTACTCAATAAATGTTTGCTATGATTATTAGCAAGAGTTCAATGATTTTTTTAAATAAGAAATTGAATATAGAATGCTAGAAAGGACTCAGTGTTTGAGAGGGCAGTTTGGCAGTATGTGTCTAAAGCCTTCAAAACTGCTTTGGCCTTAGCAATTTTATATTTGGGCACATACCCTAAGACGTGGTAGGCAGAATAGTGACTTCCCACCAAAAAAAAATCTGTCCCCATCCTAATTCATGAAACATGCAAAACTGTTACCTTCCATGGCAACAGGGACTTTGCCTGGAAGATAGGATTAAAGATCCTAAGAAGAGGAGAGCATCCTAGGTTATACAGGTAGGCTCCGTGCCATCACAGGAAGGACAGAGGAGGGTTAGAGTCAGAGAAGGAGACATGATGAAGGAAACAGAGGTCAGAGAGAAAATCTGGAAGATGCTCTACTTCTAGCTCTGAAGGTGGAGGAAGAAGTGATGCTCCAAGAAACACAGGTGACCTTGAGAAGCTGGAAAAGGCAAGGAAACACATTGTCCCCTTGAGCTTCCAGAAGGAGACGGCTTGGGAAAAACCTTGATTTTAAGACATCTGAACTCCAGCACTATAAGATAATCAATTTGTGTTGCTTTAAGCCATTGAATTTGTGGTGATATGTTACATCAGCAATAGGAAACCAATATGTAAGACAATAATAAACCAATATGAAAGATTTTTTATAAAAGATCTATTTTATTTATAATAGCGAAAAATTATAAGCAACCTAAATGTCCAAAAATAGTTGACTGCTTTGAACAAGAACTTCATAAAATGGAATATTATATGACCATTAAAAAACAAGTTTATAGGCGCACCTGGGTGGCTCAGTTGGTTAAGCGTCCGACTTCAGCTTAGGTCATGATCTCACAGTTCATGGGTTCGAGCCCCGCATCGGGCTCTGTGCTGACAGCCAGCTCAGAGCCTGAAGCCTGTTTCAGATTCTGTTTCTCCCTCTCTCTGACCCTCCCCTGCTCACGCTGTATCTCTCTCTCTCTCTCTCTCAGGAATAAACATTTCTTAAAAATTTAGGAAAAACAAGTTTACAAATATATGTAATGACAAGAAAAATTCAAGATAGTCTAAGTGAAAAAAGAAAGCTATAATTTATTTTAATGTTCATGAATGCGTGTTGAGTAAAGACCAAAAAGCTATGAATCGTGCAGTGTCTATCCCCATGAACATCACGTATAATTTTCATTTTGAACTTTTCTTCTTCATTTGTGTAGCACCAGTATCTCCCAGTAAATCACACTCTCTGGAGGAAAAGATTATACCTGTCCGGTTACTGGCGTATCTTCACTGCACAGCAGAGCAACAGACACAGAAAGCTCTTAAGAATTCCATGTTGAACAAATGAATGGTTTTCAGGATTTCCTAACTTTGCTCGTCCTCAAGACTTCCGGGACTCTGGCAGAGTTATGGTTCCCAGGTCCAAACAGTCCACTTTCCTAACATACATCTTGGCGACTCAACTATAAATCCCGGATTAACGTGAACAATCATGTTTTGGGATTGGTTAAGTGGGGGAAGAGCTTAAAAGTGCAAATAATTAAACGGGAGAGATGAGGAAGTATTTCCTCATTTTTAGACAAATGTACTATATAGTTAAAAATAAAATGAACAATAAGTATTAAAATATTTGTAAATATTCAATTTCACCAGTAATATAAAAAATTAAAGTAACAATTTCCTGTAGTAAACTTTATTGGCATATTGGGTCAAACGAACGCTATACATAAACTGGTATATCCTTTCAAAAAGCAAGCTGACAATAACATCAGTCCTTAAACTGTCGGTTCCACTGACACACAGTGAACAAAACAGAATAAAACAACAAAATCCCCACCCTCCTGGACTTACATTTTAGAAGGGGAGGCAGTCAATCTAAGCCATAAATAAGTAAATAGTGTGATAGGCAGAAATAAGTGCTAGGGGGGAAAAAAATTAAACGGGAAGGAGGACAGGGAGGCAGAGCAGCCCTGAGAAGGTGACATATGAATAAAGACAAGGGGCTAGTCATGTGTCTATCAGGGAGACAGCATTCCGGGCAGAGGGAACAACGCATACAGTGGCTCTGAAGCAGGAATGTTCCTCGTGTGTAAGGACAGCAAGGAGCCCACGATCCCTACCCCACTCTCCAGGACCTAACACTGAAAAATGGACAGTGTATGTCATTACTGGACTTTTCCTATGTCCAAACTCATGTACATTATATACACGTGCATTCTGTGTATATGCCATATGTACAAATATACACTGCCCAAGTATAAGACAGCTAGAATGAAAGTCAATACCCAGTGTCTGCAGGAGAATATCCAAAATTATGTATACATGGCCATTTTTGTTATATAGATGATGAAAAGATAGAGCTGAAATATTCAAATGACTTCATATTATATAATTTCTTAATTTAGTTATGCAAATTAATTTTTTATTTTTAAAATTGTTATAATGTTTATTTATTTTTGAGACAGACAGACAGACAGACCATGAGTGGGGGAGGGGCAGAGAGAGACACACACACACACAAAGAATCTGAAGCAGGCTCCAGGCTCCGAGCTGACAGCAGAGAGACAGAGACAGGGCTCGAACCCACGAACCGTGAGATCATAACCTGAACCGAAGTTGGATATTTAATCAACTGAGGCGCCTCTAGTTATACAAATATATTTTAAATAGCACTATCTTATTAGTCTATCTAGAAATATTGCT
Organism: Hyaena hyaena; assembly: GCF_003009895.1. NCBI lineage: Eukaryota > Metazoa > Chordata > Mammalia > Carnivora > Hyaenidae > Hyaena > Hyaena hyaena. Next base: position 1,367,187 of record NW_024080905.1, on the reverse strand, counting down.
TTTTCTACTCAAATTTCATGGCATAATTGTATTCTACTTTCTCACCTGCATCCTTGAAATCAGAGTCTTTATCATCAACAGTCACTTTTTAGTCATCTAAAACAGTTTTATTTTTTTTAATTTTTGACAGAGAGAGAGTAAGTGAGGATGTGAGGTGGGAAGGGGCAGAGAGAGAGGGAGACACAGAATCTGAAGCAGGGTGCAGCCTCCAAGCGGTCACCACAGAGCCTGACGCAGGGCTTGAACTCAAAAACCGTGAGATGATGACCTGGGCCGAAGTCGGATGCTCAACTGACTGAGCCACCCAGGCGCCCCTAAAAAAGTTTTCAAGAGTACCTCAAATTCCCTTCAGACAAAGTTACTTGAGAGCTAGCAATTTTTGAGTTCACAAATGAGGTCACTGGAAACTCTATACCAACCTCAAATACCCATTAACTATTTATGATCTTCACAAAGTAATCCCTACCATATTACTCTGGAAATAATCTCCAGGTCTGTTTACAATGATCTCTAACCCATGTAACTGCAAGGTCATCCTTCTAAAAATTATTTCTAAATCTCTTAATTCAACTGATTTTTCATCAATTACATCAAGTGACTTCAATAAGCGCCTAACATTTTTTCAGGTATGACATCTTTTCAGGCTAATGTAACTGAACTAAGCAACACTGTATCACTTTGCTATTCAAAATACAGTAATTGAGGGGCGCCTGGGTGAATCAGTCAGTTAAGCGTCAGACTTTGGCTCAGGTCATGATCTCAGGGTCCATGGGTTTGAGCCCCACGTCGGGCTCTGTGCTGACAGCTAGCTCAGAGCCTGGCGTGCTTCGGATTCTTTGTCTCCCTCTCTCTCTGACCCTCCCCTGCTCACGCTGCCTCTCTCTCTCTCTCTCTCTCTCTCAGAAATAAATAAAAAAAACATTTAAAAAAATACAGTAATTGAGGACTATGAAGCTCCTTTATGAAAACTAAGATATAAGCCCATAGTCTCTTTTTGAAATCTAACGCATTTGGGAAAAATGAATATATTGTGTTGAAGAATTTATGACAAATATGTCTATAAAGGCATACGTATATGCTTTTTGGTCTGGTTTTAAATAATGTAGTCACAAGCACTTTGATTTTTATAATCAAAGGAGAAATGCAAAAGAGAATCTCTTTAAAGAAGCAGAACTCTGGATGTTTCCCTTGCCAAATATTAAAATGCTAGCCCATAAAAGTCTATAAAATGATAGACTCACATCTTTTCCCCCAGTCATGGTCACCAACATTCTAACATTTCAAAATTAATAAAAAGAAATCTCACTGGATGGGAGAGCAAGGGTCAGACAAACGGTCAGTATTAAGTCAAATCAACAGACTGCCATTAAGTTTAAATTTTCAAAGAATTTAAACAATTGACTCAGCAACAATGACCACAAGAGTCAATTGGAGCCACAAGAATAAACTGCCTTCAGAAGGAGTAGAGAAACTACTCTGGTACTTTATTAGCATTTAAATGTCAGGGTTTTCAGGAAAAATGGAAGCAAGGGGAAACTACTTACTTAGTATCTCTAATTGGATCTATGAGAGTTCAAAGTCTAACTAGATTGTGTAACTAGAAGTCTTTCATATTCTGGGTTCTTCCTGGACCCAAATTCTCCTATAATTATGAAACATACCAAAGCCTATGAAGGTCACGTACATGCTAAAAGGCTCAGACACTTGTTTCTTAAATTAAGTCTCACTCACTAAGGGATTATTAAATTCACTATTGTGTTTGAACCAAAAATTACTAATGGCTGCTGAAGAACTCCTATGACCAATTCTCGGATGGAGTTTGTTTTACTTTAGTCCAAGGTTTTTTGCTCACTTTGTGGCAATTTAAAATCCCAGAATGAAAAGAATTCATGGATAACAGTAAAAGCAACTATTGGTCCACATAAGATAATGGTATTTATCGTATTTTTAAAAATCTCAACTACATTCTACCTACTTTGCAAAAATGAGAGACAGGTGTTTTTGCTTTTAGGCAGGGTGAGAGCCGATTGGCACTATTTCTGAAAGGCACGTTTTGGGGAATATCACTGGGTAGTCTTCCACAGGCAAAGCAAAAGGCCAAAAGAAATCCTAAAAACGCTCTAGACACCAACAAATACCAAATTCTACATGCAACTTTAATCTCCCTGTTCTATGGTAATAATCCTTCTGTAATTACTTGCAGATTTGCTGTCATATATCAACCTCTTCTTTTCAACTTTCCATACAAAGAGGTACTATTTCTTGATGTGCATAAAAGGATAAAAAAAAAAAAACCTTGAACTTCATAATTTTCACTATAGCTCACTTTAACATATGGTTAAAATTCTACATTTAGTTAAAACCAACTTATTCCCAATACACTTGACTACTTTGAGAAAATTTCACATTTTATCATGTAGCACAAAAACAATCTCTATTAAAATGTCACATGTAGTCATGAAAACCCTTCATGATTCTACTTATTTGGCCACACACACACACACACACACACACACACACTGGCTTATCTCCTACATAATACCTATTAACATCCTTCAAAACACTATCCACGGACCACACTTTGAGAAATGCTGACTTACCTCATTTCCCCAAAGAAAAATGACCTTTGTGATTTAGACTTAATACCTAAATTTACACTTATCACAGTACAGTAATATCTACTTCCACTTATGCATATTTCATAGCAAACATGACCCTAGTACATTTATTCACTTGCTCATTCATTCAACAAATAGGTATAAGCAATGTTCCAGACAAAGGCTATCTTCTTATGGAACTTACATCCTTGTGGGATGGGGGAAGACAAATGATAAACAAATAAGTATATAATATGTCTAACAATGAAAAGTACTATGGGAAAAGAACAAAATGAGTAAGCCAGATAGTGTAGGACAAGGGATTGATTCTGTTTTTATATAGGTTGGTTAGAGAATGTCTCAATAGCAAAAAGCTGAAGGAAATGAAGGAGCAGGCAAATAGATATTGAGAAGAACTTTCTAGAACAGAGATGGGAGCATGCTTGTTTTGTAAGGGGAACAGCAAGGAGACTGGTATTATGGACTGAATTTTGTGTCCCTCCCTTCAAATTCCTATGTTGAAAGTCTATCTCCCGATGTGCTATTATTATGAGATGGGCCCTTGGGAAGTAATGAGAATGAGATGAAGTCATGAAGGGGGAGTCCTCGTGAAGAGGGTAAGTGCCCTTTAACAGTCATGAGAGTTCACCTCCTCCCTCTGCCCTCAGCCATGTCAAGATACCAGGTAAAGTCGGCACTCTGAAACCTGGAACAGGGCTCTCACCAGAATTCAACCACACTGGCCACCCTGATCTTGAACTTCCCAGCCTCCAGAACTAGGAGAAATAAATTCTGTGGTTCCAGTCTATGGGACTCCGTGACGGTGGCACAACTTACTGAGACAGCCAGCCTGGAATAAGAAAGCAAGGGGAGAGCACTGGAAATGTGCTCAGAGAGGGAAAACGGCTGGCTCTAGACCGAGGAGGACTGAAGCTTTCACTGAGTGATAAGGAGAAACCTCCTAAAAGTTTTAATCAGAGGAATGACTTATCTAATACTTTCTAAAGGATCACACTGACACCGTGTTGAAAACGAACTAGAGGAGACAGAGCAGAATCAAGGATGCTAGTTAAAAGGCTGTTGCAATGATCTTGCGTCCAACTTTCCTAAAAAAGAACCCAAGGCGAAGCAAGGCAGCAGATGCTCTTTCTGGGAGGGAAAACCCCAAAGTAGCCAGAGCAGGGTCCAGTGAGGCAGGGAAGGAGGGAAAGCAAACAAAAGGCAGGGTGTCACTAAACTGGCCACAGCCCGACAAGCAAATGCAGCCAGCTGCTCTCTCGTGAAGGACTGGGAGGGCAGGCTGTACGGACCGCCACTCCCCACAGCTGCAGGGGGAGGCATGTACCGAAGGCGACAGGAGCCCAGCAGTGACGGCGCTATTTGGTCCAAAGCAACACTTCCACATCCCCACGTGTATCTGAGCAGGGAAGGCTGGTGGGGGGAGGAAGACAGAGGAGGCACCTGCTGACTCCTCCACCATGTCTCTTCCTGATGAGAAGTCATCTCATGAGGCCTTACAGGAAAACACGCCTGTGACTCTCCCCTACTCCCACACTGCTACTATGGTCACAACACTTCTGACCCTAGATGGATGTCCACAATTCACTTTGATACTAACCAGACTTAGCAAAGACCCCTTACGTTACGAGCTCAGATCCACAAGACTGCCCCAAAGTCAGACACCAATTGCGAGTAGTAGGTCTCCAGGTTACCTACGACTCTGTCCCACCTGGCTACAAGTCAAAGGCGGCCCCCTTCTTTGGGTCCCATCATTTGCTAGAACCGCTCACAGAACCCACAGCGATACTTAGGTCTGACAGGATCACACTGACACTATCATAAAGGATGTGACAAAGGATACAGATGAACAGACAGAGGAAGAGATCCACAGGGCAATGTCTGGAAGAGCCCTGAGCACAGCTTCTGTCTCCATGGAGCTGGGGGTGCACCATCCTTATGGCACGTGGAGGTGTTCCCCCACCCAGAGGCTCTCTGAAGCCTATACTTGTAGGATTTTTATGGAGGCATCATCACGTACACATGATCTACGATCAACTTGCTCTCCAGCCCCTCTCCTTCCCAGAGGATGGGAGTGAAGCTGGACATTCCACTCTCATTACCCTCGGTTGCCTAGTGACCAGCCTCCATCCTGACGCTCTCCAGGAGCAGATCAAGAGCTGCCTCATTAGAACAAAAGAAACTTCTACCACCTAGAAAATTCCAAGGGCCTTAGGAGCTCTGTGTCAGGAACCAGGATCAAAGGCCACATACGAGAACAAAAGATACTCCTAGTGCTCTTATCACTCAGGAAATTATAAGGGTTTTGGGAGCTCTGTGCCAGGAACTGGGGGCAGAGACCAATATATGGATACTTTCTATTGTTGCAGAGGCCTGACTCTTCCCCTCCTCTCCACTTCGGGCTGTGTTATGAGACCCCTCCAGGAAGCTCGTGGAGCCACACTGCAGTCGGGACACTGGGGGTGGGCTAAGCATTCTGGCCCCATTACGGGACGAGGCAGCAGCAGCAGAGTTGGGGAACGACACTGACTAAGCAGCAGGGGCCAGGGGGCAGGCGGGGCCCAGGGGTTCTGGGGTGGCACCCAAATTACGGCTGATGAAACTTAAAAACGAATCCAGAGGTTATGGACGAGGGGGTAAAGGTGAGGCCAGAGAGGAAGGACAGAGGTATCAACAGAGTTTGAAGGGAGAGCCAGTGGCACTGGCCGAGGTGAGTAACGGAGAAGAAATGACAACGGCCACGGCTCGGGGTGGGAGGGTGCGGCGGGCTGCCGGAGCCAGAAGCTCTGAAGGCCCGCGGAGAACAGGAGCTCAGTTTTGGTCCCTTTAGGAAAAAAAACAGAGATAATGGGAACACTACCAAATGTGGCCTTAGCGGAAAACCGCAGAGAAGCTTACTGCAGAGCGGGTCAGCATTGTCGACCTCGTCAAAGGTCAGGCACACGCGTCCCCACGCGTCGCCCTGGCACTTCTCACTCACTGGGCCTGGCGCCTTCGCCCACAGCACCACCAGTGCCCTCCTGCTGCCCAGAAGGCACTTCCCAAGGCATGCTCTAGGGAACGTTATTTCACAGGACGCTAGTAAGTGTGATCCCTGACCCTACTTCAAAAGACAAGAGTGTTTCTTGCTCTCTCTCTCTCTCTCACACACACACACACACACACACACACACACACACACACACACACACGGGAAGTGCGGGTTTCAACCACACAGCACCTTCCTGGCAGGGCTTCTCAGCACTCTTGGTAAATTCATGTGTCCTAAGACTGTCGTGGACCAATATCGTATGAAGAATTTCCTGAACTTATTCAACCCTCAAGGCAAACTGATTAATACCTCTCAGAAGACTATGACATAGGATTCCAGCCAGGAAATGGCAACTAAGCCAAGAACACATTTTAGTCCTTATTTTACTTGGTTTTTAATACCAAATCACTCCTTGGAATCCTCTCCTCCCTTCATTTTCGTGGCGCAGTGTTCTTTCAGTTCTCCTTCTTGCTCTCTAATTCTTCCTGCTCAGTTTCCCTCTGTGACTACATCTTCTCTACCCGGCCACACAAAGTCACTGCCCCTCAGTGTGGCAGCTCGGAGGTCCTCTTCCCTACACTCAGCACATACACAGAAACAAATCTTTATATCTGGTCCCATCTATCCCTCGGGCCAAAAGAGACAAGCATGTACCATTTCCTGGAGTCGTACGGACAACTCAAACTCTGCAAGTCCCAAATGGGAACCTATTCTTTCTCCCCAACCTTGACTTACAACAGTCCCCTCCGATAAATTACCCAAGTCATAACCTAGGAACCTAACACTCAAATAACTATCAGGTTTTGCTGATGCTTAGATCCTGCATAACCCAAGTCATCTTCTCCATTTATTGGCTCTGCCTAAATTCATGATCTCTGGACAATCATCTCCTAACTGGTCACCATGCTTCTATACTCCACTTCCTACCACTACCACATTATGGTCACACAGTAAAATTTCTAGAACGTAACTGATAGTTCCATTAACATAACTTTTGTTTGCTAAACAGACTTAGGAAATAAAAACCCAAGCATCTTATCAGGTTGTATGGCATTTCATGATTTGGTACCTCATAAAAATCTATCTTCTTATAGCATTTATGTTACAATAATGTTTTAATATTTGTATGTCTCCAGGTAGACCATGCTATTTCATGTCTGTGTGTCTGTACAGAATATTCCTTCTGTCTAATATAACTTTATCTTTTTTGACCTCTTGACTACCTGAAAACCTCTATCATCTTCCAAAATCCTGCTTAGAAACAATATCCTAACAAAACTGAACAGCAAAGCACCACTTATAAAAAAGAATATACCAATCACAAAACAAGTATATGAAAATGTTCAACTTCCTAAGGAGAATCAGCAATATTACATATTATATATTATATACTAGGAACTATATCACCTCTACATATAAGCTTCATCAAGTCCTCCTACCAAACCTGTTAGGTTAGTTATTACCCTGATTTTACAATGAGGTCATCCAATACAATTAAGTAGGGAAAGCTGGTTACAAAACAGCGTGGGAAAAAGAAAAGGAGCTAAGATTTATCCAGTACCTACAGTGTACTTCCGACATCAACTGTTTCATTTAGCATTATTCATAATACCATACTATGAGGAAGTATTACGGCATCCGTCTCACAGAGCACCCAGGCTCAGAAAGTCAAACGGCTTTCCAGTACTCACACAGCTCGAACTCGGCAGTTCTGCCTGACTCCTAAATAATGGCATTAATTTGATCACTCAGAGAAATACATGGAGTAGTTCCAAAAACACTGAAGAGGAAGCCAGGAAAATGCACAAAAGGAGATCCAGGTTAGGAAACCTATTCCCTCGTGGATAAGACGCTTTCCAGAGAATCAAGAGAACAAAATAAAACTTTCTACTCTCTTCATTGCCCTTCTCTTTTACCTCTTTCTACATATTCATTCCATATCATCTTCTATGGCTATAAATAATTCTTTCACTGGTCTAGTCCTGCATAATTCAAATCTAGTCTGAAAGCTCTCTGACAACTTCAAATACTTTAATAATCAGTTTCTTCTAAAGGCCCTTTTTTAACAACATGTAATAACTTTCTATAACTTTAGTAATTTTGGTAATAGCTGCCCCTATTTACTGAGCACTTACCCCATTCTAAGCACTAGTGACATGCTTTATTTTTATCAATGTATAATTTTCATACTTCACTGGGGTAGTACTATAATTGTCCCCATTTCATAGAAAAGAAAACCGAGGCACAGAAAGTTTAGTTTCTGTCCACAGCCACAAAGCTAGGAAGTTCCGAGGCCTTCTGACAACAGAACTGGGTCCCCTTACCTAGCAGATGAAACGGCCTCTCCCGGAAACTGTCCCATGTAAACACTGTCTGATGCTGCTATCTCACAGTGCCAAAAATATGATGATTGAAGACCAAGCTGCTGTAAAACAAACCATCGTATTTCAAATTATGCAACGTTACCAAATGACTGTCAGGGACCGGTTAAGTACCAAACATTAAAAGACTGAGATGGCATTTGAAAAATAGAAAAATGGTGACAGCTGAAGGATTCCTAAAAGCACCTGGGATGTGAGGTGTGTGTGTGTTCTTGCTCCTGATGTTGCTTCCGTGGGAGCAGTTTCTGTTCCCTGTAAACTCCTCCCCCGTCCGATCCCTCTCCTACTTCCACGGGAAGGACGAGTGACCTCTCTCATGGGCCTTCTTGCTCGGCTCTTCCAGTCCTACTCTTGGGAATAAGCGACCGACCCACAGGCGACATGTGTTCTGCTTGCTTCCCCAACTGGGTCCCAAAGGTGTGCGGCCTAATCGTCTCGCCGAGTATTAGCTGACCCATCTAGCCCCCTCACTAAGCTACATCCTCCAACGCAGACTTCATTCGGAATAAAAATCACACAGACTTGTATTTCCTGTCAGCCTTACTCTTCTGTTTTATTTCTCTCTTAGTTCAGAATTACGAAGAAGGGTACTATTTATTGAGCCCCTGAAAGCCCCAATGGATACAGGTCATAATACAAATTAAACTGGTCACCTACACAGTAGGACAGGATAAATGATCTGATCTGTAGAAAACACTAATAAATACTCTGTGGTGAAGAAATTGTTCACTTTCATCACATAAAAGATAGATATTTCTATCATCCCATGAAGTTAGGGTTTTCCTCGCTTGAGTACACAAAATTCATCCTACATATTTCACCTTTGTATTTCAAGTTCGGAAAAAATGATCTGATAGCTCCTGTAGATAACAGAGAACAAATGATACGTATTTTCAAATGGGATACATTTTTACCTCAGTTCACTTTAAATCTGGCAGCAAGTCATATAAGAATAACTCTGGGAAAACAGGCATTAAGAGGACATTTTTACAATCCCAAAGAAAATTAAAAAAAAAAAAAGAATTAAGTAGTTCATATTCTAGCCCCTTACAGCTGCTGTCCCAGAAACGGCCCCAGGTGACATTCAGATCTACATTTAGTAGTAACAAACTTGCCCGATGCAGTTTTAAGCACACCTACTTTCAAAGTGGCTTGGGAGAGTCCTAAACTGGCATATAAGTCATTGAGAAATGAAGATAAAAGAAATTTAGAAAATAACTTAAGAGTGACAAATGGCTTAACATTTTAACAGAAAATATTAAGGCTGAGTAACTCCAAATAAATATGATTAAATATTATATAACAAAAACTCAAAAGCAACACCTTTAGAAATTATTTGGTCAAGCAGGCCTTTTTTACTTTTAAGGATGTCTCAGTGGCTGACTACACACACACACACACACACACTCACACACACACACACACACACACACCAGTAATCCGCTAAAGGTTTCCTTTATTCACCACTCTAAACCACATTTTACTTTTTCCCTGATACCACATGTAGATATTGTGAACTTCCAAATGTCCTTCAATATATTTTTTTTTTTCTGCTTATGTTAGCTGGAGAATAGATTATGTGGTTTGTAACAAAGGGTTCTGTATTATACAAAAATTTGGGCTAAACAAACTGTGCTTTTATCAACATAATGGTAGAATGATTACCTACTCAATAATAAACTCAACATCAACCACAGACACCCTGTCACAAGTGTAATACTGTTCTAGAAGCTGTACAAGAACAAAAAGAAACACCGGGAGATATGGACTACATAAATACATGGACATGCTGATAAAAACTACAGTTAAATGAAACTCAGAAGATAAAGGAGCATCCACACAGTGACTGCAACAATATAAAAGCATATTGCATTTACTTCTGAAGATGAAAATTTTAACTGAGGTATTAAAACATCTATTGGTTTTCAGACAAACCTACCATCCTGCTTATGCAGTTAAATTTATCTTTTAAAATTCAGTTAGGTAGAAGCAAATATCTGCAAATCATATAATTCATAAAGGATTAATATCCAGGATATATAAAGAACTCCTACAACAGAATAGAAAAACCCAATTCCAAAATGGGCAAAAGGCTTAAACAGACATTTCTCCAAAGAAGATACACAGATGACCAGTAAACACATGGACACTTAACTTCTTTAGCTCTTAGAAAAATACAAATCAACACCAGAATGGGATATCACTTCACACCCTTTAGGAAAACTATTACAAAAAAAAAAAATTGGAATAAGAAATCATTTTGATAGATGGAGAAATTGGAATCCCTACCCACCCCCCCAACACACATCACTAGTGTGAATATAAAATTGTGCAGCCACTGTGGAAGAGGTTGGCGGTTCTTCAGAAAGTTAAACACAGAATTATCATTTGCTCCAGCAATGCCGCTCCTACGTATATATTCAAAAGAACTGAAAGCAGGGAATCAAACAGGTTTAAACCAGCATCCATAGCAGTGTTAGTCACAACAGCCAACAGGTGGAAACAACCAAGACCATCAACAGAGGCAGAAACCAAATGTGGCATGTGCATATAATGGGGAATTTTTCGGCCATAAAAAGGGATGAAGCACTTCTGTATTACAACATGGATGAACCCTAAAGACATACTAAGTGGAATAAATCAGACACAAAAAGACAAATACAGTATGACTCCACTTATAGGAGTTACCTAGAATAGACAAATTAGTAGTCTGGAAAGGATGGTGTTGATGTTTCCAGAACACTGTGAATGTAGTTAATGCCACTGAAGTGTACTCTTAAAAATGGTTATGTTATGTATACTTTACCACAATAAAAAAAATTAATCATAAACCTTATCTAGAAATCTGTCAAAATTTAAGTTATTATTCCTCTTGTACTGCTAGATTCAAGCAGCAGATCTAAACATAAAAATGGTAGCTCAGCATGGTTAAGAGGTCAGATGGAGAATCCTGGGTTACAATACTGGCCTTGCCACTAACTACCTTATTAAAATAATTAACACAGAGCCAGACACCTAAAAGGTCCCGAATAAATACTGCAGTTAGTGCTCGTTACCTTTTTGGTCTTTCTTATTATATAAAATCCACATGGAAAAACAGCAATGCATTTTACTACAAAAAAAATGTTAAATGTTGGTACATCAAACAAATGAACACTGGAATACAAATATGTGGGGAAAATACTGGCATCAGGTATGATTAAGAGTCAATACTCCCCATAGGTAGGCCTGAAACCAAAAGATGTGAGTGCGTCCGGGTGGAGAGGCAGCGGGAAGGTGACCCTGGATCACAGGGTCACCCAAGGAAGGCTGCTGTGAAAGGGCCACATAGGAACTGAGACATGAGACATGAAATGCAGCTGCGGTGGTAAAGTTTGGGACTGGAGCGCTCAGAACAGAGACCACAGCAAAAACAAAGGCCAGAACACTGACGGACCCTGGAGGGTTTAAGGAGCCCAGGGAAGGCCCAGTGAGTCTGGACATACGAAGGAGGGGGACAGTGCCAGACGAGGTGGAAGAGGCAGACAGAAGCCAGATCTCCAAAGCAGAGGACGGAGAGGGGACTGTGATTCTAACCTCGAAGGGAAGCCATTTAAGCAGGGAAGTGACATGATCCGGTTTACGGAGCAAAAGACCATTCTCTTCTGTGGAGAAAGGGTGGGGCAGGAAAGCAAAGTAGAAACAGGCGAGCAATTGAGAAACTATTTTAATAAAGTTTAGGATGGTAGCAGTGGTAACAGAAATATGTGTACAAATTCAGGTTGCCCTGGCTAACAGGAGAGAATATACTTAACTAAATATTTGAATATTCGGAATATTCTTTAACCAAAAAAAAAGTTAAAATTATACGATTTCCCTATCAAATTAGCAAAGGTTCAAAGAAAGGATAATGCAAATCCTCATGAATACATAGCTCAGGAAGGCACTCAACTTGCGGTATTATCTATCAAAAGCCTTAAAAGAGAGTCTCATAATTTTTTACTTAGTAAGTGGCACACAGTTTCTTATTGTTAAACGAAGTAATTTGACTTTTAGAAAACACAGTTAAAGAGGAAATTAGGATTTATGATCAAAGATGTAACTGTAGCACATTTATACTTGCAAAAAATTAGGGGTAACCCAATATCAAACCCTTAAGGAGTGGCTGAGTTACAGTTTATGATAAAGAAAAAAACAAGCTTTAAAATTATGGTCATTAGGGGTTTTCAAGATAAGGGAAAATATGCTGACATTATAAAATCTTACAAAATTAACTAAGAGAACAAATAGTTCTAGAATGTTCTCTGTTTTGAAAGTTCATTCATTCATTTTAAATGATCTGTATACCCAACATGGGGCTAGAACTCAACTCTGAGATCAAAAGTCCCGTGCTCTTCCGAGCCAGCCAAGCACCCCTAGAATTTTCCTTTGTTTTCATGCTGGTAAATTTTGAAAAGAGAAGTGAATGCAGAGAGCCAGCAAATAATTGGTAAGTAATAAAAATTTAATAATCACTGACCTAGTCTACAACCAAAACTCAATACATATGCTCAGAAAACGTATCATTTTCAACTCATTATATATTATTGTCTGTATCTTACAGTAGTAGTCTTTTCTTGCCCTCGGAAGTAAAAAAAAGGAAGCAGGCAAGTTTCAGTTATGTGGTTGCCTTAGTAATTTAAGAATAAACATGCATGCTCGAAGTCTATTTGCCACGCTGTATCTTCAGCGCCTCGACAATGCCTGGAAATATTTTTGAGCGAACATCACCAAAAAGAAACTTCTCAGCTCCAACTTATCACTGAAGAAATTTAAAACCTCAAAATGGAAGAGATACAGAAAAGGAAGAATGGTACTCATAATTTATAGCCCTTTGCGTGGCTACCGTGTACCAGGCACCATTGAACATTTCACCCGCCTTATCGCTCATCCTCATCATAAGCCTTCCCTGAAAATAGATTACTTTTCACATTTGAAAACCAGGAAACGCGTTCAAAAATGTGAAGGACCTAGCCCAAGGTCACAACTAAGTTTCAACTCCGCTCTCCTGGCGCCTACATGCATCTAGACAAGGCGTGCTGTTTCTTGTCAAAGGTCGGAATTGAGCACGTTCTGCCTCGACGCCTTCTCTCCACAGTGTGCTTGGGCTTCCCTAACTTTGACCTTTAACTGTAGCTCTCGCTTCGAACACAGACCCCCTCACCGGCCAGGCCCCCAGCGACCTCCCCTCCCCCGCCACGACTTCCTCGAAGGCGAAGCAGCAGGTAGGTGTCCACGCCTCCAGGCGGCAGCCACACTGGGGACCCGCACGACGTAGGGGTCCCCTCTGGCCACCTCGCCGGGACCATTTTAGTTTGATTTTTCTAGCCTGGCCTCGCCGAACAGGACTCACAAGCCGAGTCCACAGAGGCGCGCGGCCCGCCCTTTGGTCCACCCTGGGGTGGGGGCGGGGGGGGAGGGAGTCTCCGCCCGCAGCGCGGGGCGGGGACGGCGCGCCAGGGCGGTTTCCAGGGCAACCGGGCGCCCCCGTCCAGTCTCCGCCCCCCGCGTCTCGCCGCTTGGCCCCTCCCCCGCACCCAGGCGGCGAGCCGGCGGCAGGGCGAACGTAGGGAGAGGCGGGGTGTGCTCCTCACCTCTCAGCGCCTGGTGCATGCCCCCAATGCCGCTGTACAGCTCCAGGACCCGCAGGGGCTCCATCCCCACGCCGCGGCCGCCGCCTGCGAGCTAGGCCTGCCGGTTCCCCTTCCCGTGCTTCCTCCGCCCGCGCTGCCCCCTCGCCGCTGGTTCCGCGGCTTTTCGGTTCCCCCCGCCCTTATGGCCGCTCCCTCTCCAAGAGCTTCCAGCAGCGCGGGGCCCCGGGGGTGACAGGGGTCAGCGGGGGGGACAACGGGCACGGAACAGTACGGCCTCCCGAGGGACTAGCAGCCTGATTAACGCCCCGTCTTCCTTCTAAAATGCATTCAGGGACCTTGGAAGGAAAAACTAAGCCGGAGCTCAGGAGAGGAGCGAAATCTACCATTGCCTCGAAGTGAATTAACCCAGGTTAGAATCCAGAAAAAGTCATTTTCCAGGCTCGCTGCTTTCCTGTCCCTCGGAAGCCTTAAGGGTGCAAACCTCACCAACAGTGGTTTTGAGCACGCGCCAGGTTTTGCAGCTGTTCCGGGGTGACGGAGTGAACTCGGCCTCCTCCCGCGAGCGGGTCCCAGAGTCACAAGCACAGGATTCACAGCCACGCAGCAGAGAGAGCCCCCTGTGCGTGCAGGACGGGGAACGCTTGCTCTCGTTGCTGGTGGGGTCATCGTACTTCAACGGGGCAAAGAGCCTGAACAGAGGATCTGCTGCTGATATCATGTAGAAGTGCTAGGGCCTTGCTTCTCCACGATGCTCCAGGGATCACGTCGTCAGAAGCTGGATCACAAAATTAAACGTGGCCATATGCAAGGGAGGAAATGATCTCATGGTGTGGTGTCATATTGTTCCCATTACCGCCACGCGTTCGCTTTTGTTAGGCAAAATTGGGGAGAACTACTTGTAATAAGTCAAACACTGATTTGTTAGAAACTCCGCAAGTGCCCTACTGTAACGGTATAAACAAGAGTATGACTGCCCTATCTGAAATATGCAACTTCTCCTTGTTGATGTTTCCTATGAAACATTTTCATGGTAGATGTGTATTGGCCTTTAAAGGCTTTGTTTTTGTTGGTCACTTCTTTCAGATAGTAAGGGTAGCAGAAAGATAGAGAACAGAATCTTAGCTCTGGCATTGCCAGTAACTGTGACTTTGCACTGAGCTGGGTTTCCCCATCTGCAAAATAAAAGGGAAGGAAGCAGGAGAAATGGGTGCTGAGGGCCCTGAAGCTCTAAAATTCTATGCCTGAATTAGTGTTTGAAAAAGTGAGTCCCCTTTTGGCCACATGTGAATTATCTGCTCAAACTGAAATTATCTAAAAGATGTTTTAAAATCTGTAAACAAATGTACTCTTTAAAAATTTTTAACAAATATGTATTTATTTTTGAAAGAGAGAGAGAGAGTCAGAGTGTGAGTGGGGAAGGGGCAGAATGAGAGGGAGACACAGAATCAGAAGCAGGCTCCAGGCTCTGAGCTGTCAGCACAGATCCCAATGCAGGGCTCAGACTTGTGAATCATAAGATCATGACCTGACCCGAAATCAGACACGTAACAGACTGAGCCCCCCAGGCACCCCTAAACAAATGTACTTTGAAACCAATTTAATTTACACAAATCATCTATACACAGTAATATCATGTAGAAAATGCATGAAACAAACTTTTCTAGTATTTGTTACATAATATTAGTGCAATAAATATATCAGTACATATAAAGGGAGCTATGTATGTAACAATGATTTATATACAGTCAACAACCAATATATTAAATAAACCTAGAATCTGTTTAGCATTAGTACTGTAAATCAAAATAAATATGATCAAGGATCTTACCCCATAGGGGAGAGTCAGGCCAAAACTATATGTAAGAGTTCACAGAAAATGCCAATCTCCTGAGAGAAAGGGAGCTAGACCCCCATTCCCACAGGCTTATTACAAATTGTTCACGCTGATACTTAAGGGTCTTCACAATATAGCCCCAGACTTACTTTTCTTTGTTAACTTGTTTTCTTTCCTTCTTCAGGTCTGCTGCAAACTGGAACGGTCAGCATTCGCCAAACATCCTCCGTGCCTCAGTTTCCTTGCTCACATTCCTTGCCCATGTTCTTTGTGTTGCCCAGAAATCCTAACCTTCTCCCGGATCAAGTGGATCCTTCCTTCTAGAATCCTAGGCTAGAACTCCCAACTTGTTTGGTTCCCTGATCCACACCTTGCCAGCACTCTGAAATAGAGATCCTACCTATTCCTATCATGAAACGGTTTCAGTTCTTTCCAACCCAGCTTCTACCTGATCCACCACATCCGGATACATGGTATTTCCTCTGTAAAACTTAACATGTGTGAAAATCATTTCAAGAATGAAAACGTTCTAGGGGCGCCTGGGTGGCTTAGTCGGTTAAGCGTCCGACTTTCGCTTAGGTCATGTACTCGCGGTTCGTGGGTTCGAGCCCCGCGTCGGGCTCTGTGCTGACTGCCGGCTCGGAGCCTGGAGCCTGTTTCAGTCTGTGACTCCCTCTCTCTCTGACCCTCCCCTGCTCACGCTCTCTCTCGCTCTCTCCTATAAATAAATAAATATTTAAAAAAAAAAAAAAAGAATGAAAACGTTCTCCATAATCAGAATGTGCGATCACTTCCATGGAAGCATCTATAATTGTTAGGTTCCCTCAGATTAGGTATGTGTTCGCTTCCAAGCCCTGGCACAAGTTGTGTGAGTTGGGGATGCCACAATCAGGAGTAGTTGACGAGGAGGAGAGGGTGGGCAGGTACAGAGAAAATGAGGATACATAGCGATGACTGCTTCCCAACGCGAATCATAAATGTACTTACAGGAGAAAAACACCTTTCTAATCCCAGTTTCCCATAAAGTTATCCTCAGTGACATGTCCAATAGAGCGGATATTCTAACCACAGAAACTCAGCACACTTTTTGACAATACAAATATAAAAAATCAGACTTTATGATATTCCGTATTATTTTCCCTCAAAACACACAAAATACTTGACAAAAAAAACCCCCAAAATGCTAGTTAACACCTGGCACATATGAAGCATATCAGAAATAATTAGAAAGCACAATATAGCATGAAGAGCATGTTAAAATAATAATAGCATATCTCAGGTATTTAAGAGCTCATTGTATAACTTGAAGTCTATTACGTTTTGTTCTTCCTCTCCTGCCTGTCATTTCCGTGATCATTAATATCCAACAGAACGAAATGGTCTGCCAAATGTTTAAGATACTTTTGGCAATCATCTTTGAGTTTCATGATCCAGGCCATTCTTTATTCCCCAGTGAAATGTGATGTGGATTCTTAAACAGCCTTGCTGAAGGGAGAGAATACCCCATTTATGCAAATGTGAGTGATGAATACAGTACACATTGGTTTCATGCAGAAAAAAAGAATGGTCTGTATGAATTGCATGGAAAATGAAAAAGGAGTCATATGGGATTAAATTGGCAATAAACGTCCTCAAGAGAGGAAATTGTATTCAGAAGGAACATGAATCAGAAGGGCCCCGAGAGTTTATCTCTCACCTGTAGGATCCCGCTTTTTCATGAAGGCCTTTACATCACAGTCCTGATGTGCCTGCATTGGGCCTCAGCTGTGAGCTGCTGCTAAGGGCCACAGCGTACTTCACAGGTGAGATGTCCAGAGCGAAGAGCTTGGACTAGTAGAACATCCTTCGGTATGGTCACCTAAAATCTACTCCCTTTCGATTTGCCCTCTGCACTGATTTTGAAGACCTGTCCCTCTCTGATAATGAGAGCCAAAGAGTGTTAACTAGGAATCATGGATCTGCTGCTTCCTAGCTATGCAACTTTGGGCAACTCACTTAACCTCTCTGAGCCTGAGCACACATCTCATCTCTATTTTTATGTGTAAAAATAGGACATGTGGTTGCTACGAGGGTTAAAGGAGAATGTGAAGCACTTAGCCCAATACCTAGCACAATATAATAGTATGTTTCAGCAGCAGTATCTATCTAATGACATCCCCTAAGTGACGCATTCTCGGTCCCTTCGACTGCCTCCAATGGCATGATTCTGACCCCGGGAATTGCTCCTGCTCCAGTGTGGCGATGCTGGTTTTAGGAGCCATAAGTGAACAAGGTCAGATCTGCACGCTGCTGAGCGGTGTTTATGGCCACAGACCTCTAAGGGCCTTATGGGCGTGTGGGCAGTGTCCAGGAGTAGCCTGGGCTTGGAGCAGTATGAATGAAAGGCTGCAAGTCTGCAAGCCGTAGGCATGACCGAGGGGCTGCTGAGCCTGGAAGCACAGGCAGTCAGAAAACGGACAGTGGCACACACAGTAAGAGACACACAGCCTTGCTCTGAACTCCCACAAAGACCAGGGTAGCGTGAGAGGTAGGTCTACAGGTGTGGCAATTTTAGGGGACGATGGTGAGTGACCTGAATGCACCAGATGCATGAGTTGCTGAAAGGGGAAACCTAGTAACGCCATCCAATCACTGATTGACTCTTTTATGTACCAAGCACTGAAAAAATACTTAACTAAAATGGTTTTAAACGGAAAAAATCTGTAACCCATTTCCAGCCATTACGGTGCCAATAATGAAAACAACTTAATGCCTTCTCTCCCCTGAACATAAGACTATTTCATCAATTGTATTGATCCTCCAAAGCCACACTGTCTAATAAGGTAACCGCCAGCCACATCTGCTGATTTAAGCTTAAATTAGCTTAATTAGTATTGAAAACTTAGTGCATTACTTATGCTAGGCATGCTCCAAGTACTTAATAGCCACATGTGGCTGGGGCTACAGTACTGCTCAGCCATGAGAGAACATTTCCATCATCACAGAAAGTTTCATTGGACAGAGTTGCCTGAAAGTCAGTCTCTTGAAGTCATGACCTTAACAGGTAGCCCATCAATAAATGAACAAGTGTTGAAGTGTGCAGCAAGTGCTTAATTATTGTACCATGAACACTGATTTAAAATAAGTGCCCTAAGGGGTACCTGGGTGGCTCGGTCGGTTAAGTGTTCAACTTTGGCTCAGGCCATGATCTCATGGTTCAGGGTTCAAGCCCTGTGTCAGGCTCTGTGCTGACAGCTCAGAGCCTGGAGCCTGCTTCAGATTCTGTGTCTCCTTCTCTCTCTGCCCCTCCCCCACTCACATTGTGTGTGTGTGTGTGTGTGTGTGTGTGTGTGTGTGTGTCAAAAATAAACATTAAAAATTTTAAAAATAAATAAGTGCCTTAAAACCTTAAGAGACTCTTAAATACAGAGAACAAACTGAGGGTCGATGGGGGTGAGGGGTGATGGGGGGGAGGGGGGGAGGGCAAATGGGAGATGGGCATTGAGGAGGGCACTTATTGGGATGAACACTAGGTGTTGTATGTAAGTGATGAATCACTTGGCTCCCAAAGCCAAGACTAAACTGTATACACTGTATGTTAGCTAACGTGACAATAAACCATTTAAAAATAATAAAATAAAATAAATTAAATTAAATTAACAAGTGCCCTAAAGATATAGAGGAAAAGGAACTCACACAATAGCAAACCTTGTAACCAAATACTTCTGTTTTTCCTCTGATGTCCAGTCACCGTGTTCACAAACTGTCACAAAAGAAAAGAGGCAGGAAACAACAGGTGTGTTCTTTCAATGACATGATAAACTTCCAAGAGAGAAAGAAGGAAAATGATGAACTTCACGGTGTCTTGAAGGAATAGTACTTTTCTTTATGAACTGTACTCTAGCGACTTCCAGTTGTAAATACTATCTTACACTTACCTCAGAAGAAGGAAGAGAATAAATGTTTTTTTTTAAATAGGAATCATGAGGACATGTAATTCTAGATTTTTCTGCTGAAAAGCATAGACACCATGCGGTTTGCCTTATAGCTTACCATCTCAAAGTACTCGGTCACAGATTTTTGACACTGATTTTTCAGATTATATCTGAAATCTCTAATTTAAAAATGTTTGGCAACAAAATTTAAAGATTATATTTTAGTTAAATTAAAGATCGTGGGATTCTTTATCATTAAAACTGCTCTCCTACACCCATGGAAATTTAGAGCTGGAAGAAATCTTAAGGACTATTTGCCAGTGTTTTTCCAACTATTTTTAGATGTAGAACCTTTTCTTCCCACAAAACCTAGAATCAGGGGCAGAGGGTGTATGCAGAAACACACACATGTACACAGCTGTTGTGTTGCTGACGCACGGGGTAGGGGGCCCAGGAGAACTCCAGATCACCTCCCCAACCCCCACCCACCCCTGCGGCTGCCTCTATGTGACCCATGGGACACTGATTTCATGCTGTTTTCATTTGACAAAAGCAGACACGGGGATCCAGAAAGTTGAGGTCACTTGCCCAAGCCCACAGTTCGGTGGACAAGGGGAATACGATACTTGGGTTTCCTTCAGAGATCTTTCCAGGGCTGGCTATAGCACAACTTAGTACAGAAGATACTTAGTAGGCTCAGCTGTGCTTGGCCTGCTGGGCCTCCACCCCAGAAGGAAACCCAAGAGTCCAAACTAAAGCAGCCCTGATACCCAGAATACATTGCTTCCTGGAGAACAGGCTGGCCTGAGTAATGAAGGCAACTTTTGAGATCCATGAAGGTAACCTTAACTGATAGGGCAATACATTTTGTAAACAAAGGTTAATTCTGCTTCACAAAAGAGAGATAACCTCAAAGACTCATTACTAACATTTATAATAGATTCTTGGCCCTGTTCTTCCTACAAAGACACCTTGATGCAGTGCAAGGAACATGATCCTTAGAATAAATGAGTCAATATGAATCCTGCCTCTAATACTTTCCTCATTTACGAAATAAGGGTAATATTTGCTAGCAAGGTATCATGTGTATCTAATCAATAATTAATCATCATATATAAAAAGAGATAGAGAGAGAGAAACTCAGTAATGTGCCTGGAACAATAAATATCTGCTTCCTTCCTTATCTGAACAACTTTGTCATAATGTAAGATACAATCCATTCTTTTCTAACAATTACATACAGAGAACTGTTTTCCTGGTATGCTTTCAAAAAGGGTATATTGCCAAGATACTAATATGCATTGTCTCTAACTAGATGTCTTTCCTTATTGTTTTCTATGATAACCTTCGTTATTTCAGGCAAGAAAACAAGACTCATGATGGGAACAGAGGAGATCAAAGTGAAAGAGAGCTATTATTACTTTGCTCCTTTTCTCTGCTAATTCGCCAAACATTCAGAACTGTTTGAGGTAACCAAATCCCCCTAACCAGATCCAGCCAGGCCAGCAAGAGGAAGTCATGCACACACACCCACACACACCCACACACCCCACATACACACATGCTCCATAAAACCCCTTGTTCTTCTTCATAGCCTTTTTTAAAAATTGCTACCGTTGTCAGTACCAACAAATTAAAATCTAGAAAACATCATATAAAAGGATTTTTTACCTTACCCTTGCCAGCCAGGTACTAGTTTAGATCACTTAGGATCGTTATCACACGATCCAGCGGTGATAAAAATAACCAAAATGTAATCACATTATCACTAGGTCTATTCACTCCATAAGAAATAAACAAACAAAAAAAACCCAAAAAAAACCCCAACCTTGGATTTACTTAAAACTGTTAAAACTGACCTTACAGCCTTTCAAAGTCACTTCAGTAAACCTTACACAAGTTACCGCTTACCCCAAACTTTCTACTCACTGGGAATGTCCCAGAAGTCATTAACCCTTCTGTTATAGGTTACACTGACTCCTGAAGATAAAGATTGAGTGTTTCATTTCCATCTAAGGTAATTACTGCAAAGTTAAAATATAGTACAAATCTCAAAGGGATTTGTTCTATGTTTAGTCATTCAGAGAATACAGAATGACCAAAATAGACTATATTTTAGTGGATGGCAAAGTATGCTTTAATAATAGGATAGATCAATCATAAACATTCACATAGGCCTGTAAGTTTCAAAGAACTTTATGAATGTTTAAAATGCTCATAAATCCATCCAGACCCTATCAGTTTTCTTTTTGAATAGTCAGGGTTTTTTTTTTTCTTTTACAAAAAAATCAAAAGGAGAAAACTTCATGTGATTTGCCGAACGTCCCATAAATCAATATTCTCCAGATGAACAGATTTATTTACAAATCACCAAAGCACCCCCTTTTTTTTTTAAAGAAGAGAAATCAGAAGATAGAATCAATGTTTTTAAAAATCTGGACGATAACAAAGGATAAATGAAAGAAGAAAGCTGGTATATATTGTGAGGAGGGAAAAAAATCACATTAGGAGTTAAAAATCATTCTGGTTAGGAAAAAATGTCAGGAATCTGCAAGGCCCATCTTTTTTTACTCCTTTCACTTTACGCCTCAATCCTAGAATAGGGTGGGAAGAGAATGAAACCAAGAGCAGTGTTTATACACCCTGTAGAGCTCACAGTTTGAAAACCCCAAAACTTCAGATCTATCCTATTACCTGTTTCCTATAGAGGTGAGACATTATTATTTGGAGAACAAATTTTTGGTGATCACCCAAAGTGAAAGAGACCTAATAAGCATACATCAGAAATGCCCAGAGTACTGAAGGCCCAGTCCAACTATAGAAGAACCATTCTACCTCTTTTTGCACTAGTAATAAAATATTTACGTCCATCACACATCGTCTGGAAAACAGGAAAACATATGAAAAAAGAAAATTTTTAAAAAACCACAAGAGATAACTATGGCCCACATTTTAGGATTTCTCTCTAGTCTTTGCACTAATTATATTTTACTAAAATCATAATCTTACTGCATTTGTGTTTCATACCCTGGTTTTTTTCCATCTAACACCGTATCATGACCAGTTCTGCCTTTCAATCAAAGAGATGTATCATTTTTCACGTTCTCTTTATTTTTTCCTGAATTTTCTAAAAAATGCATGCTAATTTGGAGGGATAAAGCAAATCACAAAAGTAAAAGGAGGAAAAAGACACACTCTTCTAAAAAAAAATAAAACCTTGATTTCATCCTTACTCCTAAAAAACAACCACTTTTAAACTGTTCACTGCGTATCTTTCCTTCCTTGTTTCTGTAGAACGTAAACAGACACAATTTGTGTTCTAGTCTCTAGGTATTGAGCATTTAAGAGGATTCAGTTTTTTGCTACATGAACAGCGCATGAATATTCTTGCATATAAATATCCAAATGCTCTGATATTTTCATCAGCTAGAATCTAGAAGGGTGGAGGGCGGTCACTAGGTAAAAGACGTAATTATTACGTAAGTTCTTGATGCATATGGTCAAAACTCATTTCCGAAATAATTACAGAGCCCAAAGTCCCATCAGCAGTGACTGAGAACACTCCCCTCTAGCAGCCTCACCAACAAGTGACGTCATTTTAAACCTCTGTCAATCTTGTAGGCCAAAAATTTGGGTGCCATTTTGATTTTCCCTTTTTTTTGGTTAACATCGAGGATGAATTATCACATTTTTATGGGACATCTGTAATTTTTTTCTTTTGTCAGTTGCCATATTTGACCTTTTGCTCCTGGGATAACAGGATTTTTTTATGGACTTACCACAATTTTATTTTTGTTGTTATAAAGCCATCGGCCACGTGTGTTGTAAAAAACACTTCCCCGTTCATCAGTTTCCATTGAATTTGGATTACAATATTTTATGACACAAAAGTATTAAATTTTCTGCACATATACATAGTTTTCCTTTGTGACTTATCCTATGTCTCTATATGTTCTTCTCTTCCTTAGGTTTCTTTTTTTTTTTTTAATGTATTTTGATATGGGGTGCAAGGAGAGGTTTTAAACCCAACTTTCCCACAAATATTGAGTTTTCCCTTCCCCAGTGGTTTATAATACTTCTTTCACACACTATATCCTAAGTTCGTATCATTCCCATGGGCCCTGGTTCTTCTTGGGATGCCTCTCTGCAGAGTGGCAGAGATAGGAACCCAGGTGCTGGGGAAACACATCAGATGTTCCCGCACAACTTCTGGCATGAGGGAGTGTGATACCAGCCACAGTCTAAATCCTTTCAGCTTCACAGGGGGAACTTTTTAGAGTCACAAGTTCATCTTAAGACTTCCAATTTATTTTTATTGTATTTTTTTAAGTAAACTCTATGTCCAAGGTGGAGCTTGAACTCATGACTCCCATGATCAAGAGTTGCGTGCTCTACTGATGGAGCTAGCCGGGTGCCCCTTGATGCTTCCAATTTAATAAAAACCTTTTTAAACCTTGCTAACATACATGTACGCACAGACACACGAGCGCGCACACACACACACACACACACCCTTTGCTTTGTTGAATGTACTGCTCCTCTCAGCTCACCATCTTTGCACAGACTTTGATACACCATGCAGTGAGTTGCCACACTAAATCCTGTTTAAATTACAGTGTCACACACGGGACACATGGGTGGCTCAGTCAGTTAAGCTGGTGACTCGGTTTCAGCTCAGGTCATGATCTCATGGTTTCATGAGTTTGAGGCCCACATTGGGCTCCAAGCTGACAGGGCAGAGTCTGCTTGGGATTCTCTGTCTCCCTCTCTCTCTGTCTCTCCCCCATGCACACTATCTCTGACTCTCTCAAAATAAATAAACAAGCTTAAAAAAATAAATTACAGTGTTGTGCAAGATTGAGAAGAATCCCTTTCCTTCTTTCTTTCTTACTTTCTTTCTTTCTTTTTTTCTTGACTCTTGCCTCCGTATTTTTTTTTTTTAATGTTTTATTTATTTCTAGGAGAGAGAGAGAGAGACAGCGTGAGCAGGGGAGGGTCAGACAGAGAGGGAGTCACAGACTGAAACAGGCTCCAGGCTCTGAGCTGGCAGTCAGCACAGAGCCCGACGCGGGGCCCGAACCCACGAACCGCGAGATCATGACCTAAGCGAAAGTCGGACGCTTAACCGACTAAGCCACCCAGGCGCCCCTTGCCTCCGTATTTTCAAATCAGCTCAAAGTCTGACAGATCCAGATATTCTTTCCAAGAACCATCATCTCCCCTGAGCACATCCCCAGCTATCTGGGAAAACAAGGAAAGGAAGACACAGGGAGTACAGGGAAGACAAAATGGGAGGAGAGAAAAGTAAAGAACACTATGGTATGAGGCACCTGGCCTTGACAATACTGTTCCCACATACTTACTAAAAAACAGTAAAATAGAAAGTATTTCAAGATTAAAAAAATAAGATATTCTCATTTTTTTCACAATTAGGAACCAAAATACAGGCCTTGCTTTATTTTTTAATTCAGATTAGTGCCAATGATTTGTTATGATGATGATGATTTATTTTTAATTATTGGCAATTTTAGTACAAAATTCTAATATTTTAGAAGTCCCGTGGGGGACGCCTGGGTGGCTGAGTCGGTTAAGCTTCTGACTATTCATCTCAGCTCGGGTCTTGATCTCAGGGCTGTGAGCTCAAGCCCTACGTTGGGCTCCACGCTAGGGGTGGAGCCTACTCAAAATAAAATAAATTAAATTTTTAAAGAAAGGAGTCCCTTGGCTGGATGTATGCATAGATGAATATTTAGTCATTATGTCAGGGTTTTGCTCCCATAACTCCACCATGCCAATCAAGCCCATTTGAAAAAATAACCAAATTAATATTAAGAATTATTAGACAAATACCTACCATACCCAATTTTCAAATTCCCAGCAAGTTCTGAAAAGTTCATATAATGTTCACAACAGCATCTGGTAACTACAAAAACCCATCAAGAAGTGAGGCTGATGTGACATTCCAAGTCCAATTCCGTATTCCTAGTGTACTAAGACACCCACACCTCTGAACTACCACAAGGCAGTCACACACATTTGGGATCTGAGTTCAGAGCTGTGTCTACCTGTCCACATGTATCCATGTGCGAACTTTCACAGAAAAACTTAGCTTGGGGGAACCTGGGTGGCTCCGTAGGCTCAGCCTCCCACTCTTGATTTCAGCTCACATCATGATCTCATAGTTTCATGAGTTCGAGCCCCACATGGGTTCTGCATCGACAGCGCTCAGCCTGCTTGAGATTCTCCTTCTTTCTCTGCCCCTCACCGCTCACACTCTGTCTCTCTCAAAATAAACAAATAAACTTAAAAACAAACAAAAAAGATAAAGAAGAAAAAATTATGCCTGCAATGCAAAAAGATAATTTAAATGCAATATATAAAATGTTTTGTTTAATTTGTCTCAAAATGAGTTTACTTAAATACAAGTGGGAATTGTATTTAACAACTGTTAAAAGTTAGTAGTTTTTTAACTTCAGCTGAACACCATTTTTAAACACATTTTAGCTCCCAAAACAATAAGAGAAGTCAGTCCAAAGGTTAATACTGTATGTCAGGAATAAGGTAACACTTTAAAAAACAAAAAGCTACCTATGAGGAAAACATTAAATATGAATATCTATTTACACTTGCGGGGCACCTGGGTGGCTTAGTCGGTTAATCGTCTGACTTTCGCTTAGGTCATGATCTCGCGGTTCGTGGGTTCAAGCCCCGCGTCGGGCTCTGTGCTGACTGCCAGCTCAGAGCCTGGAGCCTGTTTCAGTCTGTGACTCCCTGTCTCTCTGACCCTCCCCTGCTCACGCTGTCTCTCTCTCTCTCTCTCTCTCCTAGAAATAAATAAAACATTTAAAAAAAAAAAAAACACTCGCTCACATTTAAAGCCTGACTTTGGGATTACTTTGTGATCTGGACACTCAGGAGTGTCCCAATGACACTTGCATAGACAAAGCAATCTCCCTGGCAGCACCCACAATTTTTGGCTGTTGTCTGAGGAGTCAGAGTATCCCCAAAGTGATCTTCTCCCTTTTTACCTTTAATAGGAGTTAAAGCAAGTTTCAAGTAAAGTAGCAAGCCTTAGAAACCACCTTCCAAAGTGAAATACAACAGTACAATGCAAAGTTTTCAGAGGAAGGGTTCCAGAAAGAGTTACATAAAACTCTCACAACCAGCTATCTATCCATGTCAAAGGTATAAACAAGTTGGAGACTGTTGAAGAGGAAAGTTTTTAGAGAAAACTGCCAGTGTGCTGTGTGGACTGACCTTTCTCCCCGGAAGATCTCTGGGGCTGTTTGCTACTCACCTAAGGCCAAAGGCAAAGAGCTTCAGAGGACCACCCTGGGAGTTTAAAACTGTGCCCTCATTATCCTCTGAGTTCTGGTAGGTAAAGTATTTCCTTGGGACCAGATCTGAGTCATACACAGGAGAACTTGCTGTTGTAGATTCTGGGGGAGGATGAGCCCCTGTAAAGAAGTTACTTTCGCAAAAAGAAGCAAAGAGCGTACTTCTGAATTGCTCCATGGGACTGTGGAAGACCAAATACAAACCCACTTGCGCATGTCAAGGGTGCTTTGGGTGAGACAGCTCAATGATGAGAAGTCCCCACAGAAGCACCTGCTAGGAAAAGGGCCCATTCAAACACATGCCAAGTGGAGCGGTGTACTCTAGATCACCAACACTTGTCAAGAAAGAACTTGCTTTTCCCCTTCACCTCTTCTCAATGAGCCCTAACCCTAACCAGCAAGAGACCTTAGTCAGCAAGGTAGGGAAGGACAACAAGAACCACTTGAGAGAGAGAGAGAGAGAGAGAGAGAAATTCAGTACTCCCTTTTTCTTGTATCCAGCGCAATGATGCCTGGAGAGGGAAGACACAGAATTTTAAAGCAAAATTCAAATGTTGATTATCAAGTAGACAGGCAGATTATAAATCACTATGATTAATTTTCTCTGTTAGCAACAATCAGAGAATTGTTTGATTTAATAGGAGTGACCAGGAAAGTCATGGGAACTGCTTGAATATTCATGTGCAAAATGATCGGGCCATTTCATAAGCTGCCCCCTGGTCTTCTTATTTTCTCCTTCCCTTGACTATTCAGACACATTGCCCCTCTCCAAGCTATCGTCTAATAACGATAACAACACTAATAACAACCCATGTTATTGAGTGCTTACCCTTTGCCCCTCCTCTGTGCATTTTATATACATCTCTCACTTCATACACCTCTGTATTATCAACACCTCCCTTTTATATACAAAGAAACTGAGGCTTATCCATGACCTGTGAATTTACCCAGAATCTGTCCTTTTTCCCCGAAAGAAGAAGTGAAATGTAGTCCATCAGCTCAAAGGCTAAAAAATATCAGGCTTGCTTTCTTTAATAAAACATATGTGGATCTCTCTCATTTCATGAGAAAATGAAAACATTCCACTGGAAGAGAATTAGTAGAAAAGTAAACATGGCTATTTTTTGTAATCACAAAATCTGCTGACAGACACACTTATTCCAAACTATGGATGCCATTATGTCAACAGTGACAAAGCTTCCTCAACCTGGACACAAAATGCCAATGGTCCTAACAACATCTCAGCTGTGTAATGTTAGACCTTTACAAGCTGCCTTTTCATATTTTAATCTGATTTCATTCTCACAACAATCCTCTGAGTGGGGATCACGAATGCTATATTTTTGTTGAGGAAACTAAGATACACAACTTTTAAAAACTGTGATTTACTTAGCATCGAAAATGAACACATGACAGAGCAGGCAGTCAAGGAGGTAAATATCAAAGGGAAGTTGAAATATCAACCCATTTTTGTATCAGCTTCTAAACCAGTCTTGGCCAACAATACCGCTAGGAATCATTCTTGATCCTCATGTTTCTCATTTGTCAATAATCAAAACGCTTCACACATCCTCTTACATATCCTGAATCTCTGACTTCATTCTGATGAGATCACTTGTGGCAAGTAACGATGCATATGGTTTTCAGACAGAAACTGGGGCCTCAAGATGCAAATGAGTTGGCAAAGCCAATGGAACACACGAGTCTTCTAGGGTTTTACAAACCGGGGTTGAATTGATGCCCTAATATAGAAAGCTGTGCCTGCTCTCACGAGAGTTTATTCTAGAATTTCAGAACCATGCCGATATATTTCAGAGTTCCCTAGTCATCAGATTGCCCTCCTCTGAGAAAGCAAAGGTTCCTGCAAGCAATCAGTGCCCCTAATTAAATTTCAGACTTTTATTTTTTATTTTTGAATTCTAAAAGCTAAAACATTCTTTTCTATTTATTCTTCCTTTCCTCATAAACAAAGAGTCACCAGTGTTGCCACGCTCATCCTCTTCTGTGGCCACAAATACTAATAATTCACTAGCAGTTCTCAGACTTCAGCCTTCCTCAGAGTCATCTGGAAGTCTTATTTAAAAACAGATTGTTGGGCCCCTGGTCTAAAGTTCTGATTCGGTGCATCTGGGCCGGGGACTGAGAGCATTGACGACAAACACCAGGTGATGCTGATGTTGCCGGTCTGGGTACCACACTTTGAGAACCAGTGGACTAGCACTTCTGCCATGTCCCCTTAAAGGGGCCCCACGGAAAAGCCCTCGGGTGTGAAGGCTCAGGGCTCTGGAATCGCAAAAATGGTGCTCCATGCCCTCGCCTCATTCTGAAGACTCCGATCTGGAGGGAAAAGAAACGGTCGTCATGACTCATTGTCTTTTTCAAGCTTTTCCAGCCACAAAATTAAAAACAGACAAGGGCTACGTTAAAAGCAAAGTGAAAACAGCTAAATTTTGCAACTTCCAGCACAATTTCTGGGGTTAGGACAAAAGATGTACTGAGGATCCGGTGAGCTCTGTGCTGACCACACTAAAAGTTGGTGCCGCAAAGGTTACTTACCAGGCTCCCAGTTTTCTCTCCCGTAGTGAGTTCTCCCACATCGTTCCCCAAACACACTGTCGGCCTATAACTCTTTGAATTAATTCACCACTTCTGCAACTTCTCGCCTAGTTTTTAACACAGAAAAATATCAATTGCCAATAAATACTGTTGGACCATCAAGCAGTTAGTCAGTTAATCTGAAGAGAGAGGCTGCAAAGGAGTTGCCCTGAAGTTTCTTTATTTTTATAACCATCATCTCCAGACGACTCTCAGTGGAGATTTTAATTCCACTATTCATCGTGGGGGAAAATTAAGGCATTTTAGGTTACAGTGTAAAGTACTTCAGTATTCTAGTTTACTTCCCAAAAGTACCACCAGTATTTTTAATCGCATGTGTTGCATTAAGTAACAAAAAAGTAACTGACAAAAGATGTTGTTAATATAAGATAAAACATTTCTGCTTAGAAAATAAGCTTAGGTCGACATTTCATATAGCAATATACTGCAAGAACTACTGACCTTTTACTCTGATCACCACTGAGTCCGTTAAATTTCAAAACATGAGCCGGCCGGTGAATAATATGTTACTAATGAATAAACCATGCCATCCGAATGCAGCTTTTTCTGTCCTGTCCAAAGAAAAGGGAAAACACAAGCATAATGGTAAGGTCACTGAAAACACAGATTTTGAAAGAAGTCACTCTGTATGAGCGTGAGTCACCAAAACTACTTCCTTAGTGATAAAAGTTGCCCCAGCAACCCAGATGCCTCCCTATGCTAACAAGTACATGGGCAGCGTGTGGAGTTTCAAACCCACTAGTCATTTCCTTTACTTAATTGCTAACTGCTCTTCCCGGCTGCACTTGGGGCCTGTGTTTTATGCAGTCACCCAGCAACTAGTTACTGTGCTCTCTTTTATCAGGGAGAACAAAACAGTAAACCTCGTACTTCCACGGATCTCAGGGTAAAAGTCGGCGTTATTTCACCGAGGCACTTGGAAACTTCGGTGCGCGCATTATAAAACGGCAGA
Source organism: Hyaena hyaena (assembly GCF_003009895.1). NCBI lineage: Eukaryota > Metazoa > Chordata > Mammalia > Carnivora > Hyaenidae > Hyaena > Hyaena hyaena. The sequence continues at coordinate 1,336,895 of NW_024080905.1, read as the reverse complement.
AGTGGATCTCAGTGTGGTCGCGTGATTATGCAAGACTGGGAGACAAAAAGATTTAGCAGAGAAAAGAGCAATATTTTCAGTGCCCTGAGTGCAAGGAAGGTGTTTTATCCATTTCTGTGTCCTTTGCACAAAATGAGGATCTGGGCACACAGTAGGACTCAAAAGGCATTGGTTCTCTTCAGAATAATCCAATCTGTGAAGTAATTGCGCCACTATGGAATTAGTGTTTCCTCAGGTTTATAACACTTGCATGCATTCTTTCCCTCCTGGAGCTACAATGGGACTTTCTTGCTTTTGCCCTTGTACATGTGTGATGCCTTAAGGATGTTCTATTTTAAAAGAGCTGGTGTGGATGAGCATTACTTGGAATAATCTGATATGCAAAAGTGATAAGATTATTATTGCACAGAAATGTCTTAACTGGGTAGGAGGCTTATACGTATCCTCAGTAACACTGTTTAGTTTGGCCTTGGGAATCTTGGTTGTCATGTAATTATGGAATCTCCCACATCACAAAACGCTCCCATTCTGCTTGGCCTGTGCAATGTTAGTACCCTAAACGTCAATAAATCTCCCTAAAATTCGAACAAACAGAGAGTAAGGCAAAGTTGCTCTTACTTACAGAGGCTATGTGTTCCAAAAATGTTGCTTTATTTCTCTTCTCCACTAGCAGATGCGTTTGAGGACTTTCATTCTTGTAATTGTAGGCAGGAGTCATACGCCATAACCGTCAAATCATTCTGGTGGGTTGAGTCAGAATTTAAAAAATGAGATCTCACAGAAAGCCCCTGGAAATGTCAATAGACATCTTGATGATTCATGAAGGGCACCATATTCCCTGAATCAAAAAGTGTTCTGTTGCTGCATCAGAAGAGGAAAAGAAAAAGCCCAAAGAGACAGAACAGATACCATGATAAGAACGCAAAGAGACTTGGGCACGTCACCAACAGTAGTGCAAAAGTACCACAGTGTATGAGGTACTACTGTACAGTGAAGTTTAGAGTGTGGGATCTGGAGCCAGAAGTCCTGGGTTCAAATCCCAGGTCTGCCACTTCCTGGCTGTGTGAGCTTGAGTAAGTTACTTAACTTCTCAGTGTCTCAGTTTCTTCGTATGGATAATAGGGCTGTTTTGAGGATTCCATAAGTTAACACATGGCAAATGAGTTTACACTTGGCATACAGTAGGCACTCAAAGTACACCAAGCTAATGATTACCATTAGCTTTCCAATCTGGGCCAGGCTCCAGTTTTAGTAATGATATCATAGTATGCCTGGTTACCATCATCATTGTTTAGCGTCCGCAAATCAAGAACTGTGAAAAACACCCTGGAGTCAGCAAAACAAAAACTGTGATCTTGACATGCAAATCTTTCTGTGCTATATTCTGCTCACACGTGTCAAACCCTCAAAGTTCTGGAGATGGCAGAGGAAGAAATTACAATACTGTATCAGAACAGTTGTTCATGATTTATGATACGAAGAAAACATATTTAATCTATATTAAGCTCAAGTTTCATAATATTCTCATCCTTACTCCCTATTATCCATATGAGTCACATTAGAGGGCATATTTTCAGCTCTTAGCTAATCAGAAATACAAAATCATACTCGATATTTTGGAAACCACTGCAGTAGAATTATGGAGACAGCTGTCACCTCAAAATGGTCTTTCTTAGTTATTTCTCATAATTTTAATGAATTTTCTTAATCTTTGGCCTTGCATGGTTTTATTGTTATGCCATCTTTTATTTCTTTCCATTTGCATTTAGGATTACTTTATGTGTTTACTGTTTTTCTAATACTTTGTCTTTTGATTTTCATTTCTAATCTCTACAAATCATGATGACCTTTGTCAGCCCGCATAGAGACCAATGTTTTATGGGGCATATTTTAAACACTGAGTTTACCAAATATATCCAAAAGTAAATACCATATCCAAAATTTCTGAAATGATAATTTTGCTGGCTAAGTGAACGTGATAGGCCAGAACTAAAACATCTGCACATTTTTGGAAGGATTGGTCAATTCATTAGTCCGTTTTGAGATAAGTAGGATAGAGTTCTTTGCTATGTCCCAAATATATAGGAAAGACATTATGGCTCTATAGATAATCAATATACTTCTGTTCCACCTTCACAGGTTACCATAAAGACAAATCAGAACTTTAGAACAAATTTCTTCAGTTCTTGAAAAGAAAACCCTGCTATTGAACGGTTATTATTATTAGACCCATTAATGAATTATCTCCTGAAAAAACTTCCACCACTCAAGAACTAGGTGACCTCAAAATAGGCAGAATGACTTCCCGAGATGTCAATGCCCTTGGCAAATGTTCTGGCCGTGGCAAGGTCTTCTCTCTCCTGAAACATGGGGAAAACATCATTAATGACCACAAACGAATACCTGCTTGTTTTCGGGTAATCTCACTTGGCCAATGACTAAACTCTGACAGTGCCATTTAGGTCTCTTTGAAATAAGGTCTGGTTTTTATAACTGGGCTGGTTTCGTTTCATGTTTTAGATCTAATGAAGCAATACAGAAAATCTGGCTTCATGTCTTTGTCTCCCATCAACTTGAGTTTTTTGCATTGTTAATTAATGCCTTTTTTCTGCCTCCTACATACTCACAACCTTCTCTTGCCTTCATCACAGACCGTGCATTGGACTTTGATGAAGCTGTAAGTAATAAATACCTCTAAGGGGAAACTCTGAACTGCTTTTATTTCCCCCAAAAAGATTCAGAAAGATTTCTAGGAATTTGTCTTTAAGCTTTTTCTCCGAACTTTAGAAACTGTTCTAGAAGATAATGAAGAAGTCCCCAGGTTTACACCAACTGTGGAAATCAGACCAACATACTCAAATCAGATAAGTAGCGAAACAAGGCAATTGATATTAACTCATGTAAACAGGCTGGAAGGGCCACAAAGGGTAAAACAGCACGATCTAGCTTATACTTCACCTTCATCTTGAGGTTTTTTGTTAGTGTTTTTTAAAGTTTATTTATTTATTTTGAGAGCGAGTAGTGGAAGGGCAGAGAGAGAGAGGGAGAAAAAAATCCCAAGCAGTGCAGAGCCTGACAAGGGGCTCAGTCTCACATACCCTGAGATCACGACCTGAGTCAAGATCAAGTCAGACGCTTAACCAACTGAGCCACCCAGGTGCCCACCACATCCACTCTCTTAGGTGCTGTCCAGAAAGTTCTGAGCCCTTTGCCGTGCTTGTCTTCTAACTTCATGGCCTGGAACAGTCACCCTGTGTGCCTTCTCTGGACACCACCCCCGCCCCCTTCAAGGGCAGGCTCTTCTTACTATTCACCTGACCTACTGCAAACAGCCCTCAAGTCAGTCTCCTCAGTCCATCCCCCAGATGCCAGAACAGTCTTCCTAAAGTACAGCCACAAGCATGCCTTTCTCCCCTGCACAAAAGGCAGGGAATTTGCACTGCCCACCACATTAATTATTAACTCCTCTCTCTCTGGCGTTTCATCCTCCAACCCAGGGTCCCATATTAGCTGTCAATTCCCTGTCTGCCCTACAACAGCCCCACAGTCCGGGCATCCTGGGATTCCTACTCTTACCTCAATGCCCCCCCGCCAACCCCCACCCTCTATGAGATTTTTTCTTAGCCTGGTTCGTCAGTTTCGAACATTCTTTCTCTACCAAGATAAGCTATAAATATTGCACCCATTCTTCAAATACCACCTTTTCTAAATATATTTTCTGGTCTCCCCCAAGGGGACGTGATCATTTCTCCCTCTAAAGCCCCTAGTATTTCATTCCTATCCATCGGAGCCTTCTTTGCCACATTCCACTATGCATTGCAGCTCTTTATGTCGTTCCTAATCCTTTCACAAGGCTAGGAGCTCCCTGGAGGCACGAGCACTTTCTTACTTACCTGAACTAACAAGCATTGCAGAAAGTGTAAAAAATGAGGACACCGATCTGTTGAATGGAATATGAGAAAAGACCTGAGCATGGGGAACTGTGATATATTCGTACAGCAGAGAGAAGCTTAGGGCCCCCCCGAAACTGTCATCTGGTGAGAAGCAGTGGAAATAAGGATGGATGTGCACACTGGGCACAGCTTTCAAAGGACACAGTTGAGTGGTGTAAGCCTCCACCTCTTTCTTTAAAAATATGTTATTTATTTTTGAGAGAGAGGGAGAGCACAAGCAGCGCAGGGCAGAGAGAGGAGGAACAGAGGATCTGAAGCAGGCTCCATGCCGACAGCAGAGAGCCTGATACGGGACTTGAACTCATGAGCCTCAGGTGAGATGATGACCTGAGCCAAGGTCAGACGCTTCCCCTTACTGAGCCACCCAGGTGCCCCAAGCCTCAACCTCATTTGCAGCAAAACTTCTGTTCCCTTCACCATCTTTACTGCACACTACAATCCCTTTGTTTGTCCCTTTTCCTGACTATTGTCTCTCTGGGTCACGAACGTGCCCACACAACTCAAGTCTACATCCCAAGACGGCCTGCATTACAACTGCCTTGTTCACCTTCCTCAGTGTCGAGTGGAGCGCCTGGCACATGGTAAACATTCAATAAACATATTTCGAGAAAGTGAATGAATTCTGTGGATCATAATACCCTGGAGAGATTAAATGCAGCCCCACGCAACGTGACTAACCAGCACAATGCTTGAACATAATGGCACTAGAATATTAGCCTCCTCCCTCCCTTCTTTCCTTCCTTCCATCTTCTGGGATTGACTCTTGCGTTAACCCGTATGTTCAACAAATGTGCCAGGCTTCTCTAGGCACTCAAGATAGGGAAGTGAACCGAAGGGGAAAAGTCCCTGCCCTCAGGGAGCTTACATCCTAATGAAGGAATAAGTGATTCACAAGGAGTCTTAAGAATGTAGTTATTAAGAAGAGATTGTGGCTCGAAGACAGACGTGCTGGGAAGGGCGAGCAGAGCCTGGAGGAAGGGCAGCCAGCTGTGGCATTGCAGGGGTGAGACACAGAATGGCCTGGACGAGTGACAGCCACACGCCCGAGGAGTGGATACAGGAGTCAATGAGACAGGATGCACTCTGGACCTGAGCGACCCCACAGTAGCCAGTCGCCATGGTGATGTCTGTGTCCAATCCTGGCAATGTGCTGTGTTGCCCCCATGGGGAAGTTAGGAGAGGAAGCTGCTGGGGTTGGTGGCTTTTAGGGTGTGACATGAGCTGCGTCCAATTTTGGATCTGATGCCTCGGAAGAGCTGGAAAGAAACTCAGGTGGAAAACGTGCAACTCTCAAAGCGAACGATCTAGGGAGCGAGTGAAAACCAACCCCCCCTCGTATCTACTAGGAACCACTGTTGTGTCCTCTGAATGACATAATGCATGACATTCCGGGCACCTGCCAAGCTCCTTTCAGAGTCTGCCGCTTCACAGCATAATCTGATAATTAACCTGTCTCCTCCCGTGCCTGGAACGCCAGAGGGCCCTAAATAATAGTTGCGAATTCAATTGCTTGATAGTAAGCAAGATCTCACCCTCTAGGAAGGCACAGAGAAAAGAAAAGTGCATCTGGAGTCGGAAAGGCCCCAGGAGGAAATCTTGCTCCCTCGCTCCCTCCTCTCCTACTCACGGGACCAGAAGCAAATTGTTAGCACGAGTCTCAGACTCCTAGCTGTAAAATGGACAATCAAAACCACCTTGCAGAAGGCAGTGAGCGCATTAAGTAAAATGCATGCCAAGGTCCCGTCATCCAGCAGGGCCCCAAATTAAAGCACTTATGATATTATTAATCATTATTATCTTTGTTACCACACATTCCTGGCATTGCCATGTGTCTCCCGTCTCCCTCTACCCACCTTCTCATTTCTAACATTCCCTCCAGGCGATCCTGCTAGTAGCTGCCCTCATGGTGTGGCCTCCTGCCGGCCAGCTTTCCTAAAGCCCCCATCAGGCCACTAAGCTCCCCTCTGCACACGGCTGGCTGGGCCGTCAGTTCACATCGCCCCAACTCTACTGACATCACCACAGCTTGCAAATTCCCAAACCGCTGCTGGTGCTTTAGATTTGGTCATGTGTACGCCCGGTCTCCGAGCTCTACCATCATGTCTTTATTCACCCACAACCCGCGTGCTGCGGTGTTTTGGAGCAGCTTCACAGCCGGCATTTAAAACCATCGGCATTTAAAACCATCGCGGAGATAGGCTTTCATGAAATACACATGTAAATGTAAAGCTAAGTCTACGCACTGTTTACTTCTAAGAGGTGACTGGGAATGCAAGGTGCAGAGGTAGCAGGATTAATTCTCACCCTCCAGGAAGCTGGTTGGGACAGAGGGACTGCCCACAGTGCTGACTGCCGTGCACTGGCTGAGGCACCATGCTAGGCACACTCATCTCTGGATGAAGCTGATTCTCTCCTAAGTCTCAGGAATTCTACATGAATGATGCTTTTGCAATCTCCACTTTTTGATGCTCTACAGTCCGCCACTAACCATGGCAATTTCCAATAGGAAGGGCACACTGGAGTGTGTGTGTGTGTGAGTGTGTGCATGCTTTATGCCAAATGCTATGGATGGATAGTTTGTGCCCTAATCTCCAACACAACCGTATATGGAGACAGGGTTCAGATGAGGTGTTGATGGTGGAGCCCTCCCTTATGGGATTAGTGCCCTTTTAAGATGTGGAAGAGATCACAGTTTGCTCTGGCTTTGCTGCATGAGGACCCAGCAGGAAGGCAGCTGGCTGCACATGAGGAAGCAGGTCTTTATCAGACACAGAATCTGCCAGCACTTTGATCTTGGGCTTCCTGCCTCCAGAACGGTGAGAAATGAACGCTTGTTGGTTAAGCCCCATGGTCTACGGTATTTTGTTATAGCACCTGAGCTAAAACAGCAAGTGAACATATCACGGTCCAGCCTGAGAATACAGATGGTGGACAGGTTCGAAAGGGGATGGGATACCCTAGAAATGATGAGGAAGGCCGGAGTCCATCCCAGAGGAAGTCACCATAGCCCTGAGGAATTTGCTGTGGTCACCGACAGAGCACACTGCCACACCACACCAGGGCCTTGCCCTCATTTTCCATGGTGAGTCAGTCAGCAAGCATCTCCTGACAGCACCACCTCATTGCCCTGGGATCAGCATTTTAGGTGGGAGTAGGGCCCACCCTCGCCCCCTCCCATGGGGAAACGGCTTTTTTCTCATCCTCAAAATTCCAGGCGCGCTCATATTGGTGACATTTGCTGAGCAACGGCTTGGATAAAGAGCTCTCCTCGAGCAAGACTGCAACGAGGAGTAAGAGGGCTAGTCTGCCGGGGCACAGAGCCCCAGGAGTGCTCCCCGGGAGCACCCCACAGTCCCCCAGGGCAGGAGAGAATAAAGGAAACCCGCAGCAGGGGAGTTATGCAGCAAACGTCCTGCAGCTTGACCTTGGCAGTACCACCGGCGAGAGCCATCTGAGATGAGGTAAACAAAATATTACCTAGTGGAGGCTTGTACAAAGAAGCTAGAAGAAACCCTTAATTTGGTCCCAAACTATTTTTCTTAAATGCCAGGTAGCCTCCAGTGCCACGCCCACAGCCTTCACCCACCCTCCCCCCACCCCCCCCAAAAAAAACAGCGGGAAGGATTTTACTATTCTTTTCCAAACTATCCGCTATAGGCTTTTACAGTGGTTTTGTAGTGAATCCATCTGGTCCTGAAAGTGTCTTCTAAATACACAACAACAACAAAACTCCCTGATGCTTAAATTGCTACTTAATCAGAGTAAGACTGGCTGGCCTTTCCTCCCTTCGTCTCCCTTTGGGGGCAAGCACCGTATTCTGCATGTACTGCAACAAGGACCCTTGAGCTAAGTGATTTACCTAGAAAGATTTCGGTGGTGGAATGTGAACCCTCCCTGGTGCCCTGGACCAGAAGGCTGTTGCTCTGTTTGCTCTGTGGACGGTTTTATCTCCCTCACTGGAAGCCCAACTGCACTAATTCTTCTGGAAAATGGGTCAAAAGGACCGGTGACATTTCCCAGACGAGTCTCCAGAATTCTGCAATGTGCCTCGCTGAACCAAAATGAACACACAAATCTCTTTCCCCCCAAACATTCTGTCATTTGAGTTACATAATTGCTTTTCATTAATCAGATGGGAGATTTAAAGCAACACCTAATTAATTCTATAATTGGCACAGATTATACCTTTAATGACTTCCACTATAGCAGAAAAACCAGTGATCTCTCAATTTGATTTTGAAACTACGGACGGACGCCGGGTTTCCTCTTTCACCCAGAACTTTCAGATCTTGTTAAAAGTCGGGTGTGGTTTCACGGGGGGGGGGGGGGGGGTTGGAGAGACTGAGGGGGAGCCCGGAGGGAAGGGAACTTTGCAAAAGAACCCCTCCCCGAGTGCATTCGTGATGCCAGGGACCAGTGTTTGGCAGCTGTCTGGGGTCTGCAGAAGTTTCTCGCTAGTGGGAAGTCCGCACATTTGGAGCGAAATCAGGCTTGGGCGAGTTCTTAACAGCTTGGGGGGGGGGGGGCGGTGCTCCAGGATCCTCGCAGGCGAACCGCGCGCAAGAGAGCGGAGGCCCGACTAGAAGTTGGGGAAAACTTAGAACCAGGAGTGCGCGCGCGGCCCGAGGAGCCTGGAGTCCATCTCGTCTAACGGTTTCGCGAACCGCTAGGAGCCTCAACCTCGGCGGGCAGCGGGGCTCTGTGACTCACCGCTTGTGACTCAGCGACCCCACCCTCTTCCCTGCCCCCCCCCCGCCCCCCGGGCCTTCCCCGGCCGCAGCCTCGCAGCTCGCGCCGTCCAAAGCCAGACCGAGCCCGTTAGGTCCCCGAAGAGGAGCCCCCAAGACTGAAAAGATTCGTGGGCCGAAGCGGGCGGGGCGCCAAGCCTGCTCGGGACCCCAGCGCCGCGTCCCGGGCTGTGCGCGCCCCCACCTCCCGCTCCAACCTCAGCCGTTCTTTGTTCCTTTCCCCGCGCCTTCCAAGCCTCTGGATCCCTGGCCCCCCCCCCCCTTCCTGCCCCTTTGCCCGCGGGTCCCCCCACCTACCCTCCCAGAGCGGAACGCAGCCCTGCAGCGGAGCCCCTCCCACCCGCCCGCCTCCTCCCGAGCCTCCTGGGCCCGGTGCCTGGGGACCCCTCTGGTCCCGTTCGGGGCAGGGTTCCCACCACCGCGCGACCCCGCCTTTCTCAGCACCCAGCAGGGAGCACAGCTCAGGCCAACATCAGGAAAGGCCCCGAAAGTCCCAGCCCACCCAAAAAAGTAAGGAAGGTGCCCAGTCCCGGGCTGCAGAGGGGCGGGGAGGAGGGCTCCGGGGCGCCCCCGCCCCAACCCCCGCCCACCCCTCCCGCCTCTCGCCGGGTCCCCATTGGCTGGCGCACTCCGCGGCTGGGATGGCAGGGGGAGGGGACCCTCTTTCCTAACGGGTTATAAAAACTGCGCCCTGGGCCGAGTCCGGTCCTCTGCCGCTCTCGCTCCGGGGTCCCCCGCGCCAGAGACGCAGCAGCGCTCCCGCCGCCCACACCCGCCGCGCCCTCGCTCCCCGAGCCGGTCCGCGCCGCCGCCGCCGCCCAGCCCGCCGCCACCGTCTGCAGCCATGTCCACCAGGTCTGTGTCCTCGTCGTCCTACCGCAGGATGTTCGGCGGCCCCGGCACCGGGAGCCGGCCGAGCTCCAGCCGGAGCTACGTGACCACGTCCACCCGCACCTACAGCCTGGGCAGCGCCCTGCGCCCCAGCACCAGCCGCAGCCTGTACGCGTCGTCCCCGGGCGGCGTGTACGCCACGCGCGCCTCGGCGGTGCGCCTGCGGAGCAGCGTGCCCGGCGTGCGCCTGCTGCAGGACTCGGTGGACTTCTCGCTGGCCGACGCCATCAACACCGAGTTCAAGAACACCCGCACCAATGAGAAGGTGGAGCTGCAGGAGCTGAACGACCGCTTCGCCAACTACATCGACAAGGTGCGCTTCCTGGAGCAGCAGAACAAGATCCTGCTGGCCGAGCTCGAGCAGCTCAAGGGCCAGGGCAAGTCGCGCCTGGGGGACCTCTACGAGGAGGAGATGCGGGAGCTGCGCCGGCAGGTGGACCAGCTCACCAACGACAAGGCCCGCGTCGAGGTGGAGCGCGACAACCTGGCCGAGGACATCATGCGGCTCCGGGAGAAGTAAGGCGGCGCCCGCCTCGGCGCCGCGGGAGGGAGGGAGGGAAGGAGGGAGGGAGAGGGGAGCCGGGCCCCCGCGAGAAGCCGCCGCGCCCCTGGGGATGTGGCCGGGGCGGTGGCCGTCCGGGGGGCGGCGGCCTGGGCGGCGCAGCCCCGCCCTGCACCGCGACCGTGCAGCTCGCGTTTCCGCCCTCCCTCCCACTCATTGCCCAAGAACACCCCGCTTCGGGTTACAGATTTCTTAAAACAACCGCTCTGTAGCCCAAGGCCCTTCAAAGCCACGAGCGCGATTTCCCCAGAACTTTTAGAAAGTTTCCAGGCGCCTTCTGGAGCGCTGCCATCCAGGGGCGGGAGGAGGGAGGGGAGGAGGGACGTGGAGGCGGCGAGACAAAGGGAGCGCACAGGGTCCCCGGGGGCGGGGCGGCGGCGCCCGCCGTGCACGTCGGCGTGGGGGTCGCGCCGGCTTCTGCGCGCCGTGGGCCGAGGTCCCGCTGGAATTCGCGCAGGGCGGCGGTTAAGCCGCAGTCGCCGGCCGCGCGCAGAGGTGGCGCAGCGGGTCTCGTCTCGCGCCGCAGCGACGGGGTGGTTGGGTGTGGCCGCCCCGCCCCTGGCGGTTTCCCAGTTCCCTTTCGGTTAATGTGCGACTGTTTCAGGTTGCAGGAGGAGATGCTTCAGAGAGAGGAAGCCGAGAGCACCCTGCAGTCTTTCAGACAGGTTTGTAGATTCTGTTCCCACCCGCACGGCCCCCGGACACCCCCCCCCCCCCCCCCCCCCCCCCCCCCCCCCCCCCCCCGTCAACCCAGGGGCAATTCTCAAAAGTTGCTCAGCCCGCGTCTAGAGAGCGCAACACTCTACGTCGGAGCGCAAAGCCCCCTAGCGGCGGGAAGACCCCAGATCGGAAATTCTCCGAAGAAAAACCCTTGAATGAGTTGAAGCCTTCCCTTAGGACATAAAGAAAGGCTTTCATGGTTTACTTTGTTTCGAGATTTTTTTTCCCAAAGAAATAGTTTTTCCCCTTCTTTGCAACACATTGCACATTGACATTCCGATTCTGAACAGTTAACAGTCGGGCGTAGATAACGGTTTGCCCAAGTCAACTTGGCCAACTTTTACAAGGCCACCAGAAAGCACAGTTATGCCCTGTAGTTTAAAACGTAAACGTTCTGGAGGATAAGAAACTGGACCGAAGCCACCAAGTTTCTTTTCTTCTCTGCAAGTTCCACTGCGGCTTTAAAGTTATATGGAAGTCTCGCTAGGCACAACTATTTTGTGGTCTAATAAGGGTGAAAAGGAGCCATCTGTCCCCTGGGCTGAAGGTATTAATGGTTTCTACGGGCTTCACTATGGAATGTAGATACAGACCTGCTGGCTAGTGTGGTGGCTCAGGACAGAAATAATAGGAGTCTTTGTGTTCCCAGAGAAGCTTTGCAACCGGCTACATTCTTATTGAATATGTAATGATGTAAGCACAGTCCCAGTTGGACACAGTATTTGCTAACATCCGTTATCTATCTGGCCCAGACTTGTGAAGTATGTGATGTGAAAAGCTCTTAAAGCTACAATCATAATTCGCCTTTTGAAAGGCCTTTCTTCCTTTGGGTTCTTAAATTCTGTAGCACATTTTCCCCAAGAACCTAAGGCTGAAGAATGGATTTTTAGCGAAGGACTTTTTGCTCCAACGTTAGACAGACTTACAGGATTTTTAGTTTGAAATTGGAATTCAAGAGCAGAAAGAGCTGCCCGCGTAGTTTTATTCTCCTGAACGCTTGCTGGAATGGCTGTTAAAAGCTCTCCGCTGAAGTCTGGAATAACATTTTGAAGCGGAAGTGCATTTACCAAATTAAGTGACACACTGCAGTGTGTGGTTCATTTTTAGTAACTGAGCCTTTTAGGAACTGATCATCCTATCTGTAATGTTTTCTGCAGAGTAGTGAGTTAATATGAAACAATATTAGTATGAAAGGTTTCCTATTTGCGGATTAGGTTAAATGCTCCCACAGTCTCATCAATGAGATAGAATGTCACGTTGAACTTTTTTATAGAGGTCAGTAAATTATCTTCTGCATCTCTTTTAGGGCTTAACAGGCAAAAATGAATTTTGCCCAAGGCTCATTTTTTTTTTAAATTATCACTCCTCATTCGCATTTCCATGAAGGTGACAGGTGTGTTTGAAGACTAATGCTATAACCCGTACTCTGCGTACAATTGCTTACAAAGTAAGAGGTATAAACATTCTCGTGACATTTCCTTGAGGGGAAATAAAATCTTTGGGACAGAGCAGTTTACAAATGGTGGAAACAGTGAGAGCCAGAGCAGTGAGAATTTTTCACGTAGTTTCATTACATGCCTTTTGAACAGTCATTCTGAAACAAGCCTAGTAACCGAATTTACACCTTGCTAAGTGGGAAGGACGGACACACCCTTGTAGGATGTTCTCTGAGAAGCAAAGAAAATACAGTCCAGAATTACATTTCATTTCCATGCGTGCCTGAGCTGAAACTTTGCCAGGGTATCTCTTGAGTTGGAGTATAAATTTAGCCTTGTAACCTCAATGCCAAATGACTACATACTTGCTTTGAATTCTAAGGATCAGTTTCAGAAGGTTTAAGTAGAGAAAAAAGAGCTCAGGGATACACCAAACCTTTTGAAGCGCAAATGCTCTGTTCTGTGTACTTGCAGGTATAAATGAAGTGAAATCTGCTCAACCCTATGAGCATCATGTTATTGCACGACATCGTAAAAAAAGGAAATCTTAAAAATGCTGTGACGTGGATTTTTCTAGGTTTAAAAAAGTAACACACTCAGTCAAAGGCAAATAACCCTATGATTTCACTCACGTGCGGAATTTAACAAAACAAGTGCTCGAAGGAAAAAAGAGGCAAATAAAACAGACTCTTAACTAGAGAACAAGATGATGGTTACTGGAGGGGAGGTGGTTGGGGACCAGTAAAAGAGGTGAAAGGGGCTAAAAGTAACACTTATCGTGATGAGCACTGACTAATATATGAACTGCTGAATCCCATAATGTACACCTGAAACTAACATAACACCGTATGTTAATTATACCGGAACGGAAATTTAAAAAACAATGAAACGCTTCACTAGTATAATGTAGAGTCAGTCATGTCTGACTGAATACCGTGTGCCATGTGCAGTTTAACATTTATTTGTGTTCAAATTGCTCATCAGCCACCTAGAACACAATACAGTGGGTCACAGTTCCAATTACTTAATGGAGAAAAGAAAGTATAGTGTATTATAGTACTGGGTGACTTAGAGACTTAATTCAAAAGTCATAAAATTTGTCAACAGTCTCTTCAGAGTAAAGAGATGGAGCTCATCTGATGAATTTAAGATGAATCAGTGAGACAGGCCGTGGACTTAACCCCCCCCCCCCCCATGCCTGTCTCTTCTCTTTTCAAACCAGGATGTTGACAATGCTTCTTTGGCACGTCTCGACCTTGAGCGCAAAGTGGAATCCTTGCAGGAAGAGATTGCCTTTTTGAAGAAACTACATGATGAGGCAAGTGGAGCCCCCTTCTGTGCGTGGATGCGGGTGAAGTTGTCCCCAGATGTGGTACGCTGACCTGCTGTCTGTTCTTTCTGCAGGAGATCCAGGAGCTGCAGGCCCAGATTCAGGACCAGCATGTCCAAATCGACGTGGATGTTTCCAAGCCTGACCTCACCGCCGCCCTGCGCGATGTACGCCAGCAGTATGAAAGCGTGGCTGCCAAGAACCTTCAGGAAGCCGAGGAGTGGTACAAGTCCAAGGTAGGACGCTAGTCCATGTGGCTAGAACAAAAGAAGAACAATGTGCTCCGAAAATGCTTGCAGCTGTCTCTGATTCCTATTCGTACCCTTCTGCTCCAGTCAGAGAGCTGGTTTGAACTTCTTAAAACTTCTTGAACTTCTTGTTCGAGTCTAATTTGTTGCTACAGCCTCCCCATCACTCACGCCTTCTCCTTTCCACCCCCCTGTTCTGAACCCTACCTCGCAGTAAACCCCAACACCATGCCCTTGACCTCCACCCTTGAACGAGGATAACAGATCCCATTTCTACTTGAAAATGTCCACGTCAGCATTGCATTGCTCTCCGTCTGCTCTTCAGGACAGAAAGGCAGACATGTTCTGAAAGACAAGGAGACTTGAACTTAAAATAGCAAGTGTGGTTTGGGTTATGTGTCACTTATTTATTTGTTTGCTCACCAACTTTAAGATTTCCCGTTTTTCCAGGGAAGGTGGACTCTTAGAGGATTGGAAACCAAGGTGCTTGCGTGGGCTACATTTTTTATTTATTTGTTTTTGGCAGTTTGCTGACCTCTCTGAGGCTGCTAACCGGAACAATGATGCCCTGCGCCAGGCGAAGCAGGAATCAAATGAGTACCGGAGACAGGTCCAGTCCCTCACCTGCGAGGTGGACGCACTCAAAGGGACTGTGAGTATCAGACCCCCATAAAAGAGGGAATGTAACCAGTCTGCACCGTCCCCATTGACCAAGCTAACGGCGGTCTCTGAACAAAACTTCCTGTGAAGAAAAATTTGTTTTAATCCAAAGGAAATGAGTTGTCAGGACAGATTCAAAAAGCACTTTGAGACCTGAAGACTTTAGCTTACACCTGTATTATTGTTCTAATACTTGAGCCTCTCTTACCTCCTGCAGAACGAGTCTCTGGAACGCCAGATGCGTGAAATGGAAGAGAACTTTGCCGTCGAAGCTGCTAACTACCAGGACACTATCGGGCGCCTGCAGGATGAGATTCAGAACATGAAGGAAGAAATGGCGCGTCACCTTCGGGAATACCAAGACCTGCTGAATGTTAAGATGGCTCTTGACATTGAGATTGCCACCTACAGGAAGCTGCTGGAAGGCGAGGAGAGCAGGTACGGCACAACGGCTTGTGTGCCTGAATTAATAGCCGCCATGGATTAGGTATTCCTTCACTCACTTGACATACGTTATCTCATTTCGTCTTCACAACATCTCTTCAAGGTAGCTGCTGACCACTTTTTTTAGATACAGAACCTTAGGTTAGGAGATTTAGTAACTTTGCCCTAGTTAGAGTCAGTCAGGGGCAGAGCTGGGATTTGAACTCAAAACGCTGTGAGCACCCACGCTTCTCCCCACTCTGTGCTGCCTCCAGCTGATGCCCCTGTGGAGAAAATACTTGGGGTACAAGATGTGAAATGTACTAATGAGACCAGTCATCGGTAAATACGTTTGAAGCAAATCCCTTATGCCATGAACTACGAATACGTTGTCTCCTTTGATGAAAACAAGAAGTGAATGAATTCATTCCTTATTGTTTGTTTTCCAAAAATTTTACTGTTTTTCTTTATCTTTTTATAGGATTGCTCTTCCTCTTCCCAACTTTTCATCCCTGAACCTGAGGGGTAAGCATTTGATTGCCCTTTATGAAAAATTTTAGCAGCTTGTCACCATTCTGTTCATGCTCAAGCACTAATTTGTTAAATGATACTTGAAAATGCCATACAAAGTGAAATCCTATAAAACATCCCTGATTTGTAGACCCAAGTACTGGCTTCCAGTCTGTGCTTCTAGTTAAATTTAAACTCCATTTGACTCCTTCCTCTGGGAGATGGGTAATTGAAATAGTCCATCCTGATGCTATCGTGGGCTTTCAAACTGGGTATTTAGTCTTCTTTCGGGAGCAGCACTTTCAATGATTATGAACAACAATCGTAATTCTTTGGCCAAAACAGTTGTTTTCAAGTGTCACTTTTCCTCATTTGGGGCCTTTTTCTTTATTCAGAAACCAATCTGGATTCACTTCCTCTGGTTGACACTCACTCAAAAAGAACTCTTCTGATTAAGACGGTTGAAACCAGAGATGGACAGGTTGGTATCTTTCGCTCAAAACTGGCATCCTCTCAGGGTGTCATGGAGAGCCTTGTGAATCATGAAGTCTATACTTCAGATACACCTGGCAAGTTGGGGGGGGGGGTTCAGTTTCACCCACGACCCCTCAAAAGAGAATAGGCTTCTTTTCCTGGCATGACACCCAGACAACTAATTATATGGTTCCTCAATGAGGAGGTCAGACCGCAATCTTCCTCTAGTCCAAAATAAGGGATTTCTTTCTATGGGCCCTAATTTAAAATGGGAGCACAACCTCTTTACATTACTTTCTAGACTCACTCCACGAACTACTTTGTTAAAACCTCAATAGCAGGAATGTTTTGATACCGGACACAGGGCCTTCCCTAGGCCCTTTGACATAGTGCCGGGACCTGCCGTCTGATCCGTTCGTTTTCTTGTTAGTTTTCTATGCCAAGAAAGAAATGGCCGAAATCTATCATAACCTTCACGGAATCTTCCCTTGCCCATAAACTTCAGACGGATGTGCTGTCCATTTAGAATGTCTCCATTGCTTTTAAACTTTGCTGCATAGGACTATCACAGCATCCTTCGGAAACATAGTTAAGTTTTCTTTTCTGAAGCCCTAACATTCCACTGGATACTTTTCCTGCGTGTAGGTAAAGAGCATCTGACATATGTATCTGTCCCTTCCAGCAGTGACCCTCATGTGCAATCAACATGACCTGCCTATTTTCACGATAAATCACACTTAGTAGGGATTTTTCTTGGTCATGCTCAATGGGGCAATTTAATCTTTAGCATGTCGTGTCGTAGTTGATTTGAATTTTAATTCTTTTAACAGGTTATCAACGAAACTTCTCAGCATCACGATGACCTTGAGTGAAGACTGCACAGACTCGGTGCAGCAATCTATTACCAGCAAGAATAAAAAATAAAAAAAGTCCGTATCTTAAAGAAACAGCTTTCAAGTGCCTTTCTGCAGTTTTTTCAGGAGCGCAAGATCGATTTGGAATAGGAATAACCTTTAGTTCTTAAGAACCAACACTCTTAAAAGATTTAGAGAAAAGTTTACAAACATAATCTAGTTTACGAAGAACACTTGTGCTAGGATACTTTTTAAAAAGTATTTTTGAATATCATGAAAACTGCTTTTTTCCAACAAGTATCTGACCAACTTGTTTCTGCTTCAATAAATCTTCGGAAAACTCTTTGGCTGTGTTCCTCATTTGATAATATCCCAACCGTTCTCCCAAGTTTATGAAAATATATGTGTGAGTGAAATACGTTGCAGTCTTCTTGGTTCGTTTGCCACAAAAATCTAGGCCAACTTGATAAATCCAACTCATTTATGTTCTTCATTGGGTCATTTCAGGCAGACTTCGTTTCTTTTCAGTTACATTATTTAAACTTAACACATAGGTGGTCTATAATAACATAACTTGTATAAAAATGATGGGTCTTTTCACAAAGTGAGTTCACGCGGGTCTGTGTCCAGATGTGATTTCAGTTCTAGCAAACAGACTTTCTAAACTCAAAGAGTTTGGCTGAAAGAAAACTTCTGGGGGAACGCAGCTCGGACTCCGCTATAGAAGTTACAATATGGGGTGATGGCCGGGCCATTGGGGTGCGTCTTCTGTTAGCAAGATGCAGAGAGGGGATGGGCCCATCCAGTTTAAGTGAATGATACTGTGTTTCTGTGTCTCTATATGATATCTATAGGTGTATTTTTCAAATGTTTGTGTATTTTTGAAAGAGTGTGTGTTGGGGAGGGGCAGAGACAGAGAGAGGCACAGAATCCAAAGCAGCCTCCAGGCTCTTGAGCTGCAGGGCTCAAAACTCACAAACCACGAGATCGTGACCTGAGTCAAAGTCAGATGCTTCACTGACTGAGCCATCCAGGCACGTCTATCTATAGATATTTTTAAAGACCTTGGTGTTTGCAGGAATATTAGACACAAAATAAGGAAAACTCCCTGCCTTCTGGCTGAGGGGTTAATGCTTGTGAATCACATGGTACAATGATGCTAACTATTGAAGTGTAGTGAGCTTGCAAAACCTGGAAGAGTGAGAATAAATGGTACAGTCAGGAGAAGCTTCAGGACACGCACGATGGAGAGAGGGATAGTGTTGTGATAAATAGGAGATGGGGTTGGGGCTCCTGGGGGGCTCAGTCGGTTAGGCGTCCAACTCTTGATCTCAGCCCAGGCCATGATCTCATGCTTGTGGGATCAAACCCTGTGTGGGACTCTGCGCTGACAGCGTGGAACCTGCTTGAGATTCTCTCTCTTCCTCGCTCTCTGCTCCTCCCCTCCTCACACCCTCTCTCACTCAAAATAAATAAACCTTTTAAAAGGGGGGACGCTGCTTGGTGGCTCAGTTGGTTGAGCATCTGACTTTGGCTCAGGTCATGAACTTGTGGTTTGTGAGTTCAAGCCCCACACCAGGCTCACTGCCGTCAGTGTATAGCTGGCTTCGGAACCTCTGTCTCCCTCTCTGCCCCTCCCCTGCTTGTGCTCTCTCAAAAATACAGAAAATGTTAAGAGTTTTTAAAAAAAATAGGGGACAGAGGGTGTTGCCTGGAGACAAGACAACTGTAATGGTTGGTAGTGTGTGTTCTGAGAAACCCATTTGGGTGAAACCCTATACTTCTTGATGTCCCAATTTCCCATATAACTATTATCCCCTCTCCTCCAGGAATAGTGTGCTAGGCATTTGCTGTAATGTATAGGCGTTCACCTCTACCTCTCTTGAGTTGTTAAGGGGAATAGTGGGTAGTTAACGCAAAGTCCACCTGAGTGCCCAGCACCACGTGCCTAGTATCGCTGGCTGCGATTTACGTCGTTTTTGTTGTGGGGTGGGGGGTGGGGGGGACGTGCATAAGTAAAGAAAGGATTGACTGCGGAGATGACCCCCAGCTGGGGTGACTACATCCCAGTTTGCTCCATGGTCCTGTTGTTTAAATATTACTTATGAATAGTGCCCTGTTCAGACTCATAATTATATTCATTGGGGCAAGAGATTATATCTGGTCATCCTACTCTCAGTAAATCTTAGAGAAAAGGATTTTACCCTGAAAATCCTTGACCACGCCTGCTCCCCCACTGCCCCTATATGAACCATTGGTATGTTAAATGGCGCAACCCCAGCATTAACACAGCAAACATCCAGGACTTTGGGCTCTAAGAGGCTTTTCCTATTGGGTTTTTGGTTTTGCTTTCTGTCCATTAGCCATTCCTCCCTCTATTTCCTCAGCCTCCTAATTCTAGTTTTCTTGCCCCCTCTGCCATTTCTCCTCCCCCCTGGCTTCGGAGGGTTTTCCAGGGGAGACATAAGCCCTACATGGGTATTCTTCAAACATGTGACCTTTTATTATTTAAAAAAAAAAAAAAAAAAAAAGTGAAGCTATGGGTCCCCCTCACCCCCAGGGAGCAAGGAACCAGGATAACAGGTAGTTCTGCCCCCTCTCCGTTGAGACTCAAGCGCTCCCCAGCCTTCAAAATCCTTTCCAGCTCTTTCTAAAATCACCTCCCCCAAATGGCAAAGATGAGCCAGCCTCCCTTATCTGGGACTGTCAGAAATTAGCCTTTAATGAAAAGCCTCCTAGGGGCCCACCTCATAGGAATCCAAATCTATTTAAGCCTTTTTTATTTTTATCTTTAATTATACTTCTAGCATTTTCCTTCTCTTCCACTTTGAAAAACTAATAAAAAGAAACTATGTTCTCACCACCTATGGTGAAACAAAGATTAATGCTTGGTTCTTGTATATATAACATCAATTCGAGATTAAAGGAGATTTAAAAAAAAAGGTAGGGGGCAGGGTGAAGGAAAGAGTGACCTGAAGTGAAGTCAAGGTGTGCGAACCCCACGGAAATCAGGTGACAAGTGAGTCCTGCTATATTGTCTCACAGTCGTGACAGATGGAAGAGGCTACCGGGAATGAGACGAATGTTTGATTTAGTTACAACATGCCTAACGGAGGCTACGGCTTCCCAGGAGGAGCCCCTGACAAAGCACAGGGACTAGGAAACCGGGTTATGAGTTTTGCTCGGTGATGGGGGAGGCAGGGAGGACACCAGCTCCCCCTCCTGTCTTCCTGAAGAAAGCAAGGAAAAAGCAAACACTATGCCTGCAAGAAGGCTTTCTCTCCACCCTGCCAGGCTTCAGCTGAAAAAAATGGTCTGTTTTCAGCTGTGATGGCTGCCACTACAAAATACCACAGACTGGGGGGTGGGGGGAGAGGCTTAAACCACAGAAAGTTATCGTCTCACAGTTCTGGAGGCTGGAAGTCCACCATCAAGGTGCTGGCGAGGTTGACTTGTTCTGAGGTGGCTTGCTTAACGAATCTCTTCTTACAAGGAAACGAGTCAGGTTGAATTAGGCACCGCCCACATGACCTCATTTTATCTTAATTACTTCTTTAAAGACCCTATCTCCAAATACATCACATCCTAAGGCACCACCATACTGGGAATTGGAACTTCAACAAAGGACTATGGAACTGTGGGGGAGGGGAGCCTCGAGGGGAGGGGACACAATTCAGCCCATAACAGGGTCACAGGACATTCTCCTTGTCTGTATTCAAAATAAAGTCTGTGATAGAGATTTTCAAAAGGCCGTAAGTTTCCAAAGTCCCAGATGGTTAACACACGGTGGAAAGATCTGTGGCTGTCTGTGACTATTCAACTTCCTCACCTTCCAAATCCCCTCTCTAGGATGAGAGCCATTGGAGGTAAATCCTTGGGAGACTTTACAAACAGCTATCATAGAAGGCAAGTACTCCTTTAAGGGCACTGTAGGAAGCGTGGAAAGTGCGGCTTTCCACAGCCGTGGAAGAGTCAACAGCACTAGTTCAATGGCTTTCCTCAGAAGACGATGTTTCCACAGTCCAAGACCAGTATGA
Source organism: Hyaena hyaena (assembly GCF_003009895.1). Classification (NCBI taxonomy): domain Eukaryota; kingdom Metazoa; phylum Chordata; class Mammalia; order Carnivora; family Hyaenidae; genus Hyaena; species Hyaena hyaena. Next base: position 1,316,049 of record NW_024080905.1, on the reverse strand, counting down.
AGGTACATTCTTTCAGAAAGATCAACTTCCCTGTATGTATCGGGCACTGTGCTGGGTGCTGGCTCTACTCGCATAAAATCAGCTTCCTTTCCAAGTTCATAGCCTATCAGTCTAGTGAAGAACAGTGCTGTGGACTGAAAGGTGGTGTGCCAAATTTCACAGGCTGAAATTCTCCCCACCCCCCAGGGGGTGGCATTAGGAAGTGGAGCCTTGGGGAGGTAATTACTTAATTTGGGGAGGTAATTCATGAGGTAGAGCCCCCATGAATGTGTTTAGTGCCCTTGAGAAAAGACCCAAGAGAGCGTGTTTTTCCCTCTCCTCTGCTTTCTGCTCTGTGAGGCACTGTGTGAGGTTGCTTTCTGCAAACCAGGAAGAAGGTTCTCACCGGACACTGGATCTGCTGGCCCCTTGATCCTGGACTTCCCAACCTCCAGAACTGTGAGAAGTGCATTTCTACACTTCTGTTCAATTTAGTTCTCCTCAGCTGGAGTCAACATGGAGAAGGGTCAAGTTCTGTCCTTGGAGTTCAGACCGGGGATGGGAATCCTGATATGGACATACCGCAGTGCAGGCCTTATCTCTCTAGCATGTGAAACATCTCCTACGTTCTCCTTTCCCTTCTTGGTTGGATGAATTATAGTGAAATATGTTTTTTGTCCTTGTCTGATAATCTCAAGATGTGGATCACATGCGAATTTGTTTCTATTGTCTGTTTTCTTTTTTGGTTTTTGATTATTTGGCCCTGTCTTTAGTATGCCTCCTAATTTTTTACTGGATGCTGAAAATGTTTAAATGAATACTTGTTTAGGCTCTGGACAGCATGCTCATTCTCTAAAGAGGAAGAAAAGTGTTCTTTTTACAGGCAAAAAGAATATCAGTGGATCACCTTGATCCTGGTAAGGGTTAATTTCCACCTTTGAGAGGGCTGGTGTATTTTAACTCCATTATCTTAATACCCTTGCTTACTTCTCCAGTATGTCTCTTAGCCTTAGTGTGGGGGACAATTCTGTGCCTCAGTGTTGTCATAACCTGTGTTTATGAAAGCCCTTCCTCCTTGCCAGAGCCTAAACTCTAGCCTACGCTTCTCCAGCACTATGCAGGTGCTGAACTCTCTGCTCATTTTTTTAGCTTCCCTCCTGCTGTTTCTGGTAGGCTTCTTGGTGTCTTGTCCTAAATAAATGCAGCTTATGAGATGACGAACAGCTGGAACAAATCTTTGTCCCCTTAGCCTAATGGGACATTGTATGTTTGCGCTCTCTCCCTCATTTGGAAATTACCCTCTTGGGAAAAAATAAGTGAGTGTGGATTTTACCGTGGATATTTGTCTTCTCTTAAGGAGTATATAGCCCTCAATCTCAGTTCTTGACTATATTGGTTGCTCTCAAACATAGTCAAACAGGTGTGTGTGTGTGTGTGTGTGTGTGTGTGTGAGTGTGTGTGTATTCCTGCTATTATACTGAGGGAGATAATCAAAGTGCCTATCGGCACCATTAAATATACAACTTCAAAACCCGGCTTAAACCAACAATATGTGGTTCTCTGGGTTGACTAGGCTCAGCTAGGGAGAGTTCACTTGGGATCATTCATGCGATTGCAGTCATTTGGTAGTTGAGACTAGGTCACCTGGAGGCTCAACTGGACAGGACATAGAAGATGGAATCTCATTATTATGCCTCTTGCCTCAGCGCTCCTTGGTTTCTTCCACGACCCTCCTATTGTCTCATAGTCTAGGGCTTAGGCTTCTCACAGTGTAGCATTAGGATAGTATCTTTGCAGTGTGACTCACAGCTGAGAGGTAGGAAACAGAAATGTCCAGTTTTGATAAGGGTTGTGTCTGTAAATTAACACGGCATGACTTCTGCTATAAACATCAGTCAAATAAGTCACAGAAACCACCTAAAGTCAACAGTGGACAAACAGACTCTGCCATTTGGTGTGAGAGTGACAAGGTCACAATACAGACGAACATGTGGAATGAGAGATACCATGGCCATCTCTGGAAAATACGATCTGCCATATAAGCTCCTCTGTGGGGGTTGAAACCGGAAGTCCCAATAAGACTTAGCTCAAGAAGATAAAGAGAACTTGAGGTCTTTCTTGAAAGAAACTATCAAGAACAGATCTCCCAACAACTGAGTTGTACCACATATCTAGTGTACAAATTCCAAAGCATTGCAACAAACACTTTGAAGTCAGAGAAATGAAGGAACCTTTTCTAACTCGTTGTACGAAGAGAGCATTGGCTTAATTTTAAAAGTAGGCAAAGATACAAAATAGGACATGAATAAATTTGCAGATCAGCTTTATTCATGGATATAGGTGTGAAGATGCTACTGAAACATCTACAGATCAGATTAGGTGGGCAAAGTTTCTTTGAAAAGCCTAAGGTGGGATGAGCTGTACAAGACATGTATTGTGAAGCCTAGATGGAAAGACATACGGGGTAGGCAAGTGAGCTCTGAGGCTGCATTATAGGTCTGCCACCAGAGAAAGGAGAGAGTGAAGGACTGAATAATAGGAGTAGCATCAGACTGCAGTGCAGATTCAAGAAGGTTTCAGCAAAGCCTAGATAGAGGGTGCTTCTCAAGCCAGTCACTGGCTATGTGAGTTCTATGTGCCACAGGAATGGGTTAGCATTATTTTCTCCATGTTCAGTCATTGGTTTGGCAGTGGGGCTATCGCTCAAGTATGCTTTCTGAGCCAGCAGATGTAAGTGATGTATTTCCTTGCCATGACACAAATCTAACAATATATTTTTAAAACACATGTATGTATTATAAACATATAAAAATAAAAAGATAATAAATGTTGGGTATAGCTCAGGAAAACAAGATTACTTAAATATTAAAAACTGATTAGCATAATTGAACATGTTAACATTGAAGGAGAAAACCATACAAATGGCATATCAGGTACAGAAAAAATGATGCAATATGTGGCATTTAATCATAAAAACATTTAAAACTAGTAACATAAAGGACTGTTCTTCAAATGGTAGGAGGGAACTAGAAGAAACCAGGAGTAAACATAAAAAAAAAACAATGCTGAAATAACATAACTATTCCCTTTAAGACCAAAAACAAGTATATCCCATTCCTATCCAGTATTGTGCAATAGGAGAAAATAAAGAACTAAAAAGCAATAGACAGAAGAGAGAAAACTGTGATTAATTGCAAATAATAGTGTTGCTTCTTCAGAAAACCCAAAACTACCTACACACAAATCATTTACAAAGAAACACAAAGGGTCAAGAAGAGATGAGACCCTCTTTTAGATGAGCTGAGTGAGATGAACATCAAGATGGGAACATATCTTACCAAGTAAGAATATAGTAAAGTTGAATAATGTGCTATTGGTGCAGAGAGAGACATCAAGAGACATTAATAGAGTAGCCCCAAATAACCCAGTACCTTAGTCAGTTCGGGCTACCGGAACAAAATGCCATAGACTGGGTGGCTTAAACAGCAAACATTTATTTCTTGGTTCTGGAGGTCAGGAGGCCCCAAAACAAGCTGGGGCTGGTGAGGGACCACTTCCTGGTTTGCAGACAGCTACTTTTGTACTGTGTCAGAAGGAGATTGGTAGCTCTCTGAGCTCTTCTTATAAGGGCACTAACCCCATGACAAGGACATCTCTATTGTGACCTCATCTAAGCCCAATTACCTCCAAAGTCTCCCCAATACCAAAGGCCCTCCCAAATACCATCACAATGGGGATTAGGATTTTCAACATATGAATTTGGAGGGGACACAAACATTCAGTCCCTATCACCAAGTATATGGGAATTTGCTCTAAGATAGTTAGCATTGTTCTAAGATGCATAACTGGGAAAAAAAAGTCATTTTGAGAAAAACACTGAAGGGTGTTGGGAGAGGCCATTGAGAAGATGTGACTGCTAGTTGACTCACGAGCTGAACAACAGCCATCAGAGGCTCCTCCTTCCCTTCCCTGTCCTTACAATGTGCATTCAGCTTGCCTTCCCTATGCCCAGAAGCTGCCTCAAGAGTACGGCCTTAAGAAAGTGGCGTGGTTTTGAGACTATCTCATGGTTTACCCAGTTAAGACCTCTATATAAACGTTCAAGAGTTGACAGGCAGGTGTGGAGAGCTAGTCCTCCTGGGGCCACCAAGGAAGCCTTGTACATAAGTCCCCTTGCTTATTAAAACTGCCACCTACCATGCTGTAGTGGTCTGCCTCTTTTTGTGGTCTCTCCCTGCCCTCCACCTATGGGTGCTAGTTTGAGATTTTACCCAGGAAGCTTGGGAGGACATTGCTTTGCAATGTCAGGGGAGATGTCACCATTGTATACCCAAAGATTTTCCTGAAGGCTTTTTGTAAAGTGGACCCAGTGTTCTCTTTCTGGCTACTTTCTTGCTGAGCTTGAAGGGGTATGTGCTTCCTTGAGAAAAGAGATGATGACTGGATGCTTTTAATGTCCCTTTATGTCTTGCCAAAGATTTCACTGGCAATGCACAAATTCCATACCTCCTTGTTCAACATCTATGAATAGAATTAATTTACTATAAATATATGGTCTAACCTTAACTCTAGGAAGCCTACATTATGCTCGAGTCTCAGGGAGCCTTTCTCTTCCTATTGTCTATTTCACCACACTACACAACAAATCCCATCTTTCAATTCCTATTAGATGTGGATAATGTAAACTACCTCTGTATAATCTCACATGTGTAGGGTTATGGGTACAGTCAGATAATTGAATGTTCTCCTCACTACTGCCAGATAAACTCTCTTCCCCTGTGTGAGTCGCTGATCATAAAATGGTTTACTGCAAGAAATAAAAATGGATATGTTGAATCTGTCTCCAAGTGGCAGATAGGATGAACTGCCCATGAAACAATGCAATCAGCTCCAGGCAGAACACATTTCAAAATGTTTCTCCCTATGGGGTTTGACAGAAAGAGGCAATTTTTTGTTCCGGTTGCCATGTGCCTCAGCAAATCATTCTGGCTGTTCTGAGTCGTCACCTTTAAAGTCCACGAGTTACCATTTGAGTTCTTTTTGCCTCAAACTGACAGAGCAATGTCGAAACAGAATGTCATCCATGAAGTTCCAGTCTGTTCTATTCAGGAATTGGATACCCTCAGACCAATGCTGGCTTTCAGTACCATGGGATGATGACATTTTTTTGGCTTGACCATAAAGTGTTCTTGATAATACTGTGGTGATGAGATTTTATGGTGTCCACTGAAAGCAATAACAAGCGAGATTTTGTGATGGGAAGAACCATCTGAAATGGTTGACCACAAAAACTACGAGGTCGCTGTTCCAAAGCAACTCTACATTCACGTGATTTGGCTAATGGACCTTCTTTTAAAGAGATCTCTGTAAATCAAGTTTGGGGTCATAAAATCTGAGTCTACCACAGTAATGCAAAGTTGAATTTCAGATAGTGTGTTTTGGTGTGTTCTAAAAATATGTTGTAAACATGTTCCTTCCAGGGATGGACTACTATCTTTAGGCCAAAGCTTAAGAAGATGAAGTAGAGCTTTCAACCCACTGCCCAGAAGAGAGAGAGGCATGCATTTTAAGGACATGGGATCCCCAAAGCTATGACGTGGCCGAGGGGCAGCCAGGCTGTCTTGAACGCACTAATCAGATTCAGCAGTAGCTAGACTGTCTCTGGGAAAGGTGTTCATGCAATTGGGCCCATGTGTGGCTCGAAGCTGCCTTTGTGGCCACCCCGTCCATACGTCCATTGTTCTAGTTCGAGAGTGATCAGCAAGCATGGCTGGCTAATGTCAGTTGGCTGAATCATTTTGTCTAGCTGATTGTTCAGTGTCCCCTTTGGCAGTGAGATGCTTTTAGGTGGGCATTAATATGGGCTACAAAAATCTTCACACTTTGTGCATCCCTGTCCCAGCCCTCTTCGGGTCTAATTGTCCAGACTTTCTCTTCCTAGGCCCTTGGCCAGCCAGCTACGCTAGTAGTCTCAGTCTCTAGAGCCAATGTGTTTTAGACCTGAACACTGGCTCAGAACTGAGCAAGGCATCAAAACTTTTTATTGGGTGATTGCCTTCTGCTCCTCCATTCTTGCCTCCTTCAGGTTGTGAAGGTTCTTGAAATTAAGAAATACCCTATCGGCTATTTTGCCTGTAAGGAAGTCAGGACCTATTAACCATTTCGACAGCTTCCTAGGGGCCAGGCCATGGTGGCTGCCCTTCTACCTTTATCAGTCATTATAGTTAACTCTGGCTCCTTGGCTTCTAATGGTTGAGGGACCCCTCAAGGCCCCATCCTTTTTAAATATCTCCTATTAAAGGCCTGTTAACAAGCGAGCTGTGTGGCCGTCTCACCTACCGTCAGTGCTGGCCTGCAGAATTCCTCTTGCCATCTGTTTTCTCTGACTCTTCCTGGTCCCAACTGTGTGTCTGTTCAAGTCCTCCAAGAAGTAGAAGCCAAGACGGGATTAGGCTGGCAACAGCCTAGTGGCAGCAGTGGCTGGGAAAGAAGACAGAAGTGGGTCCCGAGGTGGGACAGTTTGAGACAATCAGCGACGTTCTCTAGTGAGTTCTCTGGAGGGGAGTTCTGGACCTCCATGGTTCACCTCACCCAGGACCACACACTAATTCTTGTTAAAGAAGAACACTTCCTTAGATGCCACAGAATCTGCAAAGATTCTTCTGATCCTCCAATAAGAAGGAAATATCCCACGACGAGCCAGAGCAGTATCGGCTCCGTTTTCATTCTCTTGTTTTTTTTTTTCAGGCTGTGCCCTGACTCTCTCTGTGTTTGAGAAAAGAAGCCCAGTTCTTACCACCCATCTCTTGATGGCCTCTCTTTAGTTTTGAAGACCCTGCTATAGTTTTGAAGTCATCATTTCTCTGTGTCTTCTATTAGAATATAAATTCCATGAGAGGTGGGACCTGCTTTGCATAGTCATTGCTGTATCTTCAGTGTTCAGCACACATACGCCTGACACACAATATGTGTTTAATATGTGATCATTGAATGATGACATCATTATTAGGCAGATCAGCCTCCCTCACACATATCTAAACCCAGCCCCTGGAGGAGAGAATGAGGAACAGAGAAAAGATGTTTTTCTAGTTATGTTACAGATACCTCACAAGGATCCTATAAATTGAGCATTATAATGCCCATCTTGCAGTTGGGTAAACTGAGGTTTGTAGCTGTCATATTCACAAAGTCATCCAGCTAGTAAATGATGGGGCTGCTATTTGAGTCTAGATCCAAAGCATATGCTCTTGACCACGCCAGGATACTAAGGAAAACAACCAGAACAATAAAAGCCCTAACCTTGCTGCTAAATTGATTAGTTCTGAGAAATAATAAACTAGCTCCATCTCCAAACTTTTTGAGTGGGATGATTCTCACCATCAATCTACATCTTTGCTAAATTGCCAAACAGACATTGTGAATAATGCTATAGCACTTCTAAATTTCCCAGCTAACAACTGCTTACAACCTCTTTTGCAAAGCACAAGTGTTTGCTAATCAGGCCTCAAGAGGGCTGAGCTGTTCCACACAGAGTATCAGAAATCTGCAGACCCATTAAGTCATTACCTAGTGCCAAACTGAATGCTACAGCATATTTTTCTGAGATTTTCACCTGTCTAGCATCTAATGACTCAGAAAGTGTGTCTCTTATTTAATCCTTCTCAAGATTTGTTTCTCACCAAGAAGCTACTAATGACCTCCCTTGTCAGGGAAGTTAGTCCCTTCAGATACGTGTCAAATGATTTTGTGTAGTTAATCTAAAGCAAAGGTAAAAAAAAAAAAAAAAAGTGGCGGAACGATTCTGGAAAGCAAACAAGAAAAAGCTCTCAGCTGGGAAGAGTCTAATTGTTATTAGCACACACGTGGCTGGCGGGGCCATGAAAAAGCCATGCAAATCAAACACCAGCGTCTAAAATCAAATGCACGTCAACTTACATCCTAGTCTTCCATTAACCTGATAAATTATTCAGCCTTCTTACACATTTAATAAAGCTGAGAAACAGGCTCCAGAAAATATTTGCATATATTATCTGAGAAGAAAATAAAGCCTTGGTAGAAGGCTCTGGTCTCACCCAACTAACACTGATAAAAGTACTCAAAGGGATCTGTCCATCTTGCAGATTTTGAGTCACTTTCTTCAAAGGGCAATTCTGTTTGGATTGACGCTTAGTGTGGTGGCAGTTGCTTAATTTCTGGTGAGTGAGGGCGGCTCGATTTGCTAGCCTGAGGTCTTGATGAAATCTGGCTTTAGTATCCTCAGATGTGTTTTCCCAACTCTGCACAGAAACATCTCCTTGAGAGAAAATCCTCTGTTTGAGTCTTTCTTATAAAAGTGTGTTTGTGTGTGTGTGTGTGTGTGTGTGTGTGTGTGAGAGAGAGAGAGAGAGAGAGAGACAGAGAGACAGAGACAGAAACAGAGACACAGAAAATCCTATCGGGTCATTAACACCCTTGAAAATACCTGTCTAAGAAGAACCCCCCAGCCAAGTAAAACATAGAAGGGACTTCTGTCCATTGACCTCTGACCAAAGACCATTGATCCATTTGACAAAAGAAAGGTGAGGCAAAACCGAAGAGGTCATTGTGGTGTCCAAAGAAATGCTGACATCTACTGGTGGGTCTAGAAGTCACAGGACTTTTCCAAGGGCCACATTAAGCTGTAATGGAATTGGAGGGCTTAAAAGCCAACAGACAAAACTCCGAACTCTTTAAGTAAAAAATAAATTTGTTATGACCATCAAGACTAGTTTTCTATTATTTCTTACAGTCCTTTGGTTGCAAGACGGGAAAAGAATCATGGACTAAGTCCCTACACCTGAAACATTTAGCCAGCAAGCAGCAGAGTCAAGAAAAGAGTAAAATCAACCAAATTCCTTTCTAACTTTCTTGTGATCCCAAAACATACATCCTGAAAACAGTGCCTTAAAAAGCAGCAGGAACGAAGGGAAGTAGTATTGCTTAATCAAAAGGTAGACCTTTGTTTCCAGCCTAGAAACCACCATTTGCCTTTGTAATTTCTACCAAATTACTTACTCTCTCTGAAAGTCAGTCTTTTCAGCTGTAAACAGGATTAAGAATTCCTTCCTAGAAGAAAAAAAAATGGGACGATTTGGTTCTTGATGACCAAGCTATGACTTAGAAGAGTGCCTCTCAAACTTTAATTTGCACACAAATCACAAGGGAATCTTGTTAAAATGAACATTCTGACGCAGTCAGTCAGGGATGAGTCTTTCATACCAAGGTTCTAGCAAGCTCCCAGGGGACTGAGCTGCTCTCGCGGGACCACGGCGAATACTAAGGATACATGTGTCCACTGCCCCCTGGTGGTCAGGAGTGTTGAAATGGCCTCTCTCCACTGAATCGCTCTGAAAATTGCCGTCATTCCAGTCCATGGTTGAAGACAGCACAGGAGAGCTCGGGGCAAAGAAGAATTTGGCTGAGGTAGAAGAATGGAAAATGTTGTTCTCATGCCTTTCCAATTTATGGAATTCTACTTGTAAGAGGGAGGAGGCACTTGGGGTTCTGAATCACAACTACCCAATAAAAGGGGGTTCAGTGACTGAAAGCCCAGCAGTCAACTTGTTCTGTGCAGTTCATGCTTTCTGCAGGCTCTGGCAATGGTGAGCAATTCACATCATGGGCTTTGAAGTCATGTGAGTTTGTATCTTGGCTTTGCCATCTGCCATCAGTGAGGTCACGAGCAAGTTCTCATCTAGACTTTAGATTTCTCAGACTATATTGTGAAAGCTAATCAAGATGACACAAATAAGGCCTTAGCACATGTGCTGCTCAATAAATGATATTATTATTGTTCTCATGATAAGACAGCCAAGCTCTCATTTCCCTTGTTTTTTTTTAATTTTTTAAAAAAATATATAAATATATATATAAGTTTATTATGTATTTATTTTGAGAGAGAGAGTGTGTGTGTGAGCAGAGGAGGGGCACACAGAAAGAGAGAGAGAGAGAGGGAAAATCCCAAGAATAAAGCCCAAGATATGGGGCTCAAACCCATTAAACTGCAAGATCATAACTTAGGCCAAAACCAAGAGCAGGATGCTCAACTGACTGAGCCACCCAGGCGCCCCTCCTCCTTCTTCTTCTTTTTTTTTTTTCCACATACAGTGCTGCCACTTCAAGGGAGTGTGTTAGAACAGGCAGTGGGACCTCACAGAATCAGGTTTTGGAGGAAGCAAGATGCAGGTTCAAATCCTAGCTCCACTACCAGCTGAGGTCAAAGCTATATACCATCTCTGGGGCTCTGGGTCCATCTGCACACGAGGGGAATTATAACCTGCTGCTGCTGTGAGGATTAGAAATGCGAGTTGAGCTGATATATATTAAGGCCATGAAATCAGTTGCTATTGTTACCAGTAAGAAACAGCCACTGTACTCTAGATCATACTTGAGCTCATCTCTTTGTTCTCCTGACTTTTCTACCCACACACAGTCCCCTACTTACAATTCAACTTATGATTTTTTGACGTTAGGATAGTGCGCAAGCGATACACATTTAGTAGAGTCTTTTCCTGGGCTGGCGATATGTGGGAGGCTCCTCTTTCTTGCGATGTGGGGCAGGGCAGCAAGCCCCAGCTCCCAGTCAGTCAGCCATAATGAGGCAAGCCACTGATGGGCTTAAGACCATTCTGTACCCCTCCAGCCATTTTGTTTTTTATGTTTAGTGCAGTATTCAACACATTACATGAGGTATTTGATACTTTATTATCAACTCTATGTTAGATGATTTTGCTCAACTGTAGGCTACTGTAAGTGTTCTGAGCAAGGTTAGGGTAGGCTGGGTTAAGCTATGGCAATTCAATAGGTTAGGTGTATATATATATATACACCTATATATATATATATATATATTTTTTTTTTTTTTTTTTGAGAGAGAGAGAGACAGTGTGAGCAGGGGAGAGTCAGAGAGAGAGGGAGATACAGAATCCAAAGCAGGCTCCAGGCTCTGAGCTAGCTGTCAGCACAGAGCCCAATGCGGGGCTTGAATCCATGCACCATGAGATCATGACCTAAGCCGAAGTTGGACTCTTAGCTGACTGAGGCACCCAGGTGCCCCAGGTTAGGTGTATTAAATGCAGTTCAACTTAGAATATTTTCAGCTTAGGATGCAACTCTGTCATAAGCTGAGGAAGATTTGTAGATACACACAGTACCTTAAGCAAATCAACTAATATCACTGGGCTAGTAAAATACAAAATGAAGACAGGAATTGTGGTCCTTTCTATAGGTCACAGGGTAACTGTGAAAATAGGGGATTTATTTTATTTATTATTTTTTAAAGTTTATTTATTTACTTTGTATGTGTGTATATGTGTACGTGTGTGTGTGTGAGCAAAGGAGGAACAGACAGAGAGGAAGAGAGAGAGAATCCCAAGCAGGCTCCATACTGTCAGCACAGAGCCCAATGTAGGGCTTGAACTCACAAACCCTGAGATTATGACCTGAGCCCAAACCAAGAGTCAGATGCCTAACTGACAGAGGCACCCAGGTGCCCTGAAAATCAGGTTTTAAAAACTCATTATTATTATAGCCAATTGATTAATGTGATCAAATAATTGTACTTTAAATTATTTTTAAACCACACGTAATTTTTTAAGGTATACAGAAGGCTTTCCTTATGCACCATCACAATTATTCTCTACAATAATAATATAAGTGGGAAGGATGGGCATATTTGCATTTTTGCACAGTAAAAGAGGTTCAGAGATTGGGCAGCTTGTTTAGGTCCACGAAGATGGCAAAACCAACCAACCAACCAACCAAACAAACAAACAAAAAGTTCATCTCTCAGAAATTGTCATAGAGATTTGTGGAGCAAAAAATACTATTTCAGGGAGCTAAATGAACAAATGTTCCATGTTTTCACTACTCAGATTGCAACCTACCATTGAATGACTGTGACTTGATCTCCTTGACTGATAGATAAGGGCACTCTTGGCCAGCTCAGAAGACAGGAGTTCAAGTCCTGACACTGCTCCTTTCTGGAGGCGATGCGGGGCCAGCCACACTTTGACTGAATCTCACTTTAACCATAAATGGGAGACTTTGAGCTAGATAATATCCAAGCACATTGTTTTCTTTTAATTGGGCATCAAGGTGGTAGTCTCTGACAGAGGAAACAGATGGGATGAAATGTGAGAATATATTACATTCTCCCTTATGGAGAAGCTTGTTCTTGAATGTTAGGGATGTAGACCATCCAAGGGGTTGTCCAACATCCAAACTACTCTTTTGTTAGCTCCCAATCCTCCCTTTTAGGAAATCTCCCATATTGTGGAAATCTTTCTACTGAAAGCAAGTGCCCAGATCCTTCCTCTTTCTAGTGGAGTGGTCAGGGAACCAAGATCCGGCTTGGAGTTAAGGTCCTCAATGAGCGATAGGAAAGAACAGTCATGGCCTCATCACTGGTGAGATTAGCATCCCCATTGCTCTTCTTTGTTAACGCTGCTGCCAAATTCTTGTGATGAGCTGAGCGAATACAGTTCAAACCATAGTTCATAAGGGTGCAAGATACATGAAGACTAAGAAAGGCAGGGTAAGGAATTCAAAAGTAGTTTCTCTTCCTTCCAAATGGTTAATTTGAATCCCACTTCACTCTCTGAGAATCACGCATTAGTGTCCCCTTCTAAAAATGTGCCATGTTAATAAATGGAATTCTGTTCAATAAGATATATTTACCTACATGACTGGCACCTTGCAATACTGTGAGGGTAACAGAAAAGTGCGATGTGCTTCGTAAATTTAGCACCGCATTTCCTAAATGTCAAGTGTTTATTACCTGGAAAAAAGACAGGAAAAACAACTCTACATTTTAAAAATGTTCTGCAGCTTCCTTGATGAGACATTTTAAGGACCATTAGCTGTCTCAATAGAAATTGTATTTTAGAGAGGGGAAGCATGTGAACGATTGTTCTCTAGTTTAAGATTATACCCTCTACCTTGCAGTGAAGCTATAGACTCAAGCAGGCATTTTGCACCCTGGTTTTCCAAGTCATCTTTCTTTGCTCTTGCCCTTAAACTTCTTTCTCAACTTGAAAGACAAATGCATATGAAGGCATTCAGCACAGGACCAGCCTCAAGCGAGCGAGGCCCGAGAAGTGTGATTCCCTGACCCTCTTCTTTTACTTAACGTGCAGAGTCAATGCTGTGACTATGTGACAATGACCTAAGGGTTAAAAACAGTTCCTCTCTGAATTTCATGAAGGTGACATGTCTTATGCATATCTTATGTGGTTCTTAGAAATGGATTTTGTCAGAAGGCAATGATCATTTGGGGAAAAAAGTTCTGCTCAAGATTTTCAGAAAGGATAATAAGATTAAAAAAAAAAAGTATTGGTTTTTCTCTCTGGCAAACTAGCAAAGTGCTCCTCATCTGGTTTCTTTTTCATCCTTTCTGCTTTAATTTCGGACCCCAGGGAATATAAGCATCTAATTGTCAAGAGTTCAGCTTCAGAGTTTCCAGGCCTCAGAGACGTTCAGCTGGTTTTTGGCATGAGGATATATGATAATGGACCATCTTTCATTAGTTCCCTCCTTCATTTTCATTTTGCTTTGCTCTGTGAAATATGGGGCGCAGAGCTAACATTTCCTAGAAATTAGCATCAAGAGGTTAATTCTGTCACATGCGCTTTCACGAGTAGAAAACATCAAGGAGAGTCATCTCTAACGGGTGCACGCTTTGTTGTAAAAACACTCATGGATGAGTAAACAAAGAATCCTCTGGCAGAAGAAAGCAGTTGGAATTGGCTTCTCTTGACCCTACTTCTGTAGATTGCAGAATTGATTCCAGAGTGGCCCCTCTAAACCTCTGAACCTTCTCTGAAATTGCTGCTGGCCACAAGGAACCGGAAAGTCTTAGATTACTTGCCACTCGGACAACATTTACGATACACACTACATGTGAAAAACGACAGACTAGGGCGCAGAACTTTGCAATGGTGGCACATGTTTTTTTAAACATGCACAATTCAAAAAATGCACATGGGCAAAGTGTGCTTGCATCACAGCAATGGAGGTACTAATGGCCCTTAAGAAAAGAGATTTGTGACAAGAGAGAGAGAGAATCTCTTCAATGGGACTACCAAGCAAAAAAGAGAATGGCATTAGCCCGCTGCATTCCCAGAGAGGAAATGGTTCATCCCTGCCTTGGGAGAAACAGCAGATCCTTGGAGCAGGAGAAGAGAAATCAGTCAGCTGGTGAGGGACTTGGTCTCCAATGGGACACCATTCAAGGCTTAACTAGTTGAGCACCTGCAGTAGTTTGAAGATCAGCAAATTGTGCCTTATGTTTCCACATCAACCTAATACGTCAGGCGACTTGTTGGCTCTCCTCAAGACAGCTATCTTCGTTTAAAGAACTTAGGACCCTCTGGAGAGTCCCTGGTGTGAAGACTTTGAGTTCCTGGACCACACTGAAAGATGAAATAGAACCCTCTTGTATGATATAGCAGTGCTCCTTTAGAGGAAAAGCTTCTAGAAAATTGAAGCCTTAGTTCTACATCTATAGTGATTAACATAGATTATCATTGCTGGCATTTTAAACTGGACATCTTAAAAACCTAACATGTGGAATAAAATAACTCTATGAACCTCAAGGTCAGAAGTCCATGCTAGTCCCGGCTTTGCCATTCACCAGCTGTGGGGCTGACATGGGGGTCACCAAACCACACTGAGACACATCTTCCTCTTCTACAGAACAGATAAGGGCTCCCCAGTGAACTATATGAGGCGGTGATATGTGTAAAACCACTATGAAAGCAATAATATTCCACTCACCGATCAATGTCTCATTTATTATTAATGACTAATAGTTTGGAAAGAACAGACTCTGATATATGATGCACTGAGTGAAAACTCAGAAGGAAATTAATGGAGAATACAGTTTTAAATAATCAGGAATGGAGGGATTTGCCAGTGCGGGCAAACTTTTATGTTCCTTGCGCATTCCATGTGATTGTGATACATAAAGCCATCCAGAAATGAGATAAAATCCATTCCACTGAGGTGGTATGCAGGGAGGGCAATTGTTTCCTATCAAATGCACTTAACAAAGCCGGGCAGCTTCATTTCCAATCAGAACACACTGCTGCTCTACTAGTTGGATTAATTAAAATGTATTCTATCTAAAAAACACTCCTAATATAAAAAAATGAAGCAAGCATGTTTTATTACGATGGTGCCGGGCTTACGGCATGAGTAAAGAAGGATCAATATGAATCCTCTTTCTTCAAGAATAATGGTTCATTCTAACCTGAGAACTAAAAACCACGTCACCATTTAATCCATAGTTAGCCTATCCAGAACTCCATAAAAATATTCACTGTTTTGAAAAAAGCTTCAAAGCATACTGCATAATAAACCCCATTGCCAGGAGATTAAATACGAATTACAGCCTTCTTCAGAAACTGTCTCAGTCCAAATAGCTCTTCCCTGCCTATCCCCCAAGCTCTCTAATTGCTTCCCTAACCTTAACCTCTAATCGAGCTCCATTCGATTCGTGATGATATTTTTATTTAAAGTTGATAAGAAATGAATTTTGAAGTTTGACTCATTCACCTTACAATTCCTTCCAACCCTTCGTTTTGCAGATGGAGAAAGCCCAGTCTCTTGACACGACTCACATCCCCACTCTATTTTGATACCCTCAAAAGATGATCACATAGAAAAACTCCAAGTAAAATGACAATGTAACCTTGTTTACTTAGAAATAGAAGCATTTCATAACTTTCTTATTAAAGGAAATGATACTTGGTATCCTGTTCTTTAAAAGTCATCCTGGAATTCATCCCATCTATCTCCAATTTAATGCTAAAACCGTATTTTATTCTTATTTTTGTTGCTTTCCAAATCCGAGGTCATAGCCACTCATCGATCTAAAAATAAGACACAACCATCCCATATTTATCTGCATCGTTATGTTGCTTCTTGCTCCTTGTAGCTATCTTGCACCAGATGTATAAAAATCTCAGCCTGATGGGTATCTCAGATTTAGAGGGAAATGGGCACTGCATAGGATGGTGAAATAATTTTGCTTCTGCACACTCAGCCACGGTGCACATAATTCCTCCCTCAGAACTCTAAAATCCTGATGACTCTAGTAGATCAAAGTTATGGAGTCCATTTACGTTCTTGCATTTATTTCGAATCCATTCAAAAGACTTTAAAAAATATGAGAGGTTACCCTATTTCTTTCTTACCAAACAGACAGGATTACAATACTCCTAAAATGCTAACTTCATTACAGGTTCCACCTTTATATATTTATTTCCTATTAGAGAAAAATGAGTCATGGTGAAGTTTCCTTGGAAACCTGAAAAAAAAAAAATTACTTTTCAGGACCTCATCCCCAAGACTTAAATAAATGCTCTCAAGGGTGTTACTTACTTTTCCTTTTACACCAGATCCTTCATGTGTAAATTAAGGAATATGTCTTACTTGTTGTTGCTTATTTTTCCCTAACTAAGCAATAACTACCCAAGCCTCATGGGCTCTCCTGTGAAAATAAACACTGGAAATGATCTCTTTGAAGTGATAAAGCAAAATGAAGAAAAATAAGATGAAACACAATAAAGCAAGCGACGTAAATGAAAGCTTTATTGAGAAATCAGATACAGAGAGTCTACTCCCTACTTGTTTTATTAGCATCTGAAGTTTGATATGCATATTAATATCCAGGGAGGGGATCTCTGTGGTTGCAGGAAAACATTAGAAAACCAAAATATATCACCCAAAATGTTAAAGCGAGAGCAAGAAAAATCACAAGAATAAAAAAAAATCCATGACATAAATTCAAAAAATACTTCACCCCTACTGTGTGCCAAGCAGTATTTTAAGTGACAGGGATATACTATGAATGAGACAAAGACCCTGCCCTCTACGGTCACTTAATATTGCTCATATAAACTCAAAAACTATTTCATTCTTACTTTTTCCTTTCTTAGACTACAAGTTTGAAGGGAAAATTTGGGAAAAAAATACAGTTATGGAGGTGGGCAGCAAAAATATGCCAATTCTCACAAATGAAGTACTAATCTCCCTCCTCTCCAGGAAGGAAATCTTTTCTCTATATTAACCACCTGCACCGGAATTACTCACCCTGGGCAAATGCTCATCTGTGAGGCTCCTCTGATTAATTGCGATGAACTAATTCATCGAGTGTCCTATGAAAGATGCCGTCTGGTGCTAGAGCAGATGCATTCAAAGTGAGGTGGGATAGAATCCTCAGTTTTTTTTAAAAAAAAAACTTTTAATGTTTATTTCCTTTTGAGAGAGAGGGAGACAGAGCATGAGTGGGGAGGGGCAGAGAGAGAGGGAGACACAGAATCCAAAGCAGGCTCCAGACTGAGCTGTCAGCACAGAGCCTGACACAGGGCTTGAACTCACGAGCTGCGAGATAATGACCTGAGCCCAAGTCGGACGCTTAACCAACTGAGCCACTCAGGCGCCCCAGTTTTTTGAATCCCCAGTTTTTAAGGCACTTGGAATTTATATGTATGAAAAACAAACACATCTGTCGAGAGCAGATAAAGATCCAAACCCCAAGTATCTTTCTAAATCATATAAAGCAGAAGGTCTGCTTTGTAGATGAAGGCTATATTTTGACTTAAAGCTTCTGTTTGCCTTATCCAGCTGAAGGTAAAGAGGCCAGTGCCTCATAAAATTATGCTTCCAGAACTTCTCTCGAGCACTGGGTGTTATATGGAAACCAACCTGACAATAAACTACTTGTAAGAAAAAAAAAAAAAAAAAAAAAGAACTTCTCTCCATGGCCTCCATCTCTGCCTTCAGCCCCTTCCAATTCTACCTTGAGAAAACTCCATGATGTTCTATTTCAGGCCCCCCAGAATGCTGCTGTTTTTTCATTCCCTCCCTACTCCTCAAATGGAGAAGGTTTCAACATAGAGGAGAGACTCAGACAGAAAGCAATTCACACTACAATGTTTGCTCAACCCAGTGCTGCGCTTGCTTTAAATCTCATATGCTACGCCTCCCCCAACCCCCACCTCCCTCCTACTGTCCCAAGACAAATTTCCAACAAAAAAAGTAGACCATTTTCAGGATCCAAGGGACTCCTGGAATCACATCAAGGTCTTTTCAAGGGGTCTCAAGGAAAACCTGATGCTGACTTTTTGACCCATTTCAGGGCAAGAGTCAAAATGCAACTGGATTTTATAGGTCAAGTTTTTATATCCTGCAACTTCACTGAATTTGTTGATTTGCTCTAATGGTTTTTGGTGGAGTCTTCCAGTTTTCTACTTACAGGATCATGGTAGCTGCCAACAGGTACTTTCAGGATGTGTCGCCACCAGAGCTGAAGGAGGCTAGCTCCTGTTGCTAAAAGAGAAAAGTCCTGGGTCTCTTCATCACTGATGTCATTAAAAACATTAAAAAAAGAAAATCCCCAAACCCTTAGCACAGCCTTCTCTAGGTAAGCAGTTTTCAATTCTGTCTTTTCAGCTGATATTCGTGATCAGGATGAGTTGTGTTCATAACTCACCTCACGCTCAAGGTCACTTGGGAGACACGAATTCTGCATGACAGCTGTAACTATCTCTTTCCCAAAGAAAAGACTACTGGGTCTGTTTGTGAGGATGACCTTGAACTCACCCAATTTTATTTTTGGGCAAGTAAATCCTTTGTGAGCTTGAGCAATTTGTAATTGTAAATTACAAATTTACACTTGTAAATTTCTTTTAAGTTTATTTATTTTGAGAAAGAGAGAGTGTGAGTGGGGGAGGGGCAGAGAGAGAGGGAGAGAGAGAGAATCCCAAGCAGGCTCAGTGCTGGACGTGGGGCTCGAACCCACTAAACCGCAAGATCATGTCCTGAGCCAACACCAAGAGTCAGATGCTGAACTGACTGAGCCACCCAGGCGCCCCCACAAGTGTAAACTGGTACATAGTTAACTTGTAAATAAAACTTGTAAATACTGTTACTAGTTATGACTTAAACTGGATGTATCTCACAGCTAATCTCAATAGTTCTATTGAGAGCTCTTACCCCAAATCAAGGGTTCAGTAGACTTCTGGAAAGAGCCAGGCTGTAAATATTTTCACCTTTGTGGACCATACGACCTTCTTGGCAACTGCAGCTCTGCCAAGGAAGCAGAAAAGTGCCCACAGGTGATGCCTAAATGAAGAAGGGTGCTGTGTTCCAGTAAGACTTCATTTACAATAACAAGGAGGCTGGATTGGGCCCTTGGGCCATATGCTGGCCCTGCCCTCACTGGCCTTGACCCCTTCACAGGCTCCGACAGGACCCCGCCCCAGGGTCTTGGCCAGTCTCTGGTGGTCTTCTCTCCTTTTATGCAATACACTCTCCTCTTCCCTCCCAACACAACTTCTCAATACAGATTTTATTCTTTCTTGAACATCTGATGTGATTTCACTTCCTTTTTTTTACCAACTGAGCCACCCCGGTACCCCTTCACTTCCTTTTTTTTTCTTTTTTTTTTTTTTTTTAATGTTTTTATTTATTTCAGAGAGAGATACACACAGCGTGAGCAGGGGAGGGTCAGCGAGAGAGAAATACAGAATCTGAAGCAGGCTCCAGGCTCTGAGCTAGCTGTCAACACAGAGCCCGATGCTGGGCTCGAACCCACAATCCGTGAGATTATGACCTGAGCCGAAGTCGGGCGCATAACTGACTGAGCCACCCAGGTGCCCCTTCACTTCCTTTTCTTAAACTGCTCCTTCAGTCGCCCATCCTGAAACATATTCCTATGCCTTCCATTTCACGTCCACCCACAGTAATACACAGTTTTGACAGAGAAGTACATTTCCCTTTATTAAGTGAAAAGTGCATTTCCTCCGTTAAAAAAAGAGCACTGCAGCACTTACAAATTTTCCAGTTGGCAGTGATTATTGCCAAACAGAGCAAGGCTTCTAATGAACAAATTCCAAATTCTGAATGGTGTGCCAGTCTGCTCGATTGTATCTGTTGCTTTTTAATTCCTTCACTGGAAGTCTCAGGCATGGCTTTATCCCCATCGTCACGTCTGGTCTTTAGCCTAATCTCGGTTGGACTCTAAGTCATGTTAATTATCTCCACTAATTTGTCTGTGTACCTTGGGTAAAGGACCTTTTAGTCCGTGGAGTTCCGAGAATGTCAGAATCACTCGGACCCACAGTTATACTCATGTTACCTCTCAGGCAACAAAAGCAACACCTGACTATGGCTTTGTTTGCTTTTCTGGCTTCATTCTCTCTCTCTCCCCCCCTGCAATCTCTACATCTACAGCCCAACAGAACACTGAAATGCAAACAAAATGACTCAGAAGAATGGTAAGTACTGCAGTTTCAGCAGAGAATGAAGTCCAGGAGGAAAGTGAAGGTACATCCTCAAGTGACCAGGAATTTAGCAAGATGGCCCCTCGAGTGCCTTCCTGATGGCCACGCCGCTTGACCCCACCTTCCAGCTGTTGCTGCGCAGCCTGGCACCTGATAGCTTTGAGCAGGCCTGGGGGACATGTGCAGAGTCTCCATGCAGGTCAATAAGAGAACGCTTAAGCACGTAGTGGCTTATGGCAGCATATTTATTATCTTAGAGTTCCAGAAGTCAGAAGTCCCAAATGGAGCTCATGGATCAAAAATCAAGGGGTCAGCCGTCAGGGCTGAATTCCTTGGGAGGCTTTGGAGGAGAATGCACCTCCGTGTCTTCTCCAGCATCTAGAACCCTCCAGCATTCCTTGGCCCCTTCCTCCATCTTCAAAACATCCTAGCAGCATCTTTAATCTTTTTCTGACTCTGACTTTCCTGCCTCCCTCATTCATGTATGAGACCCCTAGCGATTATACTGGGCCCACTCAGGGGCATCTGGGTGGCTCAGTCGGTTAAGCGTCCGGCTTCGGCTCAGGCCATGATCTCATGGTTTGTGGGTTCGAGCCCCATGTCAGGCTCTGTGCTGACAGCTAGTTCAGTACCTGGAGCCTGCTTCAGATTCTGTGTCTCCCTCTCTCTCTGACCCTCCCCTGTTCACACTGTCTCTCTCTCTCTCTCATTGAAATAAATAAAACATTTTTAAAAAGTATTATACTGGGCCCACTCAGATAATCCAGAATCATCTCCCCATCTCAAGGTAAGCTGATCAGTAGCCTTCATTCCAGCTGCAAGCTTAATCCTCCCCTTGTGATATAATGTAATATATTCATAAATTTGAGGGATTAAGACATCTTGGGTCAGTCCAATATTCTGCTTGGGGCATTAACTGAGTCTGAAGTTCAACAAATGAGGGTTCCGGAGGTGTCCCTGTGCATATTCTTCCAGATTTTCCGCATTCTAAAACTAAAGTTTGACAAGACTTTAGACAGAAAATATAGTAATTTTACACACATGCCCTCCTATCAGACTGGCATTAAGTTCATCTGCAGAATGAACATGGAAGGTGACAGATACCTGCAGACTTCTGGGGTAAAGAACACCCTTTCAGGGATGCCTAGGTGGCCCAGTCAGTTAAACTTTGGACTCTTGGTTTTGGCACCGGTCATGATCTTGCTGTTGGTGGGTTCAAGCCCTGCATTGGGCTCTTCGCTGACAGTGTGGAGCCTGCTTGGGATTCTCTCTCTCCCCCTCTCTCTGCTTCTCCCCTGCTTGCTCTCTGTCTCTCTCTCTCAAAATAAATTAAAAAAAAAAAACTTTAAAGAAAGGAAAGAAAAAAAGCACCCTTGCAACTCAAGAAACCCGTCTCCATCTAAGATATCATTCACACATCTTGGAAGGTAAAGATATTTGTTATGGGAATATAAAGATTCCCAGAAAATATATTCCATGAGCTTCATCCACAGACCTTAGTATTCAAGAAATAAACTTTTAGGCAAACAACAAAAGATTCACGAAAGAGCTCAGAAGATAGAAAAAGATGGAAAGAGAAGAGAGTGGTCAATAATGAGCTCTGAAATGAACAGATTATTAAATCTAAAGGAAGACTGGTCATATCTGATGATTAGAAATTAGAGGCTTATTTATTTGACTGGCCTTAGTAAAATATATTTACATTTTTAACTGATGAGAAGCTCTGGGAGGAAAATTGGTCTTGATGACAGAGGTCTTCAAGAGTTGTGTTGCTATTGCTTTTCTTAGCAAGAAAGAGGACGACGAAAAATATTTCCATCCTGGTGACTCCTACAGTCCTCTAGACAAGCAAACAAACAAAGAGACAAACAGCACCAGGAACCGTTACCCAGGCGGGTTCACAGTATTTGAGATTATACCACCTCGGAGATGATGTCCTTAAATTTACTCAAGTTGTGAGAAAAAGCAAGACTTGTTGAGCAATATGAGCATTTGACAATCAGGCCTGTGAATATAATGGTTTAATCACAAAGCTTGAAAACATTGTTATAAGAAATTGATTTAGTTCACTTCAGCTGTAAATTACCTCATCGGACTTGTGATGAAAAACCTACCACTCAGGATGTGAACTTTCTGGTCTTGTGAAAATAAATCCACCACACCACACGTTCTGTTGTTCAGAAAACTTTTTTTTTTTTTTAACCAGTTCTCTTCCCAACAGCTATTAAATAGACTAGAACTAATTCAAGCTGTCTTTGATAGATCTGATCCAAACACAACACAGTTTCTTTCTTCCACACACTGTAAGTGAAATGGTAACAATAGTCTTGTACTAAAAGTTATAAATTCAGCAAAACATAGAATTGAGGGAATGGGAGAAATTAAGTCAAGTTAGAAGTATCTTTTTTCTGGTTGTATGGAGGAAAGCAGTGGAGAAATTGTGTATCTGAACCATAAAGGAGTAATATCTTATCTTCATATAGTAGTAAAGAAATGATATTTAATTATGAATGTTCTTGTGCACAAAGAGAAAGAGAACACATTTCCAGAAATTTTAAAGACCATGTTCTTTGATCATAATCAACTTAAATTGGATTAAAAAATACATATATGCCTCAATTCCTCTGAAAAGAAGAAATTCACTTCTAAATACTTCTTGGCTAGAAGAGAAAAATAAAAACGAAATCATGAACTACATGGAGAAAGCAGTGAAAGGAAGATCACTGCTTTCTAAAATCTCTGGAACACAGCGACAAGTGTACTCGGTGGGAAATTATACCCTGGCATGATGTGTCTCGGGCTCCCAACACCACCCACAGACTCAGCGATTCACAAGGACTCACAGGACTCAGAAAACCCATCATGCTCACAGATACGGCTTACTGCAGAAGAGATGGATTGAAATCAGCAAAGGGAAAAGGTGTGACGGATGAAGTCCAGAAGAAGCCAGATGCAAGCTTTCAGGTATTGTCTCCCTGGAGAATGACAAAACTGCCCTGAACTCTCCCAGCACTGACGTGTGACATCACATGCAAAATGTGGTCAACCAATGAAATGCATCTGGCCCTGGTCTCGTGGGTTTTTACAGGGAGGCAGAAACATAGGCACATAGTGTCTGTACGATGGACCTCAGCTATTTAGGCTCCAGCTTTGGAGAGCAAAAACAGTCACACACACACACACAGAATTCAAATCACATACACACAAAAATTCACACAAAAAAGTTTCACACAAAAAAATCACATTGTTAGCATAAAGCATCTGATTAAGCTGGTCACACATGGCCCAAGGCCTCAGGGACGCAAAAATACTGTGATCAGGCAAAATATTCTAAGGGCTCAAAGCTTATTTCCCAGGGGTCAGCACAGGGCCAGTCGTGAAGACAGGTTTTTCTTGGCGATGTGCAGAGTTTAAGCAGAGCCAGACCTGCTGAGTTAGCACTTTCCTGCACAAATTCCAGCATGATTATAGAAAACGAAATTTAAAAATGTAATGCTGGTTTTAAGAAATTAGAAACAAAATAAAAAAGATAAAACAGCAGAAAAAAGATTTAAGATAACAAAAAGAAATAGGAAAAAAACCCCACAAAAATAGGTGGAATGTATCTGAAAGCCAGTTCTTCTAAAAGACCAATAAAATAGACAAACTCTCTTGGGCTCAGTCAAGAAAGAGATCATACACTATAAATGATGCCACAGAAATGAAAAGGGTAAGAGAATATCATGAACAATTATATGCCAATAAATTGGGTGACATGAAGAAATGGATAAATTCCTAGAAACATACAACGTACCAAGACTGAATCATGAAGAAATAGAGAACTTGACCAGACCAATAATCAGTAAGAAGACTGAATCAGTAATTGAAAACAACTTCCCAAACCCAGGACCAGATAGTTTCTATGGTGAATTCTGCTAAAAATTTAAAAAATAATAATAATACCAATATTTCTTATACTCTTCCAAAAAAAAATAAAAAAGAAGGATCATTTCCAAACTCATTTTATGAGGCCAGCATTACTCTGAGACCAACATCAGACAAAGATACTACAAGTAAAAAAAACTATGGGCCAATATTCCTAATGATGAGCATAGATGCAAAAATCCTCAAAAAAATACTAGGAAAATGAATTCAACAGCATATTAAAAGGATCATACACTATGACCAACTGGAATTTATCCCTGAGATACTGAGATGTTTCAACATATGCAAATCAATTAATGCGATACATTACATTAATAGATTTAAAGATAAAAATCACATGATCGTAAAACTAGAGAGGGCAGAAAAGCATACATGGAAATACAACATCCTTTCAAGATAAAATCTCTTAACAAACTAGGTATGGAAAGAATGTGCCTCAACACAATAAAGGCCATGTGAAAAGCCTACAGCTATTATACTCAACAGGGAAAAACTGACAGCTTTCCCTCTAAGATCTGGAACAAGTCAAGAACGCCACTCTTGTTACTTTTATTCAGCATACTATTGGAAGTCCTAACCACAATGGTTAGGAGGAAAAAAGTAATAAAAGGCTCTGAAGTTGGAAAGGAAGAAGTAAAATAATCTCTGCAGATGACGTGATCATATATATATATATGATCATTTATATATATATATATTTATATATCCTAAAGACACCAAGAAATCAATCAATCAATCTTAGGACTAAATAAACAAATACAGTTAAGTGGCAGATAGAATCAAGATACAAAAATACACCAACAACAAACTATCTGAAAAGGAAATTGAGAAGACAATCCCATTTACAATAATATCAAAATGAATTTTAAAACTTAGGAATAAACTTAATTAAGGAGGCAAAAGAGTTTTGAGCCAGAACCTACAGATCAGTGAGGGAAGAAATTAAAAACAAATAAATGAAGGGACATCCCGTGTTTGTGGTTTAGAAGACTTAATAGTGTTAAATGCCCATACTATGCAAAGTGATCTACAGCTATTAAAATATCACTGGCATTTCTAATAGAAAAACCAATCCTAAAACTCCTATGGAACCACGAAAGACTCCCAGTAGCCAACACTATCTTGAGAAAGAGCAAACCTGGGGATATCACACTTCCTAATTTCAAAATATGTTACAAAGCTATGATAATTAAAACAGTATAACTTGAAACTAATAGAGTATTGTATGTTAACTACACTGAAATTAAAATTAAAAAAGCCAGTATGGTACTAGTCTAAAAATAGACACAGGAGACCTATGGAACAGAATATAGAGCCCAGGAAAAAAGCCATGCATAAATAGTCAACTGATCTTTAACAAGGGGGCCAAGAATACACAACGGAGGAAGGACAGTGTCTTCAAACAATGGTGCTGGGATAACTGGATATCTGTGTGCAAAAGAATGGAACTGGATCCTTCACTTACAACCATACACAAAATCAAAACAAAACGGGTTAAAGACATAAATGTAAACCCTAAAACTCTAAAATTCCTAGAAGAAAACAGGTGAAAAACTTCATGAAATTGGTCTTGGCAATGACTTCTTGGGTAAGACACCAAAGCATAAGCAACAAAAGCAAAATGAGGCATGTGGAATGATATCATATTAAAGCTTCTCGGGGAACCTGGGTGGCTCAGTTGGTTAAGCGCCTGACTTCAGCTCAGGTCATGATCTCCAGTTTGTCAGTTCCAGCCCCGCCTCAGTGTCTGTGCTGAGAGCTCAGAGCCTGGAGCCTCCTTCGGATTCTGTGTCTCCCTCTCTCTCTCTGCCCCTCCCCTGCTCACACTCTGTCTTTCTCTGTCTCTCAAAAATAAATGAACATTAAAACTTTTAAAAACATAAAATAATTTTTAAAAATCTGCACAGCAAAGGAAACAATCACCAGAGTGAAAAGACAGCCTATGGAATGGGAAAAAGTATTTGCAAACCCTTTATCTGAGGAGAGATTAATATCCAAATTATACAAGGAATTCCTATAAACTCAATAGCAGCAAAAAAACAAAAAACAAAAAACAAAAACCCAAAACCCCAAATAACCCACTTTAAAAAAAATGGGCAAAAAATTAGTAGACATTTCTCTAAAGAAGAAATACACATGGCCAAAAGGCATCTGAAAAGATGCTCAACATCCTTACTCAGCAGGAAAATGTAAATCCAAACCATAATAAGCTATCATCTCACACCTCTTAGGATGGCTATTATTTGTCACAAACGGTAACAAATGTCGGTGAGGATGAGAAGTCAGAACCCTTGTAACATTCTTTTGAGGAATATAAAATGGTGTAGCTGCTGTGGCAAACAGTATAGCGGTTCCTCAAAAAAATCAAAATACAACTACCATATCATTCAGAATCCCACTTTTGGGTAGTTACTTATTCAAAAGAATTGCACTTGAAATACCTCAAAGACATATTAGCACTCACATGCTCATTACAACAGTTATTCACACATAGCCAATGCAGGGAAACAAACTAAACGCCCACTGATGGATGAATGGATAAAGAAGGTACAGTCTATACATACAACGGAATATCAGCCTTAAAAAGAAGGAAATCCTGCCACATGCAACAACATAGATGGACCTGGAGGCCATTATGTTAACTGAAAAAAGCCAGTCATTGAAGGACAGGTACTACATGATCCTACTCACATGCGATATCTAAAACAGTCAAACTCAGAAGCAGAAAGGAGATGGGTGGTTGTGAGGAGCTTAGGGGTGGAGGAGATGGGTAGTTGCTGTTCAATAAGTATAATGTTTCAGTTATGCAAAATGAGTAAGTTCTAGAGATCCGCCGTACCACCTAGTGCCAATAGTTACTAATATTGTACTGTGCTCTGAAAAGGTTGTTAGGAGAGTAGATCTCCAGGGAAGCGTTTTCACCACAACAAAATATGAGGTAGGGCTAAAAGGACACTTACGGATGTGATGAAAGTATTTATTAACTTGACTGTGGTGATGGTTTCAGAGGTGTGTGTATAAATGTTCAAACTCATCAAATGTACACATTAAATATGTGCAATGTTTTGTAAATCAATTGTGCCTCAATAAACCTGTTAAAAAATTGAATCAAATAAAGATCTTCCAAGAGGAAGAGAGAGAGAGAGAGAGTAGGAAGGAAGGAAGGAAGGAAGGAAGGAAGGAAGGAAGGAAGGAAGGAAGGAAGGAAGAAAGGAAGGAAGGAAGGAGGGAAGAAAGGAAGGAAGGAAGGAGGGAAGGAAGGAGGGAAGGAAGGAAGGAAGGAAGGAAGGAAGGAAGGAAGGAAGGAAGGAAGGAAGGAAGGAAGGAAGGAAGAAAAGGAGGAAGGAAAGAAGGGAACAAAAATGTACAAGATTAAGACTAAGAAAGAAAACGTGAAAAACAGATAACACAGATGAAGTCATTTTAAGAAAACGTTAGATATAATTCATAGCAATCAAGTTCAAAACCTAAAGAAAAGGTATATTTTTTGAGTAAAATATGAACTGCCAACTTTGATCCCAGAAGATGTGAATACCAGGAATAAACAAATTACTAAAGAAGGGATTGCAAAGATGAGTAAGGATTTACCATACAAGAGACAATGTGCCAGAAATTGTCACAGCTGAGTTCCCAAAATAAAAAGTCTAAGTTTGGTGTTAAACAATTCTAGACCAGAGGTACATACTAAAAACTTCCAAATTCACTTTATGAAGTTATCATTACCTTGTTAAAAAAGAACTGATAAAGGTGATATAAGAAAAAAAAGAAACATCTTACATAAATATAACCAATCTTACATAACTATAAATGCAAAACATTCTACTAGAAAACACAATCCATCAACTGTTTCAAAGGAATAATACATTATAATCAAGATTCGTTTCACAAATTCATGGGTGTTTTGCTATTATAATATCTGTCAACATAATTTATTATATTAACTAATTAGAAGAGAAAAAGCATATATCATGACAATGGATGATGAAAAGTCTCTTGATAAAATTAAACAAGTTGGTCTAATAAAATTCGAAATAATGTAGGAATAGAAGAGAACTATATAAGATAAATTTTGTTTACAAAAGCAATATGAAACATCATCCTGAATGATGTAGTGCTGAGGCCATTTTCATTATTATCAGCAACAAGGTGCAGATACTCGTTATTCATATTAATATGGAATGCTGCTTTAGAAGTACTTACAAGTAGAAAAATTCCAGCAAAAAGAAATGGTAATGTATCTGAAAAGATAGGAAAGTTTTTCCTGTTGATAATGCTGCATACCTTAAAAAACAAAAACCCTAGTTGAAAAAAAAATCTGTTAGATTAACAAGGGAATTAGGGAATTGGGTAAGGTGTATAGATACAGGAAAAATATACAAAAACCCCTAGAATAATAATTATGTCTGCATCATAATAGCAGCTAGAAATTGAGATAGGGGAAACTGCATTCACAATTGTATCAATAATTGAAAATACGTAGAATCAATTTATTCTAACAAAGAACCTATAATATAAACTATGAGGTTTTATTGAGAGATGTAAAGCTAAAACATAACCAACTAAAAATACAGTATCAGGGGGCGGCTGGGTGGCTCCGTCAGTTAGTCCAACTTCGTCTCAGGTCATGACCTTGAGGTTCGTGAGTTCAAGCCTCACGTGGGGCTCTGTGCTGATAGCTCAGAGCCTGGAGCTTGCTTCGGATTCTATGTCTCCCTCTCTCTCTGCCCCTCCCCTGCTTGCAGCTTGCACTCTGTCTCTCTCTGTCTCTCACTCTCAAAAATAAACATTAAAAAACATTTAAAGATAAAGTACCAGAAGTCATGAAAATGTCGCCTCTCAGTTACTTTGTAATTGCAATTCTCATGTGTGTTATCGTCATATTATTTTAGATAAATGACCTAAAGTTTATATGAAAGAACAGTGTTTAAGACTAGTCAAAAGATTATTAAAAAGAAGAGATGAAAGGTGGCTTACTAAGTATTTTAAAGTCATAATCCAAACGTTATTATTTGCATTTGATTAGACAGATTAGTGACACAGAATAGATTTCCCAGAGAAATATACATATACATTATGTATGTGCATGTTACATATATACATATGTGTATATATAATTGGGTAGGATATACGGGAGTCTAATATCATATTCAATTCACTGGAGGAAAAAGATGATTTAATAAATAGTACTGACATAACTGGCTTTCCATAGTTTTGGCCGTGTGTCAGTTCTGGGTCTGTTTGGTCTCAGATTCATTCTTTGCCTTTTGGCTCCTCTGCTTTGAATGGAATGGGCTGAGACCTGAAGGCTGTGTTTGCCTGTCTCCCTTGACAAATGGTCTGGCTGGGTCCCAGTCAGGGGCGGACTATGGGGGGTATCTGGAAATCAAGAAGAAAGGAAAAGACCAGGCATTTCTCTGCCTCGGGTGGCAACTCCAGCAGCAGCTGTGTCTTTTCCTCTTTAACTTCAGCTCTTGTATGACTGGTCTTCTGGGCAATCAAGCTCCAATCAAGAAAATGTATCAATAGACAATTCCTAGAGGATAATACAAATGACTACCTTTTAGGCCAGGTTCTCCCAGACACAGACTCTGGGACAAAGATTCAGGCTTAGTCCGGCACAGGGAAGTTAAGCAGCCAATAAAAGGTACACAATGAAGTAAGTCACCATTTTTAGAAACCGGAGCGCAGTGTTGGTGAGGAACCCTGAAGAAACATTGTAGACATGCACTTCAGGGTTATCGCATTCAAGTTACCCTATCAATCATGGGTAGAGGACTGCTTCTGGGGAGGATTAATTCCTCAGCGTTTTGGTTTGTTATCTGTAGGGGCTGATTGGATCCTAGCGACCAAACAAAGCCAGAGATAGGTCAGGACGTT
This sequence comes from Hyaena hyaena, assembly GCF_003009895.1. Taxonomy (NCBI): domain Eukaryota; kingdom Metazoa; phylum Chordata; class Mammalia; order Carnivora; family Hyaenidae; genus Hyaena; species Hyaena hyaena. The sequence continues at coordinate 1,285,963 of NW_024080905.1, read as the reverse complement.
AATATTATCTGCTACATCCCATTGTCCTGGTAGACAGGAAAATGCAATTTAAAATAATAGGGACCACTTTACCCCATAATACCAGCAACTACAAGGAGTAACAGACACCTACCGCTGGTGGCCCACAGGGGAAAAGGTTCTCTAAACGTGGTAGTAGAAATATGAATTGTTGCAATCTTTTGAAAAGCAATCTGATAGGGCATTTGTGGGGATGAGCACGGGGTGTTATATGGAAACCAACTTGACAATAAACTATTAAAAAAAGAAAAGAAAAGCGATCCGATAATATCCACTGAAATTCAAAGGGTGTGTGTGTAGAATTGTGTGTATACATAATTTAGATGTATATAAATGGTTGTAGCGTTCCCAGTACTGGACTCTGTCTCAGTCTTTTCAGAAATAAGTGCCATCGTTTATAGGAATATATGTTCAGAATGATTTTAAAGCAACATTGCAGAGGTTTAAAAAAATAAAAGTAAATGCCCATCAGTAGAAAATGGTCAAAGATATATGGACACTGGCATACCATTTACACTTGTGCAGCCATTTAACTATGGTAGCAAGAGGATCAAGTCAGAGGGATTCTCTCGGTGCATTAAGTGAGAAAGCTAAGATACGGAGAAAAACAAATGGTATGATTCTCCGTGTAGTAAAAACCAAATTTAAACATGGTATTTGTGTGTATGTTTATGCAAAAGCCTGGAGAAAGATACAGAAGATAATATAGCAGGTTGTTATAACAGTTACCCAGCGGGTTGTGGAGAGAGATGGGGATGATGCTGATATTGTGGAGGTGAGAGAGAGAGAGAGAGAGAGAGAGAAAGAGAGAAGGAGGAGCCCATGATTAAATAATATGTGATATTTGTGTATTGTTCCATATGTATATGGGTATAAACAGATGTTTGAAAGGAAAGTCTCCAAAATTAAATGGTATAGGATGATGGAATGGCAGGTGATTTTAAAAGAGGGCTCTTCCTTACATTTTTCAGTATTAATTTTAATTAATATGTGTTGTATGATTAGCATAAAACAAGATGTTTTAGAAAGAAAGAAAAAACAAATACATATATATCTATGTATATATAGGGGCATGCAGTACATTTCACTTTCTTCTCTAATCCAGAATTCTCAAAAAAGGCTAATTCTGTGAGATATTTACATAGAGATAGATGAATTATGAACTCCCTGATCAAGGAAGTTTAGGAAGCACTGAAATAAATGAAACTCAATGTCTTTCTCTGGGATTTTCAGAGCCTTCCAAGTGCTAATGTTATGGCAAGTCCCCAGTATAAGCTACGGTGCAAAATGGTCCTTGATCTTATTTAACCACGCAACTCCCTGCCGCTTTGGGAGAAGGGAGCCTGGTGAGACTCTAGTATTCCCAGGGAAAGCCACTGAAGTTTTTTGGGCAAGTGAGTACATGTTTTAGGAAAATTAATGTAGAGTGATGTGCTAGACACTAATGGCTTCTCTTGGCAAAGTCATAAATCCCAGCCTGGTAGTTGAGTATTTCACAGGCTGAGATCATTACTGGAACATTTTTTTCTTCACTCTGTCGCTTGGCTGCCCCTCGTGATTTATGTAACATCACCACCTTGGAGTCCATGGAATAGGGAGCGGTGGAGAAAAGGGGTTAATCCAGATGAGCTGCTCGGATACCCGGTAGGAAAGAGACATCGCGTAATCTCACCAACGAATTTTGCTAAAATTGGTGTTGAAAGAAATGGAGCAGCACTAGAGCAGTCATATAGAATGATATTAGCATTCAATATTATAAACCATTCACACTTTTGTCTAAATACACCAAATTCTTTGTTTTTACTGCTATCTGTCTCATAGAGCCCCAACACAACAGGCCCCTTATCTCTGCAGTCTTTCCTGTTCCCTACAAATGAATGGACTGATCTCTTTTCTGAATGTCTCAAGTACTTTAACTTTAAATACCAGTTCTGATCCTCCAGGAAAGGTGGAACAGCAAAAGGATGCAGTAGAATTGTCTGTGAAAGGTAAGGAGATGGGGACAAGTACAGACAGACTTCAGACCCCAATGGGAGTCTGGCTGGAAGAAGCCCAGACTCCAGGACAGCTCTGAGGAAGTCTTACCCAGCTGGGGAGCTAGGGGCCCCGCAGTCCAGACGGTCTGTTAGGCATCCCACGTGGGGCAAGAATGGCTTTGCTTCAGGACCCCATCCAGCCCTCCAGGGGGTCACTGGCTGGGGAGGGCGTGGCCTCGGTGAGAACTCTGCAGTAGGTCGGGAACACCTGCAAGCTATGAGCTCACTTCCCTCCCGTGCCACAGATTCCTTCCAGAAGGAAGATCTGTGCAGCACACCATGGCTGACACACCTCATCTCTCACAGGCCTCATCTCACTTCCAGTCTTTGTCAGAGCTATTAACTATGTATCTTACTTCCCTAACTAGCTTGTTAGGCTCCGGAGCGCAAGGTCCCCATCTGATTTCTTCTTGGAAATGTGCCCCAACAATGGCATACTTGGAAGGGCCCAGAGACTCTTAACACAAAACAAATCATCACTAATTTATTTCTGCAGGAGTGATCATTTCTCTAATATATAATGCCTCATGGCAAGAAGTCAAAGCTTCCTGAGCTACTGCAATTATTCAACTGGCCGCCCTTGGCACACTTTGAGTACAGCAGTTTACTATCCTGACAGCCCTCTCTTATTTACTCAGGAGTTAAAGTTTTCACTTGTTTCCCAAACGCTTTTCCTTCTTTGACAGCGGTGTGAGGCTACGCTACTCTAATAATCTGCAGTAGTGTGTATTTAGTCCACACCACATCACCCAGCACCTCATTCCATCTGGCACGCCGCTTCTATAACATCCATTTCATACATTTCCCAAATTTACCAGGCACCCGGCAGCAGCGTAAGTTCAACGTAGAGGTGGCACCAACTATAGAAGGCACTCGATCAATATTTCTACTTTGAATAAACCAAACTCAACTTTTCCTTCTTCTTACATGGTTAGGTGCATACTACAAACACGCAAAAACGGACTACAGCTCTGTTTACCCAGGGGCAGGTCCAAATTCTCTTCCTCTTCAATAACGCTTTTGAAAAAAAAATATGGGGTCAGTACTGCTGGGGTGTATAGTTTTCCCCTTTTAAATGAAAGTAGAAACATTATTCTTTGATGATTAATTAAGAGCTAACACCTTGAAGATGTCATAGAAAAAACTTAAGAGCTAGAAGTCATAATTCTTTTTTATCATCTCATGTCAGTGTTACTCACTCTGGTCAAATGGGTCTTTTTAAAAAATTTTTAATGTTTTATTTTATTTTCCACAGATAGAGCACAAGTGGGGAAGGGGCAGAGAGAGACAGAGACACAGAATCTGAAGCAAGCTCCAGGCTCTGAGCTGTCAGCACAGAGCCTGACGTGGGGCTCAAACCCACAAACTATGAGATCATGACCTGAGCTGAAGTCAGACACTTAACAGCTGAGCCACCTGGCTCCCCTGGTCAAATGGCTCCTTGTAGCACAACTACTACTGTTTTGCCAGTAACAGAATCGGTGAAAAATACAGAAGGCTTACATACATTCAAACATGCATATATGCGGGGCGCCTGGGTGGCTTAGTCGGTTAAGCATCCGACTTTTGCTTAGGTCATGATCTCGCAGTTCGTGGGTTCGAGCCCCACATCGGGCTCTGTGCTGACTGCCAGCTCGGAGCCTGGAGCCTGTTTCAGAGTCTGTAACTCCCTCTCTCTCTGACCCTCCCCTGCTCACGCTGTCTCTCTCTCTCTCCCAGAAATAAATAAAAAAAAAAATTTAAAAAATCCATAAATGCATAGAAAGAAAGAAATAGTTCCTTTGAACCACTATAGTTTGGAATGACAGGTGCACCACAGGGATTAACATCTAGACTGAGAAAGAAGGGGAGACCTGCCTGTTTACTGAGTGCTATTTTACTTAAAAAGAAACACTTATTCTTTCATTTTCCCCAGTTGCTTGCATCACATTATGAAATTACGAATCAACAAATATTTTTCAGTTCCCACTAAATCATTTATAATGCAGAGGACCCACTTCATAAAAGAGATCTGGGCTAGAATTTTTTTAATTGTCTACAATAAAGATCCCATGAACTGAAATTTATGAATACCGGAGGCTTTACAAGCTGAGGCCGGAGCAAGTGAATCAAAGAATCTCTTCTATTGCATTTATTTGAGGGTAAAAATCTGTCCCCACAGCAAGGAGGTGAGGATTTCGTTTTATCCTATGAAACAAAAAGGGGTATCGAACCCTGAGCCAACCAACAGATCCTCAGAAACCTTCCCAAGTCAGAAGCCGCAAGGGCCCACTGCCCCCAAGTCACCATTTAGCAATTGGAGACCTTGGTTTAATCCTTAATGAGCCCCGTTAATGGTGACTTCAGGAGTAGTGGTGCCAAGTTTTTGACCATCCAGAGTTGATGGCTTGTGAGTAACTTTCTGTATGCGAGAGAGAACCATCCAATAGAACAGGCTGGCAGCCTTCCGTGTTCTACTGGACACCTCCGCTTTCCACAGGGTGCCTCACCTCTCTCGTAAACTGCAGGAAATAGAAGCTTACATCAAATGGCCATTTCGGCACCTGCAATTCCACTAATCCTTCATTTCAGCAGAGGAGCCAATCTGATTTCGCCACAGTACAAGTTATTAGGGGATAGCGGGGATTATGAAATTTCTGTCCCCTGATAGCTACTCTCAGCTTTAAAAACAAAAAACAAAAAACAATCCTTTAAGAAAACAGGACTGCGCTCCCTTCCTTCGTCCCTCAACTATTTGTTTTGTGCCCAGCGAATGAAGTCAAATAACAGATGGAAGAAAATCTCTTGACAGCAAGATTGAGCTGTAGACCTGTGTGGCCTGAAACATTATCACTTCACTTCTCGTTCTTGGGTCTGATTGAAATGAGCTTTGGAGATTGTGGTGCAGTCCCTAGGGGGCCCTATAGGATAGTAAATCTGTATCAAAAAGCCATTGTAGGTATGGATTCGTGCTGATTTTATCGGACAGCCTGTTTCCGTTTTAGACAGGTTCAAGCACCACAGAGCAGAATCGCTTCTTGCCTCCTTGTAAGATTAAAAATGGAAGCATTTGGGGATGGATTCCTCCATCCTGTATTCCCCTCGTTACTTTTGTTTTCCTGGAATCATAAAATCTTTGTGTCCTGATGACAGCAAACATTTCACCCTCCATTCCCCTTCACTTCTCCTTGCAGAAAAGACATGTCTTAGCTAGGAAACCAGTTGGTTTAAAGCACAGCCCTTCATTTTGGTTATAAAGGAGAATTACAAGCCTCCAACAATGAATAGTCAGCCTCCAGGGTGTCATCTCGTGAGGAACTGCATCGTCTACTCAATGGGCTCTCACATTTCTGCCTATCAATGAATGAAATATTTTTTTGTGTTTAGTTTCTGGAAAATCCAAATGGGGTAAATGGAAAAATAAATGAAAAGAAAGGTTTTGAAGTCTTACTTATTTCTTTGGTGTATATTGATGTGGAAGAAATCCTAAAGGAGAAGATTAGTCCATTGACAATTTATTAAAATCTCAAAGAACAATTATTATGACAATGATTATGGCAGTCAGGGCTTATCTATTCATTTAGGATTTATACACACCTGAACCCACGCAGTGAGAGCAGAAGACAGTGATTCAAACAACTGCTGATTTGTACTCTCAAGGGTAACATGAGTAGCAAAATTCAACATTATAGGCTTTGGATGCACACAGACGTGAGATGAAATCCGGCTGGCTTCTCCTCTTATAAACAGTTTGGCTACATTATTCACCTTCTCAATGTGTTTCCCAATTTTTGGAATGGCTGCTGAGGTATATATTCTTCTAGGTTTCCACCAAGCCCACAACAGACCCTTTCTCTGAGTATTCCCCTCCTCGGTCTAGGATGGAAGTGGTGACATTCAAGCTGTCACCAGGAAGGGATGCCTGACTAAAACCAGGACCATCATATCTCTTCCCTGAAAGTTCTCACTGAGATGCAGTAGCAGACACCATGTCTCTACTTGTGGCTGGAACTGAAGAATGGCAGAAGGGAGGGTACTGTGTGTACGGAGAAGCAGAGAAAGACAGCAAAGAGAAAGGATGCGAGGAGCCAGAGATAGCTCTTGGCTGAGCTCACAGCTGAGACCAAATTGCACTTGAATGAGAGAGTAAATTTTAGTGAATTTCCTTTTTTTGTTTTATGGAGTAGATTTCCTGCAACTAGAAATCAAAATAACCACACCAACCCTAGAAATAATTGTACCTGTGGAAAAGGGCAATTGTGAATGTTAAATATGATAGAAGTAAAATGTTAGCTCAGGGTGCCTGGGTGGCTCAGTCGGGTAAGCCTCTGGCTGGGTTTCGATTCAGGTCATGATCTCCCGGTCCTGAGATCGAGCCCTCCATCAGACTCCACTCAGAGTGTGGAGCCTGCTTAAGATTCTCTCTGTTTCTCTCCCTCTGCCTCTCTCCCCTGCTCATGCTCTCTCTGTCTAAAATAAAAATAAATTAAAAACATTTTTTTAATGTTAGCTCAATTATATTCAGTAAATGGGAGCTATTATTAGGAAATGACTCTTCCTATGAGTAAAATGAGAACACACTTAACCATGAAGACAAATATTAGAGAGAGATTTTACAGTATGTCGAGGGAAACAGTAAGTTGGTAGAAAACATAATTGTTATAATTTATGCTAACATACTTTCCTAGTAATCCAGATAGGAAGTTTCTGTCTCTTTTTCACTGGCCCTGCTAAGGGGACACAGGGCTGTTATTTGTGTGTGTGTGTGTGTGTGTATGTGTGTGTGTATGTGCACACACACGCATGTGTGTTATTTGTAGATGAAGATAATATATCTTCATCATGCATTGGATTCAGATTACTATTATAAGGGCATCGAATATCCACTATTGAACATTACATTCGATTTCATTACATGCTTATTCTATTCATACAATCGTTAAGCAAACTGGTAATTACAAGCTATAGTGATGAGTGCTAAAAGTGCCAAGAAAAACTAGAAGCAGCATCTAATACTTTAAAACCATAATGTTTGGGGGCACCTGGGTGGCTCAGTCAGTTAAGCATCCGACTTCGGCTCAGGTCGTGATCTCACGGGTTTGTGAGTTCGAGCCTCCAGTCAGGCTCCAGACTGACAGTGTGGTGCCTGCTTAGGATTCTCTCTTTTTCTACCGCTCTCCCCTTCCTATGCTCTCTCTTTCTCTCCCAAAATAAATACTCTTAAAAAAACAAACATTTAAACATAAATAAAAATGAACATAAAAATCATGTTTGGCCAGGGGCAGTCTTAGAAGAAACATTTTTTTGGTGTTCTCTCTTTTACAGCCTAGGGTCTAAAAGGAGGGCACCTTTCGAGTCACCGGATTTATGATTTCACTCTGCTCCCTTCAATTTCTGTCTCAAACCAGCCAATTCTTGCCTGAGCTCATCTCTTTCTAAGAATACCTTCCTAAATAGAAATGATGACAACCCACATTTCCTACTGTGTTTCCCAAATTTGTGCCTTCAAGCTAGAGCTTCAGTGGCATTTGGTCACCTTTCCTACATGCTTGCAATGTCGCCTCTGCCAAATTTCATTTATATATATTACATATAAAATATATATTTCATTATAATATATAAACAATATCTTTATGAACAGTATTCTTTGTATAAAATTTACATACTTATAAATAATATAAATGTATATATAATAAAATTGTGGAAGGAAATTGGGAGGGAAAAATCTGGAAGGCTGAGTTAGGGGTCATTGACAGGAGAATCCTTCAACATGCAGCATCATGGACATCCTTCCGAGAAGAGAACCTCAATGTCTGCCTCTACAAGACCAGTAAGATGTCACACTGCTTTGGATCAGTGACTGTTCAGTGTGTCTCATTCTTCTCTTTTCCCTTTCAGATATTTTATTATGTTTATTCTGACCCTGAGGTTTGGGGGGTGGCGTGCAGATAACATTCCTTTCAATTCATAGATCACCAAATAGCTAAGAGCTGCATCTGGGCCTTATGGAGGAGGCAGCTCATCACCCAGAAATTCTGGTCTCTGGCTCTATTTGGGACCAGATGAGATTCTGGGCTGTCCTCCTGTGGGAAGAGAATATTTTCTATGTGTGGAGAAAGTGTGCTAAAGAAATGGCTTATTTCTAGAGATTTCCAGCTGTTCACCCAAACCTGTTTCCTTTCCTTCCTCTACACAGAGATGACATTTCTTACCCTTCTGTGTGGTAGAGCCTGTGATGGGACTCTGCCAATGACCTGTGAGTACAAGTGAGGGCACCATGTGCAGATCTGGCCCCGAAAAAGCACTGAGATCTCACTCCTCCGTGTCTGCTCTCTTTCTGTCAGATAGACATAAACAGACATATTTTAGAAATCGCCAGTCAAAGACAGCAGAACACAAAATGCAACAAGTCAGAGCCTTAGAATGACTCCTTGGAGGCTGACTCCCAATCAGAAACTCCCCTTGAACTTAGAAAACTTAGAAACATCGACATCATTTGAAACGCTCTACATTTTGATGTTTGTTGGCTACACTTGCTTGTCTTACCTTACACCACACTTCCATCATTTCCAATTCCTTTAACGTTCCGATAAAATTTCTTGAGGAAAGTAAGAGCACTGCGTTTCAGAACTTTCCTGAAATGCATGTGGCGAGAGAGGTAGGTGGATCCTGCCCAGCAACAGTCCTCAAAATTAAATATCTGGAGACGTTCATTAGACAAATGTTCTGGTTTAGGATTTACATCAAGGAAAGCACAGAAGCACGGACAGCGTGTCTTTATTATTCTGAAATGTAAATACTAAAATATCAATAATAGGTACAGAGTTCTAAGGAAATGATCAATAATGAGCCAAATGGATCTTTACAGCTCTTTAAGAATTTAAGCATGAAGCAGTTACTGAAATATCTTAATACTAGACTTATACTTTAAAAGCAAGCATGAATGCATTAATTTTGCCTTTTTTGAATATTACTATTTTAAAAACGTAGCCATTTTAATATATCTTTGAAGCTGGCTACTATTACTTTACTTTGAAAAATAACAACTCAGTTATAGATTTCTAAAACCTATGGGAAGCTACTATTATAGAGTCCATTACACTGTAACAAAAAATGATGTAGAAACACAGGGTACCTACTAAAATTCCTCTATTCAGGAATTTAAAAAAAAGGCAGTCCTTTATATACTCCAAAAAAAAAAAAAAGCATAAGATACTTTACAATGTTGTCTTGATTAATTGCAGTGTAAATAGCAGAGAAGTCTCTTTAAATATATAATACTGACTTTATTTCATTAGAAGTTATATTTGCATATCATTAGCTTCTAGGGTTTTCTCACTGACACGTTGAAAAGGCATAAAAAGAATTTATAACAGGGGCCTCTGGGTGGCTCAATTGGTTAAGTGTCAGATTCTTGAATTTTGGCTTAGGTCATGATCTCAGTTCATAGTTCGAGCCCTGCGTCGAGGCAGTGCAGAGCCTACTTGGGATTCTTTCTCTCCCTGCCTCTCTGCCTCTCCTTGCTCTCTCTCTCCAAAAATAAACACTAAAAAAAAAGACTTTATATGAAATAATCATCATCCTCATCCTGGTCATCCTAACAACAATGGCTTGCAATACTGAAACCTTATGTACTTACTGCCATGGTTACCACTTTACATGAATTTTCTATCTTCCCCAGAGCCCTTTGGGGAGGTACCATGAATAATGGCTGGACAACCCCAGGGAGCGCCACTCATATACGATCTATGTAAATGGTGCCTCCTGGAGGTGTGTAGTGTGCAGCCTCCAGCGCCATGTGTGGCGGTCTTGACTTTTATTATTCTCACCTTAGCGAGGAGAAAACTGAGGGTCATAAAGAGGAGAAAGAAAAAAATGAAAGAAAATGAAATCTATACCAGAGGCTTGCTTTTGCTTTAGGAGTAGAATTAAAATGAATTCATTTTGAAAAGACAAATAACACCTGTTCTACTAAAGCAATGAAATTAAGTTTGGTAAAAGTTAACCCCTGCCTATTCCTGGACAGCTGTCCTTCAATGAATGGTAAAGCCATCTACTAGCCAGCAACCCAGATGACTTAGGTCACCTCTTCTGTGCTCCTCCAGCTTTCTGGACATTTCTCTCTGATCACATCACTGTACCCTATTGTAATTCTTTAACATTCTGGTTCCCTTCTTGGAATCTAAATTCCTTAGGAGTAAACTGTCCCCTATTTGTTATCTCTGGAAACAAGCACATAATAGACATTCTATAGGTTTTTCGGAGAACTGATGAAACAGACATTAGTTTTCAAATGAACCTGAATGCTATATTTTTAAAACTGGTTTTCTATTAGTCACATTTGAGAACCAAAACCTCAACACATTTCAGCAATCAAGCTGGAAGGAAATGCAGAAAAATGTTATTTGACAATCAAAGGCAGCTTTCTAAAAGAATTTCCTTATCATGAAATCCCAGGAGTTGAACTATCTGTGGTATTTGGCAAAAAAAAACAACATCAAGTATCTCGTATGAAGACAATTTCAATAGTAAAAAACAATGTGTCCTTTTAGAAAGTTCCATCCAATTGTTCATTTCCCCAAGTTTGGACTAATTTGAACTCTTAGATGATTTAATGTTGAAGAAAACAAATATTTAGTTACAGTTTAGAGTCACCTACTTCCCAAAGGTTGTAAGGCAAGTTGAAGAAATGATTAGCTGTATTTAAAATGATTTCAAGTGGTATTTTGCTTCTAGAGTGGTCTTTTTCTGGTGTGTTGGTTTGTTCTTACCTTGGACCAAATAGTTTCCACTGGTCTATTGATTTTTTTGGAATAAAGTGAAGAACTTTCGAGATGAGGACAATAAACCTCAAAGAACATGTGTCCCTGATGCCTCTTCTGAGACTTGGCAGATTGTTAAGGAGAGGGAAGGTGTTGTACTCATAAATTTGGTGGCTCTGATGCAGAGAGGAAACTTTGGAAACTTAAAGGATATGACAGCTTTGAGATCTTAGATATATGAAAAACACTAGAATATCACTGTCTACTCAGGAATCTATTATATGAAGCGTCTGAGGCAAGACAGAGGCTGTATTTAGTGTCAGAAATGCCATTTCATATTATCAAACAAAAGTGCTTTGCTATCTCATATGTCTGAAATTGACAAGTCCTACCTTGAAGTGTCCACTATTACACATACATTTCCTATACATGTAACTGAGGAACCTGAATTAGAAGTCAAATTCGTGTCTCTTGTGATGGAATAATGTGGAGAGGTTGGGTCTGTTTGTTTGTTTGTTTTTTAAAATCTCACCTTGCAAAAGTGCCAATGTTGAGGGATGACAAAATGCTAGCAGGTGCGTGGCTCAACTCAGGAAATTTTTAGGAAGCCATGAAGGTCAGAATTCATTGGTTCCAACACGTGTTATGAAGAGGAAGGGAAAACATGCCAGAGGAGACTTCAGCATTCCTGCTCAAGGACATATTTATAGAAGTCTCGGGGTGCCGGGGTAGCTCAACTGGTTAATGGTCTGACTCTGGATTTCAGCTCAGGTCATGATCTCGTGGTTCGTGGGATCGAGGTCCACGTGCTGACGGTACAGAGCCTGCTTTGGGTTCTCTGTCTCCTTTTCTCTGTCTTCCTCTGCCCATCTCAAAAATAAACAAATACACTTTAAAAAAATTTTTTTAAGTAGCCTCAACATCCTGTTGGAAATCTGGGGAGCGAAGACAGGGGAAGCCATAAAAATTTCAGTCTTTAGTCTTTACCCTCAGAGAGCTTGTGACGAAAGACACTCCTCCCTTAAGGTCTTCTTAAGGCATACGGAAATCAGAGCCTTTTGAAGACCCAAGGATTCTGTTTTGTTTGAGTCACTGCAGTAACTTCATTGAATGATATACTGTGAGAGAGGCAATCCGCCGACTGCCATTTCCTACTACTCGGTTTCCTAATTTGTATCCAGAGGCCACACAGGCTGTTAAAAAGCTGGCTCAAAATGAGTGATAATAATGAGAATTTTGTGAACGGTTTTCAGACTGCATTTACCTACAACTCAAAATAACACTTGCTGGCTGACAACACACAAGCCTGAGTATGGCAAGAACCAGAAGGCAGTATTCAACAAAAGGTGCACTGACTCCAGAGTTATATGTGTAACAGTCTTGCTCTTCACCTAGATCAGAGAAACCATCTAGTATATCCACTGAGAGGAAAATATGCTTCCTGAAATCCGTGACTCGTCATGTTGTGCTTATGTAAGAGAATAACCCAGTTCTTAGACAATACATGCTGATGTAGGGTAAGGGATCATGGTATCTTCACTGTACCTTCAAATCAATAGTTGATTTGGCATAGATGAGGGACTCATTATACGATTCTTGCTAAGTTTTGGTAAGTTTGAAATGTTTAAAAATAAAAAGTTTTTGGGGCGCCTGGGTGGCTCAGTCGGTTAAGTGTCCGACTTCGACTCAGGTCATAATCTTATGGTTCATGGGTTCGAGCCCCGCATCTGGCTCTGTGCTGACTGCCAGCTCAGAGCCTGGAGCCTGCTTCAGATTCTGTGTCTCCCTCTCTCTCTGACCCTCCCTTGCTCACACTGTATCTCTCTCTCTCTCAGAAATAAATAAAACGTTTAAAAAATAAATAAAAATAAAAATTTTTAATGCATTTTCTGGGGCGCCTGGGTGGCTCAGTTGGTTAAGTGTCTGACTTCGACTCAGGTCATGATCTCACGGTTTGTGAGATCTCCCCCATGCTGAGCTCTGTGCTGTCAGCTCAGAGCCTAGACCCTGCTTTGGATTCTGTGTCTCTGTCTCTCACTGCCCCTCCCCAGCTCATACTCTGTGTCTCTCTAACTCACTCAAAAATAAACATTAAAATTTTTTTTTAAAAAAATGCAATTTCCCCCATCTTCCATTTCTCAGATGTGTAATCTGATTCAAGTACCTAGCTATTTCGAAACTTGAATGTTCTCATTTGGAAACAGTATTGGTGACAACCTCAGGGCACCTGGGTGGTTCAGTCAGTTAAGGGTCCAACTCTTGGTTTGGGCTCAGTCATGATCTCACGATTGTGAGATGGAGCACTGCATTGGGCTCTGCACTGACAGCACAGAGCTTGCTTGGGATTCTCTCTCTTTGCCCCTCCCTTGCTCGCTCTCTCTCTCTCAAAATACATAAATATTAAAAAAATTACTGGTGGCAACCTCAAAGAAGTCAATGGAATAAGCCATAACTCAAAAAAAGTTACTAAGAGCTTACCACAAATCTGAAAACTTATACTTGATTGTGCATTTTGGTTTTGGCCAATTAGAAATAGCCTAGTACTCATGTAATGTCCACTATGATAAGAAAAATATACTGATATTATCTTTATTAAATGATATTAATGATATTAATTAATTAAGCACCAATGCTTAATGATATTCAGGTTTTATAAATGCAAATATCATAAAGCAGGCTATTACTAAAGTGCTCTGTTTAATTATAAAACAAGTATGTACACCCAGAGATAGTTATTAAATGAAACTGAATGGATTGGGAATTTATCTGAAGTTAAACTTTGTTTAGAAATGGTGTGCAAATTTTAGCAATTTCTCAAAAAAACAGAAAAGAGAGAAAAAACAGGAAACAATGTTTCCTGAAGTTTTTCTAAATGCACTCAAAATCATTATTTTTGTCATCTATAAATAATGAAGTTATTTGCTGTTATCAATATGTCACAGTGGTATGAGAAATATTTTAAAATATTTTATCAACAAGGAAAATAAGTATCAACACCTCCTCCTAAGTGGATGCCAGCATTATAATTAGGACCAACATTATTTTTCACACAATGGACTATTTTCCTGATCCGCATGAGAGCTGTAATTACTCTCGCAACTTCAATGTCTAACTTTAATTCCACTTAGAAATATTTTGACAAACTGGCAATAGTTAAATCTGTTAACAACAGTGAAAATGAGAGGTTGCTTTTGCCTCTAGAATACTGAACATGTTACTTTGTGAAGATATTCTGTGAGGCAAGTACTTCCATCCATATTTCTTAGCATAAGAAAAGGAGATGAAATATATTCACAGCCTCCCAAGAAAGCTGGTAATAGAATGAAATAGGGGAGAATTGGAGCTGACCATATAGCCTTCTAATCTGTGTCTTTTCTAGAAGGCTGCACATGCAGAAGACAAAGTCCATTCATTCACCGTGGAGACCAAAAAAACCATTCAAAATTCAAGCCAATTCTCAAAAACTTCATCTCCAGTGAGACCAGTATGGCTGCTCTCTTGAATCTCAATAGAGATGGGAATATTACATCTCTGGTTAAGAGTCGTTGAAGCCCGAACTTTAAGCTTTTGACTGAGTTGTATGGGACAGCCCCATTGGATCCTGCTTATGAAATTATCTTTCAAAGAACCTGAGACCACACATGTTCAAATTGGACACTTCTAAAAATAAAAGAGGATAAATGGGGTCTCTGTGAGTAAACCAGGACATAAATGTTCAATAAACAATTGCCTTTTACTGACACAAAATGAAGGAAGCATTCCCTTCAGAGATGTTTGTTATTAGAACACCAATCATTCTTCTATGGCTAGAACTACCATGGTGCAGCTAATATTTATTATATATTATATATATATAATAAAATATAATTATATATTATATAAAATTATATATATTACATATATAATATAAAAATATAAAATAAAATATATATAAATATATATATTATATATAATAATATAGGGAATTTCAAGTCAAGGGCAACTGGGGTAAATACCTAATTAGAAGGGTACCATTCTGGGAAGCCAACAACATTGGGTACTTAAGACAAAGTTGTTGAAATATCACTGTATTTACTTAAAGATCAGTGAGCCCAGGAAGTCTACCATAAGGGCAAAGCCTTAATAGCTTATTTCTAAGACTTCACACATGAGCAAACATTTCATTTCACATATTTGATGAGAATTAATCAAGGCACTGTCTTACTAATAAAGCAAATAGGAGTATGGGATCCTACCTATTACATTTTGATTAATACCACAGAAGGATCAGTGCCCCAAATGAAAATGTAAAAGGTATTGTTTATATAAGAATTGCTTCTGGAGTTAATGCATTCAATATCAGTAACTAATTTTATGAAAAAAAATTGAAAGCCACATCGCATATTTTCTCCAAGATCAACAGGAAAGCATACTAACAAGCTTCAGGGCTTGCAAGGAAGACCATGAAATTTGGACTTGGGCTCAAACTCTAGATCAATCACTTAGTTGGTGAGTGACACATGAAAAATCATTTATAGTGGCAATGGTTAGATATCCATCCAACATCTCTTCTTCCCTTCCTCCATCTCAACAGAAGCCTAAATTTGTTTAGGTACACACTTGTTCCACTTGAAGCCTATTATCCCAGAGTTAGGATTAATTGTAAAAGTTGGTTCCTTATTCCCTTTATTCCCTTGGTCAATGATTGGTTTCGAAATGTACATGTGACCAATGTGAGCCAATGAGAAACAAGGAAAGGTTTGACAGGGCCGTAGGGAAAGTTCTTTCTCCTTCTTCTGGGATAGTGGTAAGAAGTGACTCTCTCCTCCTCTCTGGATATGTTCAGATGTACATTTATGAGTCCTGCATGTGCTGCTTTTGTTCAACAATGAATCTTACAATGAACTCAACACACAGAGTTCAGCCTAACTATGACTCTTGTGGGGAAATGAAGTCAGAACCAGAGTTCTTAGGTCTCCCTGTTTTGGATGTCTAGATCTGTGGCTAAGAATTCTACACGATTTAAGCCAGTGTGATGGAGCTTTCTGATATTTTCAGCTGAAGGTACTCTGATCCTCCTGAGTCCTTTTCTCAGCTGTGAAAATCAGACTGAGAGCTACACTGCAATCTTGCGTGAATTCATGGTAATCCATGTAAAGTATTACACACAGTGCATGGCACATTAATACAAGCTTTCAGTAGAAGGAATCAGGCTTGAGTCTGCCACTTGTCTGGCACACTGAGTTCCTGCTATTAACTTGACTAACCATGATCTTCGGCAAGTTTTTAACAGCCTTGATTTCTGATTGCTCACATTTCTGTATCAGATGAGACTGGTGATATTAGCCTCCAAAGAATATACTGTAATAACTGAAGTGAGGATCTCAGATCTCTTTGAGGCCCTCAAAAGGCAAGGAACGGAATAATGTGTTGATATTTTATTGGATCTCTCTCTCTCTCTCACACACACACACACACACGCACGCACGCACACACACACACCTTAAAGCAAATAAAATAGAACCAGGCTGAGAAAAGAAATTAATCTATCCCATTAAATGCTCATTTCAAAAGGAACTCAGGAGGATGCAACATATTAGAAACTTCTAAAATTAATTAAGCTTTAGAATGAATACAGGAAAATATATAGAAATGTATTGTGTAAGCTTGAATCATCATTCTTTAATTCAGAAGAGTTCAAATTAGGGACTTAGCAAGAAGAACAAGACAACGAAAGAAAGAAAATGCAATACAATGAGGATATAAATATAAAATTAAAAATTTTGGATAATGTTATATTTCAAACAAAGCAACATGAACAACAATGAAATGAAAGAGAGAATAAAATATTGATTAAGCACACCAGCTATAGGCATACAACCTGAATTTGAAACTTGACACTGACACTAGTATACTATGTACTTTGGGCAAGTTTCTTATCCTTTCTTAGCTGGGTTTCTTATATATAAAAATGGAGATAATAAAATCTACTTTATAGACTTAGGCTTAAATAAGATAAAATAATGTAAGCCAAGTTCTTGTACAGGTGCTAAGTATACAGGAAGCCATTAAAGATTTTTTTTACTATATCCTTATAATAAAATGAGCCCCATGGAATCCCACTGACTTCTGGTAGTCTAGCATAGAACTTGGGGTTTAAAAAAAACAGGCTCAAATTTCAGATGGGCAAAGGAAATTTCTAGATGATATTTCTAGAAAACCCAAGAAAAGACAGGTGACAAGTGCTATAAAATTAAAAACATATGGGAATTTCTCCTTCTGGAGAAGATAGAGAAGCAGGGACTGGATTTAACTTGCTATCTGAAACAATTCAAATATATTATACTATATTAACTATATTATATTATATTATGTTATGTTATATTATATTATATTATATTATATATAAACTATATGAATATAAGATATATAAAACAATGTTTTTCAGATACAGAACATTAGGCAACTCAGGAAGGTAATCCTTGAGGAAAAGACACAGGTTAGCCAAGTCCCACAGCTGCCCTAGCTTATGGCCTAGATGGTCACCAGGCAACAGCACAGGGTTGGGAAGCTTGGACAGAGTCCGGTGGCCTCTGTGAGTAAAGGGTATAGATTTAGGAGTCAGGTGGTGCCAAGGCAAATCCAGAGTGGAGAGGGCTTCACAGATAGAAATCTCTGCATAGGGTTCTCCTCCAGCCTTCAATGAGTACAGACCGGCACACCTAACTCTGGAAAAGAATCACCCCAAACAAGCAGATCAAACAACTCCTAAAAGTTAAAAAAAGGGCAGAATTCACATTCTTCCCAGACAGAAAAGAAAATCTTGTAATTCATGGAGGTACTGGGTAGGGTATTCATATGGGTATTGCCTCAGTATGAGAAAATCTCCACCCTAGAATAAGCACAGCTCTAGTTTTATTTTTTTTTAAGTTTATTTATTTATTTTGAAAGAGAGAGAATGAGTGAGCAGGGGAGGGCAGAGAAAGAGAGAGAGGGAGAGGGAGAGAATCCCAAGCAGGCTCTGCGCTGACAGCACAGAGCCCCACATGGGGCTCGAACTCACAAACTGCGACTTCATGACCTGAGCCGAAACCAAGAGTCGGATGCTTAACTGACTGAGCCACCCAGGGGCCCCAGCACTGCTGTGGTTTTAACTAATAAAGACTAAAAGTAAGCCTCAAAAAGGAACAAACTGCTTAAAAGTAACTTAATTTCTCCCCAGAAAACATCTTAACACATTTACAGAAACACCAAAATATTCAACCCCCACCAAAGTAAAATTCACAATATCTGGCATTCAATAAAAAATCCCGGACTTTCAAAGAAGCAGGAAAATCCAAATCATAGTGAGGAGAAAAATCTATCAGTGGAAACAGATCCAGGTATTACAGCAATGATAGAATTAATAAGAAAGGACACTGAAAAGGGTTCTAAGTATATTCCATATGTTCAAGAATGCATTAAGAATTTTTAAAAAGGTAGAGGAACGCACAAGCATGTTAAATACAGACATGGAAGATATAAAAAGGCACAAATTGAGCATCTAACAACGTTTGAAATGAAAAGCTTACTGGATGGGATTGACACACCAGATTGGACACTGGAAAAGAAAATATTAGTCAAGTGGAAGATACAGGAATACAAACTATCCAAAAGGAAAGGCCCAAAAAATAAATTATAAAAAAGGAAGAATGAACAGATCAGATGAGGTCAGATCAGATCAGGTCAGATCAGATCAGATAAAATAAGCAAGATAAATATCCCTGTCCATCCATCTTCAGGAAAAGTAATGGTGACTTTTACTATGGAGTTAGCCTTCTTGAAGCCATATTCAAATAGGAAACCGTGAACTTACCCAGAGGATTGTTTTAAATCTAAGATAAAGCCAAGAAGGCGCCTGGGTGGTTCAGTTGGTTGAGTGTCTGACTTCGGCTCTGGTCATGATCTCACAGTTCATGCGTTCGAGCCCTACATCAGGCTTGCTACTTTCAGCTCACAGCCCACTTCATAACTACTGTTTATCTCTCTCTCTGTCCCTCAAAAAATTTTTAATGTTTCTTTTTGAGAGACAGAGCATGAGTAGGGGATGGGCAAAGAGAGAGGGAGACACAGAATCCGAAGAAGGCTGAGCTGTCAGCACAGAGACTGACATGGGGCTCGAACTCACAGACTAGTAGATCATGACCTGAGCTAAAGTCATGATCGACTGAACCACCTAGGCGCCCCTAAAAAAAATCTTTTTTTTTTAATAAAAAAAAGTAGGGGCGCCCCTGTGGCTTAGTCAGTTACGCGTCCGACTTTTGCTTAGGTAATGATCTCGCGGTTCATGGGTTCGAGCCCCGCGTCGGGCTCTGTGCTGACTGCCAGCTCAGAGCCTGGAGCCCGTTTCAGAGTCTGTGACTCCCTCTCTCTCTGACCCTCCCCTGCTCATGCTGTCTCTCTCTCTCTCCTAGAAATAAATAAAACATTAAAAAAAATAATAAAATAAAATAAAATAAGAAATAGTCTTATTTCTTATTATTAGGTCAAGTGCTTTAGATATTTCAGGAGAATCTCTGAAATTTCTTGTGTTTACTAGCATAACAATGTGTTTTCATGTCATGTTACATAAATCAAATGTTTTGCATGTCATAAATATACTACATTGCATATTAACTATACTTCTAAGGTAGCTATTTAGGATGTAAGCAGATCTGTTATCTACAGGATTTTCCAATTTTCCCCAAACTTCCTGAAATTCATGGAATGATTGAGGGTACATGACATGATATAGTATTGAGCTGGTACATTTTTTGTAAGCAAGAAAAAAACCTAGCCTTAAAGAGGATCTGATTTATGGCTTAATTCAGTATTCTATACATAGAAAGTCCTCAAAAGAAAAAAAAAAGTCCATGGCTGATTACCTGGCTGAGAGCCTGCATATTTACATGCAGAAGGAAATCCTCTTTCGTGAGACTCATGATCTATTTGCCTTTCCCTTTGGTTAGGAGAAAAAAAAAAATCTGAAACATCAAGGATCATTATATTGTGTAATACTTATCTCTATGCAAGTGTGCATGGAGCCCTTTCGAGGGCCCATGCAGCACTACAGACTACATGCTTAAATGAACATTTTTGCCTTACCCTCAGATTTAGATGAAAATTATTTTAGGACCTTGCTATTTGGTTACATTGCCAAGTGACATTAACAAGTAAAAACGGGGATCAAGCACCCTAGTATTTCCCCTAGAAACCGGTGACGTGTGGTATTATGAGCAGAAGTCCCAACTGGAGCTTAGTACTTTCTAGCACCAGTAATCAGGCTTTCTATTTTCAGTGCCCATGCACTTCAAGTTTAAGAGCAAAAGATCAAATCTGATCCATCAACATTTAACCAATGCTCATTATGCCCATAGATTCGTGAGAGTGTCACAGTCCGGCGCGCTGGTTAGTCTATAAATCTATGAGCTGGAGTTGACACTTTTCTTTTGGTTTTGATCTTAGTGTAAAACTTGTAATATTTTGCCATTATAGGGTGAAAAGGACTGTGACTCACGATTTACAATTCACACCGCTGATATGCTGAATCATCAAAATTTCTGTTTTATTGTATTTCAGAAAGCTTAAAAAATTCTATTTTGGCACAAAAGGACACTATTGGCACATCGTAATGGGACACATGGAAGGTTGTCTGTCCTCTGCCGAAGAGGAAATGTTATGATGTGAACGAGGCCTCCCACTGATTTCACAAGTTACAGACCAACTTGGGAAAGACAAACAAAGAATGCACATGTTCTTTTTGATCAAAGACTTTTGGTTAATGAGACCCTAACTGAGCCAGGGTTGTTGCAAAATTTCAACATGCTTTTAGGATGCCAATACAAATATTAATATAACCACAGAAAACCAACTTCAGTTATGTTCACGTAGAAACGTCAACATTTTTCTCCACTTGTCTTTTTTCCTACTGAACTTTTACTGGAACGTAGGTATCATTAGGACGCTGCCTCTTGACCTCACAGTATTGGGGGAGGTCATCTACGGGACATGATTACCTGTTGACCCATGAGATGGAACCCAGCAACTGGAGGCTTCTTATTCCCTCCCCCGTCCCTGGTATGTGCATTCTATTTGTCTTCTCTGCTCCTAGAAGCTTCCCCAAGGAAGAGACAGTGACATGGCATTGAGACCATTTGGACAATTTACATGTCTGACCTCCGTTAAGGCCTCTACATAAGCTTTCAAGTTTAGCGGACAGATGCGGAGATCTACCGGTCTTGGGGCTGCCCAAAACCATCTCATATGCAAGGCCCCTTGCTTATTAAAACTGCCACTTACCAATCTGAGGTGGCCTGCCACTTTCTTTGGTCTCTCCCTGTGTTCTGTGTACAGGGGTCAGTTTCGGACTACACCTAGGAAGCTCCAGAGAAGTCTGCGAGTCAACACCATTTCAAATACTTCCAAAATTTCTATCAGTGACACTGAAGATTCTACTTTGGTATTCTAGAGAAACTTTCCTAAGTTAAAATGGGAAGTTATATGGGGGGGGGGGGGGGGTGGAACTCAAGTCATGTCTGCCCTAATCATATGTAATTTCTATTAAAATAACTTCTTAAGTCTCCGTATTGTATATTTAATGATTTATTTCAGTATATCCTATTACTTTTGCTCATTAATGCTATAGTTCCAGTATCATCAGAAAGAGAAGTTTCTACTCCCCCAGAAAACATTTTGAGGGAAACATTTTACTAACTATACAATTTTAGAGTGTTCTATTTTTTAATAATCCATTGTTAGTAACATGATAGACATTGCTAATCCTGCGAGCAGATTTTTACAACAAATTAAATCCATTAGAAGCAGTAGAAAATAGCTACTTGTTCATCATTGCAAAAAGAAAGATAAATAAATTAGACTTCATGTAACTAAAAGCATGTTCCTTTTGGGAACTATTTATATATGAACTTTTAAGCAATTTATGCAGCTAAAAGGGTTCATCTGCTACAAGATAAATAAAATGTGAACAAAGAAAGGCATAGAAAATGTCAACTACAATGAAAGGAAAGAGGTACTTTACCAAAATAAGCAAGTGATAGCACAGTGTTCTTAAAAGTAACCCTTTAGGAAAACAGCAATCTGGCTAAGGTAAGAATTCAGAATTGTATTTGTAATTAATTCAGCAGGCTGGCAAGTCTGCTCCACTCCCGTTTCTGCCCTCCTTGTAACGGTACAAAAATAAGCAATGTTGAAAATATAAAACATAGCTACTTAGTTAAGTCAATTAAGGTATTCAGCTGATACATAGATGACCTATGTTACCAGGTGTCATCATAATGTAAGGGAGTGGTATAAAAATGGTAATATTCAATACCACTGGAGCTTTGTTTGATGTTTAAATTATGAGTCTTATTTCTCATGTAAATACACACCTTTGCTTATGAAAATTAAGTTTTTGTGAATTTTAATCCTTACAGCTTTCCCATGAAATCCATCCGGTCATTATTATTCCCATTTCACAGATATGGTTTCCCATGCACTATAACCTCCCTTCAAGCGACAGGTTTTGGGGCAAAGGCTGTGATTTGCCTTCAAATATCCTCATTTTGGTGAATCAGAATCAAGGGGATGGACTTTTTCCCCATCATATTCCCTCTACCTAGAA
This sequence comes from Hyaena hyaena, assembly GCF_003009895.1. Classification (NCBI taxonomy): domain Eukaryota; kingdom Metazoa; phylum Chordata; class Mammalia; order Carnivora; family Hyaenidae; genus Hyaena; species Hyaena hyaena. The sequence continues at coordinate 1,263,548 of NW_024080905.1, read as the reverse complement.
TCCTCTTCATTTGTTAAAACCTTACTCATTTTCTAGGCTTCATTCAGAAATTACCTCTTTTCTGAAAGAGATTCCCCTGAGAGATTTAATTATCCCCACCTCTGTTTCTCACAGTCCTTTATTCATAGCTGTCATAGTAACATTTGTCATACCGTATTACACTTGGTCAGACGCATGTCCATTTCTTCCTGAAGGACTTGGTCTTTATGTCCCTCTTACAGACACAGCCTTTCCAGGGTCTGGTATGAAGTAGCTGTTTGATAATTTTTTTAAAAAAAGAAAACTAAATCAAATGTGTGACCCCAGAGATAAGACCATAGGTAAGAAAAACTGGGTACTGTAACTCCTCATGCTCTTGAAATAGATTCTGTCAGTGAAAGAGGAAAAGGCTTATGGGTACAGTCAGGACATTAATATAAATTATAAAGAGTGATTGAAAAATATAGACAAAGGAGGAAAAGCATTGGCCTAAATCCAACCAACACATTATTACCCAAAGAGAAGGATTTCATTGCTGAAGAATCAAGGGTCTGCTGGAAGTCCTTAAACGCACTCTTGAGGACAGGAAGAAGGATGAGAAGGTGATCACCGACAGCCTGGGGAACGAACCCCAGTGAATACTGGTATTTCAGCTCTTCTCTCCAGGAAGTGTCCTCAAAACTGCACGCCTTTCATTATCAGTCTGGTGAAAGTAGAAATGGCCACTAAAGATACCAACAAGGAAACCATCATGGAGTCCCTATGTCACCACGCCAAATCCTTGGCCAAGAGTCTTCATAGATGATCACATTCGCCTGAAGCAAGTTACAAATCACGGTCCCCATTTGACTGGGAGGGAAACTAAAGATCGGAACAGGTGCAGGGGCGGCTGGGGATGCAAGCTTAGTGGGGAAGCTCTGATCAAACCCGGGTTCAGGGCGCTTCCTCTTCTGCCCGGCAACCGCCGCTTTGACTGTTGGGAATCGCTGTTACTCACCTACCTCATGGTAGGAACACGGTTCCCACCTTAAGACCCTAAGCTTAGGTTCTTTCACATTTGTTGAATTGTAATTTGAGGATTCCCTTCAGATGAAGTTGAAGAATTTGTCTGTATTCTTTGGGCATCTCGTGGAAGCCGCGCTTGGGCAGGTTGTTGTCGTAGTAGTGATGGCTGACGGGCGTGTCCTCCACCGTTCGAGAGAAGGGCCAAAACCCGTAGAGCGTCACGTGCTCACACAGTTCCACGGCCACGCTTGTGATCATCAAGCCAGAGGACAGGCGAAACTCGGTCACACCTTCAGTTCTCCAGAAAAGGGCGAGGTTTCTCAGGTACTTGGGATGGAAAAATATAACCTTTTGTCTTGCGTTAGACTCTTTGAGCGTGTTATACACTTTAAAAGAGGCGACGGTGTTGGCCCTGAAAGAAAACGCCGGCAGAAGGAGGAAGGCGTCTCCGTAGGTTGCAATGTCCTCCAGAAATATTTCTTTCTTTTTCTTTAAGTTTCCATACCTGCCAAATTAAAAAAAATCATCATCCTTATAATCTTCCAAGTAGCAGTTTTGGTTACTTAAAGCTGAAGTGACCACTGGCCAGGCAACTGACCTACTTATAAGAGACAAACAATGGACTCAGGGTCCAAGTACAAGTATAAGGAAGCATCCTGTAAGTATCAAGAGATAAGTCTTCATCTCCCCTTTGAAGAGTCCTTAGGCTTTCATTTAGATTTTCTTTCTTTTTTTAATGTTTATTTATTTTTGAGAGAGAGAGATAGAGGGGTAAGTGGGGAAGGGTCAGAGAGAAAGGGAGACACATAATCTGAAACAGGCTCCAGGCTCTGAGCTGTCAGCACAGAGCCCGACGCAGGGTGTGAACTCACTAACCGTGAGATTGTGACCTGAGCCGAAGTCGGATGCTCAACTGACTGAGCCACCCAGGCGCCCCTCATTTATATTTTCTTACCAGGCTATATCCCCACTGGACACACATTTCTTATGTTATTTTAATTTCCAACTTCTGTAATTTTTTTCTCTAAGTTTGCTTTTTGATGCAGAAACACATCTAAATTAATAATGATTGATGTTTTCTCAAATAGCTCACTCTTAAAATGCCTATACGTTAAAAAAAATTCACTGAGCTGTACTCTTGTTTTTAGTGTATCTTTCTGTGCATGTGATCATACAAATTTCCTCTGAAGAACTTAAAATATCTATATTCATACACACACACCACACATGTTAAATTTTCCCTGTGTATTGTGATAGTTCTTTATGTTTGACCTAAATAATACGTTAGTAAATATACTAATCTGTGTGATTGTCTGTGTTTAGAAAATTAACTTCTGGGATACAGATACGATATTTTTTATCTTAAGATATACTAGAACTATCTGAATATATATTTCTATTGTGTATTTTATTAATAATGATTACTGGTCAATTTTGATGAAAACAACAGAGTCAAGCTATGTATGGAGTTTTTATTAACCAGCAACATTTTGTAGTAATTACACTGTAAAAATGAAATATGGAATTATTTTTTGGTAATAAACTATCCAAAGTAAAAACTTTTTTTTTGGCCAAGTTCTCCTATGGCTCACTCTCTGAAGTTCTAAACAAACCGTTTTATCAAGAAATGGTTCCCAAGATAAAAGAGTAATGCTAAAACTCTGAAAGAAAATTCTCAAAAGTAACTTCACCGTTGTAACAAGAAATGAAGAGATAAATGAGTTTTCACTTGATTACTAATGTTCAGCTTATGACATTAGAAGTACAATTAGTCAGGGGACCCGGCTGGCTCAGTCAGTTGAGCATGTGACTCTTGATCTTGGGGGTTGTAAGTTTCAGCCCCACATTGGTATAGAAATTACTTTTAAAAAAAAAGTAAAATCTTTAAAATAAAAATGGTTTCTGGGGCACCTGGGTGGCTCAGTCAGTTAAATATCCAACTTTGGCTCAGGTCATGATCTCACGGTTCACGAATTGAAGCCCACATCAGCTGCTTCGGATTCTGTGTCTCCCTCTCTCTCTCTGCCCCTTCCCCACTCATACTCTGTTTCTTTCTCTTTCAAAAATAAAGAAACATTAAAAAAATTTTAATAGAAAAGATTTCCTTAAAGAAAAAGTACAATTGGTCATACCTCTTATGAGTTATTACCTTGAGAAAAAGTAAAAACATTATGAATATATTCTTATATCTTTTCCCCAAAAGTCACTCCAGCTGCAGTGCAAGTCTGTTTCAGCAACGAGATTAGTGTTCAGACTAAGAAATGTGTTAAACAATGAAACGAACGTTCTCAAACACTTCTGTATCTTGGAGGTACTTACTTGAGTTTTATGATACTGGGATTTACAGTCACAACATTGGTTTTACTGCCGACGTCTTTACTAACATTTCCTGTAATTGGGGGGAGGTTACACCTGAAATTTGAGAACAAAAAAACCCCCATATTTTCAGAATATAACATAAAAAAAAGCACATGCACACATATGATCACTGTTAGCTTACTGGGGAAAATCGTTTCTATCAAGGGGTTCTGAATTGATCTGATTTCTATTTAAAACTATTTAATAAGTATTGAACTCTTTTATTAAAATTATTATTTCTATTGATTATATTCCCACAGCGGTATGATCACCAATTTACAGATTTTAAAAAGCCAAGGCATCGGGACTAAGGTTACAGAGTCTGCCAAAAGCACACACTGTATTAAAAAAAAACAACAAAATCTCCTGATTCTCATATGGACCGTTTTTCTTGTATCAAATTAGGCTGTTAATAAATAAAACTCTAATGTTCCTATAATGATGTTTTCATCTAAATGTTTTCTTCCTCTTTTGAGTACTAATTTGTCTTTAGTACTCAAAACAAATTAAGAATTGTAATTTTGAGAATTATATTCCTTTCACAAAAAGAAGAAGGTTAGTTATGACTCCCCAAGTATTGCTTATAGAATTTCAAGTAGACCATTTCTTCAAAGCTATTACATACAAAGGAAGGATCTCTGAGTGCCTCCTAAGGAAAGCTGTGTAAAGTTGATGTGCTCTGCGGTGACTGAGGCGGAAATAGTATTCCACACTCTATGAAACAAAATCAGATAAACCATAGACATCTCTCATTGATTGTATATATAAAAAAAGATATATCAGAAAACAATTGTATATGGCACCTTGGGAAAAATGAATATTAACTGCAGATAATAGACCACGGAAATGCCCTCACTAATGGACACCCTGTAGTAACAAATCTACTTTCTAAAACAGTCTCATATTCTTTTGAAAATCAAAGGTGATTTCCAAAATAGCATCAAAGGAGAGACTCCCAGGAGAAATCCTGAGCACTGTCCACATTAAGTAGTACTTGGTAAAACCATTAATCACTCCATTTTTTGTACCTTACATACTTCACTGGGAGCTCCCAATCTTTTGGAAGGAAAAACGAATAATAAGCAGTTTCCATGTTGCTTTTATAAAACTCTGGACACGTATGGCCAAAATCAGTGCAGGCTTAACACTGACATAAATTTTAATGACCCCGACCACATCTAAACCCCCATTTGGCCTTTCAGCCTGGACAGCTAACTTCACAGGGACCTCAGTGTCTGCAACATATATATCTGAGCCTAAGCAAATGCAGACTCATTGTAGAGTTATAAATTAAGTAGTTGTTGAGATCTTTGTATTTTTATTTATTTAAAATTTTTTTTTATTTATTTCTGAGAGAGAGAGACAGCGTGAGCAGGGGAGGGTCAGAAAAACAGGGAGGCACAGAATCTGAAGCAGGCTCCAGGCACTGAGCTGGCTGTCAGTACAGAGCCCGACACGGGGCTTGAACCTACTAACCATGAGATCATAACCTGAGTCGAAGTCAGGCGCTTAACTGACTGAGCCACCCAGGTGCCCCTTAATTTTTTTTTTTTTTTGAACATTTATTCATTCTTGAGAGACAGACAGAGACAGAGTGAGTGGGGAGAAGCAGAGAGAAGACACAGAATTGGAAGCACAGTCCAGGCTCTGAGCTGTCAGCACAGAGCCTGATGCAGGGCTTGAACTCACGGACTGTGAGATCATGACCTGAGCTGAAGTTGGACGCTCAACTGACTGAGCCACCCAGGTGCCCCCTTTGTTTGTATTTTTATAAACTCTAAACCTGTATTTCCTATGTTTGCTATAAGGTAAAATGGCAGTTGGGCATAAACACCCCCACAGATGTTTTGGGAGTTTTGAGTCTATACACAGTCTACTACGAGAAGAATTATATATCTTCATTAAGGCCTTTTCATACTGAGTGCTTTGACAAAATGGCCACATCATTCAGGTACTGGTCATTTTGACATTAATCATGAGGAGCACATTCAGTGACCTGCTGGACTGTCAAATCTATTGTTCTGTCATGACCTTCAGCATAAAAACTTTAAATGAGATTAAAGTGAGGCAGTGGGGTGGGGGTGAGGGGGAGCTACCGACTCAAAATCTTCCTTTTCAGTTGCTAAAAAGGGCAGCATTAAATCAATAAGGATCAAAGGATGCCCTCTGTTGTATGAAATCAGTACCTCTGAAATAGGACGCAACACATTGCGACTTACTTCTTAAAAAGGTGCATTTCAGTTGAAATCCTTCCTCACAGGGATGAATCACCCTTCCGTGGGATTCTGAAAGCGCAGAAACCCTGTAGCCTGGCTTGTTAGCACAGGCACACAGAGAAAACACTTTTGCTTTCTTTTTTGCAAGCTAGCGGGTATTGAGACACAAACACTTTAAAAGACCAGAATTTAGAAGCTCCACTATTTCTTTTGTTTTCTAATTTCAAGCCAGAAAACTAAATAAACAATGGTGTAGCATGGCAATGAAATGTGAAGGTCAGCATTTTCTCAAGTATTATCTAAGAGCAAAACTCTTGACATGCTTTGTTAAAAAAATTTTAAAAATATATAAACAATAATTATCCGGGTGTGTGTATATATCTGTATCTATCTATGTATCTCTCTCTCTCTCCATATATACGTGTATATATATATATGTATATATATATATATTTTTTTATTTTTATTTTTATTTTTATTTTTTTCCCCTTCAGGTGAACCTGGGAACTACTACTCTCGGGAGTCCTTCTCAGGGAGCCATGGTATCCTTACCACACTGAAGGCCCTGAGAAGTCCTGCAGCGAAGGCTCTCTTTCACCATGATCTCAAGCAGAGTTTCTGCAAAGTGGCCATAGCCCAGTTTTCCCCTTCTGGTATTAACATGCTGAGGAAACCATGATCCATTTAACACTTCAGGAAAGGCTATCTAGATCACTTGTACATTTAAGCAACACAGCTCAAAGGTCAAAATTTACACGGAGTACTTTTATACTAGCCCTTTAAGATATCCAACAGATATTTATTTTCAAAGAAAGCAATTTGACAGGTCTTACCTAAAAACGAAGTCGGACTTGTCTATTTCGGCTCCACAAAGAGACTTATTCAGGATTCCCCCATTTCCAACCACGGCACACTGATTGTAAGGGTATTCCATAAAAGGCTGCGACTATCAGGAGAAAGTGAAAAGCTACCATGAAAAAGCTTTAGTTTCAGACCCATAACCATCATGGCTTAATTCGAGTGGCTTAATATTTATACACGCTAAGGGAAGAAAAAAGCGAGGAAAAAAAAAGCAGAAGTAGCAAATACCACAACTGATCAACTTATGACTTATAATAAAATATTGTATAAACCTATACTATACCTTTCATTTCTCTTGAGAGAAATATACAGTGTTTCCAATACAATATAATGTAATAATATAAAATATAATACATTTATGAAATGTAACTTCATGTATATACAGTGCATCAAATAAAATATAATGTAATAATATAGAATATAATACATTTGTTTGTAAAATGTAACTTCATGTATTTTATACTGCGTCATTAAGGAAATAACATTAGAACGGCAAAATCCCACATTGAGCCTTTCCGACAAACAGGAACGTTTTCAGCCATACAGAGGAAATAAAGCAATTAGCAAGTATCATTAAATCCTCTATTCTCAGGCATAAAATTAATAGCTAATTTAGCGGAAGCTTTCCGTGTTTCTTAAATAGTTAGACCTTCAGGCTCAGTGATGACATGAGATTTATGCCTGCCATCTCTCTGCAAATGACCAGCCACGGTCTTCAGGGAGGCCTACTAACTCTGTGCTGACATATTTCAAGTTAATTTCCAAGGCCTGAATCTTTTATATTTCCTCCAAGGACCGGACTTGCCTACCCCCAAAGGTTCCCTCTTTTACCAAATCCTTCCCAGTTTGAAATATGGTGTCTCGATTCAACAGCGCACTTTCCCTTTCTTGGTCACTTTCCCTGAAATAACGATGTGACCTTGGGCAACACAGAGGATTCCAGCTCAGACTCCACAGTGACATGGTCCTGATTCACCTGTTCTGTCTTTAGAATTCAGCTGGAGGTCCTCAAGGGCACAGAGGGTGTTTCTGACTCTTAGCTGCCCCTCATCTTTCACTGTAGACCTTGAATAACTCAAGGTACACGGAGATTTTATAGTAAATGCCGGCTGGCTCAGTGGCCTGCCCTGGTACCGCCTCCAGCCTTGTGCTGACGCCCACCTGTACCCGCCTGTGGGGCCACCTGGTAAGCATTCAGGAACTGTGTAAACTGTTGTTAAACCACGGGTAAATCTGGGGTGCCTGGGCGGCTTAGTCTGTTGAGCATCTGACTTGATTTCAGCTCAGGTCATGATCCCAAGGTTGCAGGATTGAACCCATGTCGGGCTTCACGAGTGTGGAAGAGCTTGCTTAAGATTTTCTTTCTCTCTCTCTCACCCTCTGCTCATCTCCCCTACTCACTTACTCTAGAAAAGAAATAAAATACTACTACTACTACACATTGGTAAATTTAAATCAGCCACAGTGAGGGGTACTTACACCACCCAAATCAGCCAGCGCTACAAATCAGGGCCCCCAACTGCCCCAAACCGGTTTACCGGTACCAATGGCAATGCCTCAGGGCCACTGTGCTTCTGAGAAGCCCAAAGGAACCCCTGAATCCCTATGACTGTTTTGCGCTCCTGACGTTCCATTCGGGAGCTGCCAAACAGGCAAAGAAAACCCTGGTTCAGTACTAGGTTTGTCTCTGACAATTAAAAATCAGATGGTGTGTATCATACAAGAGACATCATTCCAAGTGCAAAACTTACTAACACGGGTAATACATACAATAACCTCATGAGCATTTTACAGATGGGAAAAAAAGGCAGGGGTTTCAGTAATGGCTAGCAGGTGCCAGAGCTGGGATTCAAACCCCTGAAGGAGCCCATGCTCTCATTCACTACGCATTATACAGCTTCTCATAGTCAACGAACAAAATGTTAATTTAATTATGTGCCTTATTCCTCTTTGTAGCTGCAAGGCCCGGCAGCACCTGGTTCTTAAATTAATGGTTCCCAAATACCAGAGGTTATTTCAAATCCACTGTGCTTCTAGCTCAAGATGTCTTCCAACTGTGTTTGCTAAACAGCACCACAATAAACTCTGAATTTTATAGATTGGGTGGGATGCAAATATGCTCTAAATGGCACAACAGAAGAGATTACTGAAGGGAACATCTCCAATTAAGCACTCAAACTAGTGAATGTTTTTCTCTGGCTTCTTGGTCAACTGGGTGAAAAGGCCCTTATGCTCTGGGATCTCACGTTTGGTGCGAGTTCACCTGAATTACAAACACCAATGTTTCTTAAAATAAAGCTCAGAAGAAAATGGAAAATTTGTGCCACGCTGAGCGATGCCTGCTCATTGCTCACTTCGGTCAAAAACCGACTTCGTTGTTTTCTTTTGAAATAACTTAGCAGAAGTTTGGAGGAAATGACTTCACAACATTCATCAAAAGTAGCTATTGTCATCGGCTTGCTCTGTGCCCCACAGTCTTACAGAGCGCGGTGTGGCAGAGGGGAGCCCCGGGGGGTGGTGCAGGAAGCAGGGTGAGGAGGAGGTCAGCTCCCTCACATGCCTCATCCACAGAAAAGGAGTGGCGTAGCTTTGCAATTGTTATTGTACTGACTTCAGAATTTCCCCTCCTCTGATTCTGTAAAATCAGTGTAAATTTGGAAAATGGATGCTGTTGTTAACGGCATACAGAATTATCAAGTCTCGGTTAAGTTATTCTTTTCAAGGTGCCAATTAGAAGCAAAAAAATACCTGCTGCTTCTCTGTTCTCGTCAGTCTACAGCAAAGAAAACACTAGGGAAAAAACGCAGAGGTGAAAGAGTCACTCACTGTGAAACTCTCCCAGGCCCTCCTTGATAAGGGATATGAATGCTTCACTTATTTTCTTTTTGATTATTGGTAATTTCAGTGGATCATGAGGGCATTTTTAGAAATGCTTTATGAGTTTTTTTGATCCCCCTTTCCTCCCAGAAAATGTGCAATATTTATTCTCTATCATTTGCTATTCAGTTCTCGATCAGCCCCAGCATATTTGTCTTCCTTTGAATTGTAATATTAAAAGAAAAAATGGAAGAACTTGCATGATCGATAAATTAGTTGTTAGAGATCCAAGGTCTAACAAAAGGGAATTAATGGTAAGAACTGAATATTCTACAGTTGGTAAAGTCATCCCATGTTTGACCATAGTGCCTTAGCTTAATTGCTTTTCATCACATCATGAAAGATGCCCGAGAGTGTGTGTTTATAAGCCACAGGATTCTCTTCAGGACAAAAATTTTCCCCAAGTTCAGATTTATATTCAAGAAGTTTCTTCTTGTATTCTTGTAATGACACTGTGTTGTTACTCACTAGTTTATTCAGTGACTACACAACAAATGCACATATACGCACTGGGGAATGTTCTAGAGCTTGGGATACATCGATGAACACACCACCCAGAAGTCCCTGTCTTGTGAGCTTACTCAAATTCTTAACATATTTACTTCCCAAAGATTAGCCACATAAACCTGCAGTTCTTTGTGGACAAAGCGATTCAGTCACCAAAACTGACAACTGGGTGAATCTCATTCCAGGTGAAAAATGGTCCTCTTCCCAAGCCCCAGTAATTGCTGTGCAGGAAGCCCGAGGACCTCATCTCATTCAAGGATGAGTCATGAAGACTCAAGGACTCGGAGAACTTACATTTTAAGATATAAATATATTCCCCACAGAGCTACTTACATTCAAAATTGCCTTTTTATTTATTTATTTTTTAGAGAGACTGAGCGAGCATGAGCAGGGGAGGGGCAGAGAGAGAAAGAGAGGGAACCTCAAGCAGGCTCCACACTCAGTGCAGAGATCAGTGCAGGGCTCCATCCCACGACCCTGGGATCATGACCTGAGTTCATATCCAGACTTGGACGCTCAACCGACTGAGCCACCCAGGCTGCCCCCCAAAACTGCTTTTTTAAAATGGACTGCTACAAACATCCTACACAACTAAACCACATATGGTATTTTCATTCTAAGTTAGGTCCCCCATTTGTGTTAAGTTTACAGTGTAAAGTGAGAGGAGAGTCCTCTGCAATGGTGACACAAATAAACCACAACAAACCCCCTACTCACCGCTGGAAACATATTAAAAATGTTCTCTCTAATCAGGATTTCATTTTTGCTTTCCACCTCGTAACTCATGTTGGTCCCGGCTGGAGTGTTATTCTGAGAAACAATGAAGTTTTGGGCAGCATCACAACAGGAGGCAAGCTTTGCTCTGCAAAGGAGAAGAAAAAGTGAAGCAAGGAATAAGATTTAAAAAACCCGGAAATAGAGGCTGCAATGGAAAATGCAAGAGGCTTTGGCCACATTGACTCTCAGAAAGAAATCATTCATCCAGATGACATTTTCATCTCGTTGCATCTTAACTGGCCTGGATAGTGAAATGGTTACCTGGCAGGAAAAACGGGCAAAGAACGTTAAACAGACACTCAGGTAGGGCCCTCTCACCAGCAGAAAATACTCGTTAACATAATGGTTCACATATACAACTGTCTGCCTGATGATCACGTTGTAACATGAAAGAGAAAAATGACAAGGATATATTGTAATTATTTTCTAATAATTATAAAGTACGGAAACTAAGTTAAGAACAGTGTTACAGTCACCAAAGTAATCATGTAGTCCTTGATTAGGAAACAAGTCCAATGAACAGTAGAATCATTAAATGCAGTGATTTGTTTCTAGCTTTAGTGGTTTAATTCACAAGCACAAAGTATTTATATTTAAGGTGTACAAAGTCATGTTTTGGTATGTTTATACATTGTGGAACAGTCCCTACTACAAGCTAACTGATGTACTCATCATCTCACATGGTTGTCATTTTCTTTCACCCCCTTTTTTTTCGTGGTGAGAACAGTTAAGATTTACCCCTTTAGCACATTTCAAGCATACAATATAATATTACTATCCACAGTCACACTGCTGTAAAGTAACACAGTGAATTTCGAAGTGAACTTAAAATTGCCATTCCTTATAGAAAGCCTAGAAAAATATAATTTATTTTTTTCAACTTTTTAAATGTTTATTCATTTTTGAGAGAGAGAGAGAGACAGAGTGTGAGTGGGAGAGGGGCAGACAGAGAGGGAGACACAGAATCCGAAGCAGGCTCCAGGCTCTGAGCTGTCAGCACAGAGCCCGACGTGGGGCTCGAACCCACAGACTGTGAGATTGTGACCTGAGCCGAGGTCAGATGCCTAACCGACTGAGCTACCCAGGCGCCCCAAGAAAAATGTAATTTAATACCAACCGGTGTTTAAATCTTACGTGGAGAGAAAACATTATTAATAGAATGTAGGCCCAGTCAGGTCCTTCTAGGGATCCCCTAGTTTGCCCCCAACCTCTGGCAGGTCAATCTAGATCCACTCACAATTTATAGTTTGTTTCCATAATTCTCCAGGGATGCACGGTCCACAGCATCACCTGGTAATTATTCCAGAGTCTAATCAACCTTGATGTCAAGAGATTCTTCCATTTGCACAACTCCACTATCTCTCAACTTAAATCCATTCCCCTTGTTAGTTTTCATAGAATCTCTCTGTGGAAACACTTCATGTAATTGAAAATGGTAATAATCAAGCCAAACTGAACCTTTTCGATCTTGAAGCCTTTAGAGAAGTTTCTCTTTTCTCTCAGATCTTCCTCCTAGGGCCACTTTTTCATTATTTTAGTCATCTTGTTCCTCTTTAAACCTTTACTTATTTCTCCGAATTATTTAAAAATATGTATCAAACAGACTCTTAAGGACAGAGAACAAACTGAGGGTTGGCGGATGGGAGGTGGGTGGGGATGGGTTAAATAAGTGACGGGGATTACAGAGGGCACTTGTGATGAGCACTAGGTGTTGTATATAAGTGATGAATCACAAAATCCTACTACTGAAACTAATATTACACTCTATGTTAACTGAAATTTAAATAAAAATTTAGAAAAGGAAAAAAAATACATAGCAAAGTGGGATTCAATCCTAGCGCAAGGACAGTGAATATTCAGTGAAAAGGGCTGATTGTGGTCGCTGCTGATACCCGAGATTCATAACTGGTCCTTCCCCATTGATGGGGTTTTTGTCCGGAAGGGTATTCTTTTGCACATGTTCCTACTGAATTTTGTCCTTCTGACAAAATACACTGCTCGAACACGTCACGGTCATTGTTGAATTATATTCCAGTCTTCTTGAATTTCAATAGTTCTCAGGGTGTAAAAAATCAGTGCTGTGATATGATTTATACCCTGAAATCAATATTTTCAACAATACTTATCAGTTCATTTATATTATATAAATAGCACATTCATCTTCATCGAGTCCTATCACCTGCTTATCATCCCTCTGCGGATTTCAGAATCTATCATCTCTTAAAGATAGTTCATGGAGGGGCGCCTGGGTGGCTCAGTCAGTTAAGCGTCCGACTTCAGCTCAGGTCATGATCTCACGGTTCATGGGTTCGAGCCCCGCATCGGGCTCTGTGCTGACAGCTAGCTCAGAGCCTGGAGTCTGTTGTCGGATTCTGTGTCTCCCTCTGTCTCTGACCCTCCCCCGCTGACACTCTGTGTCTCTCTCTCTCTCTCAAAAATAAATAAACATTTAAAAAAAGATAGTTCATGGAGATTAACAAAAGGAAAAATTGAAAATGAAATGTGTAGTCAAAAGCATGATGCTAAGTAGTTTTTAACTTTAAACTTAATATCATAACAATTCATATTGTGAATTCAGAAATTCTTATGTGTTTATTATTTTAAATGTCTCTTTTATGCAGCATTTGAGCAAAGGCGATGGAATAAATTCCCATTTACCTTTAACAAGTAGCTTAACTTCTCTAAGGATACTCAGTGCTTAAAAGAATATTGCAGGGCACCTGGGTGTCTCAGTTGGTTAGTCCGACTTCAGCTCAGATCAAGATCTTGCAGGTCCTGAGTTCGAGCCCCACATCGGGCTCTGTGCTGACAGCCCAGAGCCTGGAGCCTGCTTCAGATTCTGTCTCTCTCTCGGTCTCTCTGCTCCTCCCCCATTCACGCCCTGACTCTCTATCCTTCAAAAATAAAACATTTTAAAAAAAGAATATTGATTGCATCACCAAAAAACACTAACCATTACAACCTTTGTGTTTTTTTATACTAAGTTTTTTTCTCAAATTGTATTTTTAACATTGTATTATAGAATTTTCAAACCTATAGGAAAATGCAAAGGATTGGTCAATGAGTACCTGAACAACCACCAGCTAGATTGTACAATTCACTTTTTGCATTTGCCTTATTGCATAATTACTGTGCATCCATCAATCCATTTTTGTTGTTATGGATTGTTATCACAATTCCAAGTCAAATACAGATATCGGTCCCTTCACTGCTAAACACCTCAACACTTATATCATTATTTTGTTTACATTTGTGGGTAAAATTTACATACAATAAAATCATAAGCAACACCCCTGTAACCCAACTCCTCTCAAAATACAGACTATTGCCTACCCTCTAGAGAATTCCCTCATATCCTTCCCAGCCTGTCTCCAGCTCTCACCCATCTCCAGGTAAGCACTTTTGTCATTAAAGTTTGGATCAAAGATGAGTTTGCCAGGGTACCTAGGTGGTGCAGTCGGTTGAGCGTCCAACTTCGGCTCAGGTCATGTTCTCATAGTTTGTGAGTTCGAGCCCCACGTTGGGCTCTGTGCTGACAACTCAGAGCCTTGAGCCTGCTTTGGATTTTGTGTCTCCCTCTCTCTCTGCCCCTCGCCCACCCTCGCTCTCTCTCTCAAAAGTAAGTAAACATTAAAAAAAAGATTAGTTTGCCTGTTCTAGAATCCATATCAACAGAATCATACAGTGCATATGCTTTTGCGTAAGACTTCCTTCTCTCAGTATAAATGCTCTTACAATCCATCTACACGGCTGTGTGTATCAGCAACTTATTCTTTGTCATTGCTGGAGTACTGTTATTCCACTGTATGGACATGCCAGAATTGGTTCAGCCATTGCCTTTGTGCTTAAAAAAAAAATCACTATCAAAAATCAATCACTATCAAAAATCACCTTATCACTCATAAAAACCTCCCAGGAAAAATATCAGAATAATTATCCTTCATTTCATTTCTGAAGCTGGTCTTCACTGGCCAATGGGATTTTGTAAGGCTTTATATTCAGTGGCAGAGTTATAAATGTATGTTGTCACTTCCCGGCTCATCCATGTGGTAGAGAGCCCTGTAGTAGCCAGGGTCAGTATTAAGTCGAGGTACATATAGCAAACAGAACAAAATGGAATTTTCTCTCTGCTTTCCCATGTCACATCATCCCTAAACAGGGTCACTTCTGGTCTCTGGAGACTCTAAAGTCAAGTAGGTGATGTTCACAATAATGAACAATTTCCCCCTTATTGTATAAAAAGAGCAGGAAACACTTAAAGCACGGACACTGTCGGTATTAACTCGATGTGACGGTTAACTTGATGTGTCGGTTTGGGCCGAGGCAACGCCTAGATACTGAGGAAACACTGTTTCTGGGTCAGTCAGTGAGGGTGCGTCTGGAAGAGCCGAGCATCTGAAGTGCTGATTTGAGGAAAGAAGACCACCCTGCCCCCTGTATGTGGGCATCATTCAATCTGTCTATGGCCCGAGCACATCAATAGACGGAAGAAGGTAAATCTACTCTCAGACTGAGCTAGGCTGTCCATTTTCTCCTGTCATTAGACATTGGTGTCCATCTTCTCTCTGTGATAAATATGTACCGAAAAATGTGCAAGTGGCTTTTAAACTGGATGATGGGAAGAGTTTTTAGGCGCACGCTAGAAAAGGCCTAGACTGCCATGAACCGAACTGTAAAGGTGATTCTGTTAAGAGCTCAGGAAGAAAAGAGTTCTGTAGAGAAGACTTCCATCTTCTTAGAAGAGTGAGAAGCAGAACACTGGAAGATAAAGGGATGTTACCTCAAGGCTGCTCTGATGAGGTCTCAGATGGAAATGAGGGACATGTTATTATGAGAGGACAATGGAAAAGAGGTAGTCCTTGTTATAAAGTGGCAAAGCACTTGGCTTTGAATTGTGTTTCAGCTCCAATGTTTTGTGGAAGGTAGATGCTCAAACTGGATATTTAACTGAGGAGGCTTCTAAGCAAAATATTGAAAAACCAGCTTAGTTCCTCCACTGCTTATCACAACATGCAAGAAGAAAGAGATGATCTGGAGACCGAACTATTCACCAAGAGAGAAGCAGGACTTATAGATCTGGAAAATTCTCAGCCTATCCACATTGCAACAGGATGAGAAAGCATGTTCAGGAGAGAGCACTAAGAGTGTGGCCAAGAATCTGTTTGATAAGGAGATTACTATGGGTGTGAACCAGACTTAATCAACCACCCAGCAGGAAACCTACCGCTTTGAACCGAAGAGGAGGGACACAGCAAGGAGCAAAAAAGGCTGTCGGAGTGAGAATTTACTGGATGGGACCACAGCGCTACTTGGCTGCAAACATGCGCTATTCTTCAAGATCAGGGAAGAATGACCCCAAAGTTGATTCAGGGTATCAGGGATGCACCCTTGGTTTCAAGAAGGGACACCCTCTGCTCAAAGCTGAGGGGGTGGGGCCACCTGCAGACCCATCCCTGCCCGCAGAGCTGGGGACAGGACTCCAACCCAGTGCGCCTGGCGGTCAGAGGCTCCAGCCAGAGGATTACCTTGAGCCTGAGAGTTCCGGAAGTTTGTCTTGCTAAGTACTGTACCTGCTTGGGACCTGTCATTCTCTCCTTTTCTAGTTCCCCTTTAGGAATGGGAATGGCTATCCTAGGCCTTATTTTGAAACACATGCCTCGTCTGGTTTCATACATTCAAAGCTGGAGAGGAATTCTGCTTCAGGACTAACTGTGCCTCGGGCCCACTCATACCTCATTTAGAGGATATTTAGATGACCCTTTGGACTTCAGAGTTGATGCTGGAACCAGTTAAAGACTTTGGGAGCTGCTGGGATGGAATGGATGCATTGTGCAGATGAGAAGGACATGAATTTGGGGGACTGTGGGGAATACATTATGGACTAAACATATGTGTCCTCCCATAGACAAACTACGGCCACGTGATGGGGTCAGGAGGTGGGGCTTGTGGGACGTGATTAGGATTAAGTGAGGTCGCAAGAGTGGAGCCCTAATGATGGATTAGCGCCCTTAAAGAGTCCTCAGAGAGCCCACTTGCCCTCTCTGCTCTTCGCCACGTGAGGCACAACAAGAAGGCTCAGTCTGCAACCTGGAAGAGGGCCCTCACCAGAACTTGACCACGCTGGCCCTGACCTCGGACTTCCAGCCTCCACAACCATGAGAAATCAATGCCTGCTGTTTATTAGCCAGCGAGACTATGGAGCGTTGTTATAACAGCCACAACTGACTAAGACACTAGGCAAAAGCTCTTTACCATGACACCTAAATTGTCTACACTGTGTAGTTTCATGTTCCATGAGAACAAATGTCCAACAAGACCAATAGGCACAAACCAGATACCTGGAAAGCACCGTACACTTGCCAGAGCATTTGTACATCTGCTTATGTCATCTGATTCCCATGGCAAACAGGGAAACAGAAAAGATCATTCTCATTTCAGAGATGAGAAAACTGGAGTTGAGAGAGGTTAAGTGACTTGACCAAGGCACCCGGGTTGTAAATGACCCCAACCTAAGTCCTCTGACATTCTATTCTCTGTAGTTTACACTGGAGTATAATTGGGGTAATAATCTCATTTGAGTTTCTTCCTTGAGGATGCTTCCCATGATGGCACTACCATAAGCTCACTGAAAACCTGCCCATTTACAGCTCAAAGGTGGCAAGAAATTTACATATAAATACTTCAATCCTATATATAACTGAGACACTCAAGGCTCTTGATTTATATGACATACAGGGTCTCCCTGGGAATCAAGGTTAAAGCGTCCAGCCAATGTGCTCCAGTGTTAAAGGGAAAAGAAACCCCCAGCTTGATGATGATCTAAGGCTTGCTGTATCATACCTTCAAGCAACTTCCTCTACACATTCTGGTTTCAAAAAGCAAAGATTAGGGGCACCTGGTTGGCTCAGTCATTAAGTGACAGACTCTTGGTTTCAGCTCAGATCATGATCTCATAGTTGGTGGGATTGAGCCCCATGTCAGGCTCTGTGCTGTGTGTGGAGCCTGCTTGAGGTTCTCTATCTCTGTGTCTCTGCCCCTCCTCCCCTCAAAAATAAATAAGTGAACTTAAAAAAAAGAAGCAAAGATTACTCCCCTCCATGCCCAGGAAAGAACAGAGACCCTTTGAACTCCATGGAGTTCCAGAACTGAAAGAATTTATATACTTTCCAAAGGGCTTCCTTCTGAAGATGTTGGTCCTGAAAGAATTGGCCTTAACACTTGTAGCCTAAACCTAAAAAGACAGTGTCTGAAAATGTGCAGATCATCTTCGTATCACATTTGGTCCAGAGGCTATACTTCTGAGAAGGGGATCTTTCTTAAAACGGCAGAAATTCCTTTTTCTTTTACACGGCCGGGGCTGAGTGTTTCCTTAGTTTTTATTTTGTATTTTCTGTTTTGTGTTTTTCTATCTGTTTTGGGTCTCAGGTCAGAATCCTTCTTCAGTTCTAAATGGGATGCTTCCTGGATTTCCATGAAATGTTAATGAGTGCCTGAGGCTTCAAGTGTGAAGGGCTCTGGAGTACACTCTGAATACTAACAATCTAACCGCCCCAGCTCAGAGCTCACAGGCGTCTCTTCTGTTTATCAGACTCCCTAAAACTCCTTAATAAGACGTGGGACAGTCAGGGTGAGGCAGAGGGTGCGGGCACTTGCTAAGCGTTAATAAATAGCTACCTTCTTCTGAGACCCTTTCTCTAAGGCTCTAACGAGGATCGAGGAAAGGGAGTTTTACAACTTATGTGGCTGCACACCTCCAGGGACTTATTCATCATCCTAATCAGTTCTAAACCAGTCACATTTCTTTTCCTTCACCAAAATCACAATCTGCTGGGACTGAACCATACCCCAAGTCACTGCCTCTTTCTTATTGATGTCCCCACCCCTTCCCCCTGCCCCTTGGTTGTTGTTTTTTGGTTTTTGGTTTTTTTGGCCTTTCTTCTAGGTCTACTCTACATTCCATAATTCACCAATTCACGACTCATAAAAATATCAAACACTGCGTGCATTCTCACTAGGTGCTAAATATTTCCCATATATTCTCTCATGAAGCCCCACAGCAACCCTACAAAATAAGTAGAGATGTCACTTACTTTACAGTTGAGGACAACCCAGGCTTCTAAAAGGTACAGAGGTCACACATCACGCAAAATATGTCACTTACTTTACAGCTGAGGACAACCCAGGCTTATAAAAGGTACGGAGGTCACACATCACACACTCATCCATACGTATTTAGCACTGGGGTAGTCATTGAGCCCTTAGAGATCCACCGTCTACGCATGGTTGAATAAATCAAGCACTGTCTCTGTCCTAATGGTATTTATGGTCTAGTAAGGAAGAAAACAAACAGCTCTTCAAGGACTCACGTGAAGGGTGGCAGTTATGACACCTACCCTCAAATACACAGCTTTGGTACATTGATTATTTTGAGCCCCAGGCACTTGAAAAGCAGCAAATGCATGAAGATTTCTTTGAATTCCCCTTATCTGCCTCAAGGGGCTCAAGAGTCATAAATCCCCTGCTCGGCAGTCCCACCAGAGGGGGGAGATGGATTCTTACCACAGGAGAGGACACGAGTCGGCATCACACTCTGACTTTGTTGTGAACTATCACACCTCTCAACCGGTCTCCTAAGGGCCCTCATCTTTCCTAAAAGCCACTGGCTCTCCCCTAAGAGGCCTACCTCCCCCTCCCCGTTCCTCATGAGAATGGGATCTGGGCCTGAATTTGAAGTTGCCTCAGGGAGATACTCGGGTGTCGCCCATGGGGGTCTACATGTCCATAAAGTTCTGTTTGTTTTTCTCATTCATTTCTTCTTCATTATAGGGGTCTCAGCCAAGAACTCAGAAGGGTAGAGGAAAGTTCTTTTCCTCCCCAGAAATTGTAAAACAGTAAGTGGCAAAGCCAAGATCCAAACTCACAACTCAAAGCCTTACATAGAAAGCCCTGCCTCAGTCAACGCCCTACAAAGCACCATGATGTGCAATGCTTCCTACCAAGGAACTGGGGGGCATTAAGTAAAAAGTGCTGGTTTGAACCACCATATCTTACTATCCAATAGATTTTTCTAGAACCCTCAAGTTCATAATTGAAAGTCATTGTCAAAAAAGGGTAAGAGAGCACTGTGGGCAAAAGGGTCTCTGTATCCTGTAACTATCGGTATCACATGATGTGACACCCGGCCCAGTCCCCACGCACCTCATTGTGCTCTTGTGGCCGCGCTGGGCTCTGTGTGAGCCTGGCTGTGCAGCACTGTGGTGTGGGGGCATGGGGAATGTGGGAGAAAAAGAATAATTTGGAACTGGGGTGCCTAGGTGGCTCAATCAGTTAAGCGTCCAACTCTAGATTTCGGCTCAGGTCATGATCTCATGGTTCATGAGTTCGAGTCCTGCATCAGGCTCTGCACTGATTGAGAGAGATTCTCTCTCCCCTCCTCTCTCTGCCCCTTCAGCACTCTCTCTCTCTCAAAATAAATAAATAAACTTTAAAAAAGAAAGAAGAATTTGTATGAGAGACTGAGAATAAGTCGTCCGTCCCTGGTCAGAAGTCTTTGAGGAACGACTAAGATTTCCATTCGGGTTTTAAATGGACCTGGGATAAGAGCAGCGCGGAGTGGCTTTACTAACATTCAAATGTGATGCAAACAACATAGTTAAAAGAAAAGAGGCCACAAAAAGAGGGGAGAGACATGCCGTCCTCTGTGATGCTCAAACCACACTCGGAGGGCTTGGGTCTGCTGTGTAAACTCTGCTTTCAAAGGCATGTTGAGAAGCCAGGGCCCCCATCTGCTGGTGGAAGAACTGAGATTCGTGACAGTTAAACACAAAACAAACAACGTCCAGAATGCAGAAGGACAGTGGCAGTGGGATATAATAGCTGCCTGCAAATATTATACACATCCAGAAGGAATTAGATTTAACTTGTGCAAGGCGCCTGGGTGGCTCAGTCGGTTAAGCGCTAATTTCGGCTCAGGTCATGATCTCACGGTTCATGAGTTCAAGCCCTGCATCAGGCTCTGTGCTGACAGCTTGGAGCGTGGAGCCTGCTTTGGATTCTGTGTCTCCTTTTCTCTCTGCCCCTCTCCTGCTCACACTCTGTCTCTCTCTCTCAAAAATAAATAAACATTTTTAAAAAATTTAGATTTAACTTGTGCGAGCATAAGATCCAGAATTGGGACCCATGCACAGAACAAGTGAGTACATATTCGCTGGGCTGTCATCAGGGGATGGTCATGAGGATCAGAACTTACAACTTAGCACAAATATGAGTCAAGTATGGATGGGCCCTGGCCTCTGGGACCTTATGTACATTAAGAGACAGACACAAAGCGTAACTGGTATTTCAGTGTCATTGCAGTATCACAAGGGCTGGCATAGGATGAGGTGATAAGTAAGCAGAGGAAAGGCAGTGCAGACAAGCTGGGGAAAGGGGTACATTGTGCGAAGGTGTTAGTACAGTGCTCAGTACCCAGGAGACGTGGGAAAATATCTGTTCAATGAGTGAATGGACTTGTGTTTCAGAGGATGGACAGCAGTGGAGGGAAGGCCTGATGGGAAGGCCCACTGGCGGGGCCTATGACTTGAGTTCATGTAACTAAAGATTACAAGGGCCTCCATTAAGCAAGTGCTTTTGGGTGGAAAGGGTAGGGGTGGGGGAAGATGCACGATCTACTTAATGGGTGGAAGAACATGGGTGAGGGACAGACAAAGATGGCCAGGAGAGAAGATGATGGCTCCACAGGAAATTATTGCCAAACTCAATGTCATGAAAATTTTCCCCCATGTTTTCTTCTAAGAGTTTAATGGTTTTTGTCCTTAAGTTTAGGTCTTTGATCATTTTGTGTTAATTCTTGTATATGATGTGAGGAAGGGGTCCAACTTTATTCTTTGCATGTGGTTATTTTCTATACCACTGTTTGAACAGACTGTCCTTTCTCCACTGAATGGTCTTGGTAAAAACCAATTGGCCATATGAGGGAGGCTTATTTCTAGTCTATTCTGTTTTCTCTATGGCTATCCTGATGCTGGTGACAAAGTAAATGTGTTTTATACATAACATTTAATCCCCATAATATTCTTTTGAAGTAGGCGTTCTTAGTTTCATTTTAAAATTGAAGAAACCACCTCAGCAAAATTAATTCCCCGGAGGAATCACAGCTAATAACTGGGAGACTAAAATTTAAACTCAACCAATTCCAAACACTGTAAATGAAATCAAGTTCTTAGAAAGAAATTTCTCCCTGGAGAATTGAACCCAGACAGTTAAGAGCACTGAAACAAAATAAACTTACAACTCTGCAAAGTTGAAACTCTTAAAAAGAGGTGATGTTCCCCAGTGGAATTCCTTCATTTCACTAATATTTGTCAAGAGCAATTCTGTGGTCCAGGCACCATGCTCGACCCTGGGAACAGAGGGAGGAATGAAGAGACTCTGTCCCCCTCCTTCATATCGTACATGAGGAAGTGCATTTTCTAAAAGAGGCAGGAAATGGAGGAAGGCTTCCCAGCAAAGCAGTAAAGGTGGTTAACAATTTGTTAACTATGTTCAAGAGGATGAAGCCAATGGAACACTGGGAATCTCTCTTGTATGAAGCATCACTGAACCACGTAGCATGAAAATCACCCAGAGGCTGTAGGAGCCAGGAACAATAGAAATAATGTGTTCCTAAGCTTCTATGTTTTTGAAGAATAGAAAACGATTTAACTAATTCAGAAAATATTTTCCAGCTTTCAGTTTTTACATGAGGCGTAATTGCAAGGAAAAGGAGAAAGGCAAGAGAGAAAGAACACAGCAAAACAGTAGAGAAACTAAGAAAATAAAAAGAGACACGTAAAAGTGACACACAGAGAGGAAGAAAACTCTGAGAAAAGCAGAGGGGATGAAGACAGAGGCGAGAGACAGTCACACACACTATGACCAGGACAGAGAGACCCATCAGAGAGAGAAATGTAAACATTCACATGATCTCAGGGAAACACAGGTTTACGTGGACAGAACGCTCAACAGAAAGGGGCCAGAAAAAGGGCCAAGAAACAGGGGTCCCACTAGGGACACTGAAAGCAAAACCCGTGAGCCTGAGGCCCAAGCACATTTGTGTAGGCACCTTCACAATAAACACACGCGTGGCTCCTAGGAGGTCCCAGACATTCTCCTAAGCCGTGGACACAGTCACTTAGTCCATTTTCATCACCCACAGTTGTAATCCCCGTTTTCCAGATGCGGAAGGTGATACACAGGCTAAGTTTTTTGTCTGAGGTCACACAACCAGGACTCAGATTTGAAGCCCAGTCAACATCTGTGTGTTCTTAACCACTGCCCTACACTTCCCCTAAATGTTTATGCTTCACAGATCAACACCACATCAAAGACAACATCAACACAACATCAGAGATACCCAGAGGGAGAAACAGTCACTGACATAAGACCCATAGATAAACACATTGACCATCATGGGAAGATACCGGCATTTTGAGACATTTTGTCAATTGTGATTAAGTATTTAAGCTGTGCTGAATCCTCATAACTACATGCGTAAGACATTAAAATAAGAGAGTAGAACAGTATTCAAATCCTTCCGTTGGGGGCCAGCCCAAACGGATACAGGTTAAAAGGCGAAGGGTTGGGAACTGGCATTCATTCACAGGGTCAAGGCCAAGGCTGAAGATTCTTGTCCAGGTAGGAATTTTCTTGGGGCTGGGAATGAAGACAGAGCTCCTGACAAAAAGACAGGGTCTGACACTGAGGAGAACAGATAGGAACGCCAAGCACTAAGAGGGTAGAGTCATGAATCGAGTTTAGTGGCATGGGACAGAATTCAGGGTAAACTCAATTAGTCATTCATTTCTGTGTACACTTAGTGAGCAAATGGAGCTCATAGTACTGTTCTCTATACCAAGGATATCATAAAAAATTTTTTAAGCTTATTTATTTATTTTGAAAAACAGAAAGAGAGAGAGAGAGGAGTGGTATAGAGACAGAGAATCCCAAGCAGGCTCCATGCTGTCAGTGCCGAGTCCGATGCAGGGCTCGAACTCACCAACCGTGAGATCATGACTTGAGCTGAAACCAAGAGTCAGATGCATCACCAACTGAGCCACCCAGGTGCCCCAGGATATAATTGTTTAGAAAAGAATGAAAGCCAATGGAGAGCATGTGGTGTAATGGGAGAAAGACGCTGGGAGACAATGAGAATATCATGCCTTTGGCCCAGCACCACAGTGGAGAAGCGGAGGTGAGGAGCGAGGAGCTGGGCCAGGCCAGGCCGGGCCAGGCCGGCTGCCTACCTCTGATGCAGAAGAGCCTGTGAGGGTAACACTACAGCCCAGCGGGAACTTCCTTTGGTGACAAAAGGGTAGACCTTAGAGACCGACATGATGTCAGTGTGATGAATGGAGCATGCCATCTGGGATGTGGGCTCCTTCCTCATCCCCAAAGGGCTACACAAGCCACAGAAACTTCAGGCGCTTCTCTGAGTGGAATAATCCACTTACTTGAATCCTTAATCTTGTGTTGATGTTTTGCTGGTTCAATAATAAAGTAAAGCAAAGCAAAAGCATATTTATTGGAGTCTGATTCCACAAGCTCACAAACCCAAGGAGGTGGGCCACCCCTTGAACTGGAGCATGTAGGAAGGTATTCAATCAAAACCTGGGGTGCAAGGGCTCCACACTCCCAAAGAAGCAGGGCTGCAGTGAGCAGAAGTCAGCCAGGCAAGGCAAGAGAAAGAAACAGAGGGGTGAATACTGTTTGGGGAACAGTAAACGGGGAGCATGAGAGCCTGTATGGAACGTGCAAAATGCTGCAAGAAATTCCATCTGGCCTGGGAGACAGGACACTAGGTGGGGAACAGTGCAGAACTGTATCGTGAAAAGTCTTAGAAGCAAGGCAAGGTAAACGATTTGGCTTTCTGTGGGCGAGGGCAAGTCACTGAAGGCCTTGGTTAAGGCCGTGACACCAGAAGATAGGGGAGAGGCTATGGAGTCATTGTGTCCAGCCACTGGGACCATCAAACAAATTGCAGAACAACAACAGATAACCAGAACACCATTTGAGAGATAACTGGACAATAGTTTAAAGATAAGTTGAGCAGCTATATGTTAGGGCTCTGCAAAGAAACAGAACCAGTAGTCTATCCATGTACATACGTATGTATGTATGTATGTTATGTATGTATGTATGTATCTATCTATGTATCTATGTATGTATGTATGTATGTATGTATGTATCTATCTATCTATCTATCTATCTATCTATCTATCTATCTATGTATCTATGTATCTATGTATCTATCCATCCATCCATCCATCCATCCATCCATCCATCCATCCATCCATCCTATCTATCTACCTATGTATCTGTGTAAAGAAGCTTATTTTCAGGGATTGGCCCACATAATTGTGGGGACTGACAAGTTGAAAATCTGTAAGGCAGGAGCCAGGCTAGCAATTCAGGCCAAGAGTTGATGCCACAGTCTTGAACCGGAATTTCTTTGGGGGGGAAAAAAACTGGGAAACCCATTTTTGCCCTTAAGGATATGAACTGATTGAATCAGATGTGCCCTCCTGATGGAGGGGAATCTCTTTACTTGAAGTCAACTGATTGTAGATGTCAACCCCACAGACAAAGTACCTTCATAGAATCACCTAGGTTAGCATTTGATTAAGGATCTGGAGCCTAAAGCCTAGGCAAGTGGACACATAAAAGTAACCACCGCAGTGACTCAGGTCAGAGCAGGGATGAGGAACAGAGGACAGCAGATCAGTTTGAAACACACGTAGGATGTGAAGTTGTTACAGTTCTGTGGTTGCCTGGAAATGGACTGAAGGACAAGATGTCAAGGGTAACACACAGGTTTCTGACACAGGCCACGCGGAGAAGGGGCATGTCTTCACGGACTCAGGAAGGGCACTGGCCTCTTCACAACAAAGTGGTGACCTTTGATCGTTTCCATTCAGGCTTGCTCATTAAGGAAGAAAAAATTGAGAAGTTAGATTGTGAAAAAGCAGGGCTGAGAAGTCTCTGAAAAGAGGACAAACATTCAAGCACCTGCTGGCTTCCGAAGCCCTTCTGCACGAGGGCAAAGCTGTGGCCTCAAATGCCCCTTCAAGGCCCCCACTCCTGCCCTGGCCCCATGACTGGACTCTGCCTTTTTAAAAATTTTTTTTTGCTTTTAATGTTTATTTTTGAGAGAGAGAGAGAGAGCGCAAAGGGTAGAGAAAGAGAGACACTGAATTCAAAGGAGGCTCCAGGCTCCGAGCTGTCGGCAGAGAGCTGACTCAGGGCTTGAACTCACAAAATGCAAGATCATGACCTGAGCTGAAGTCAGATGCTTAACTAACTGAGCCACCCAGGCGACCCTGGTCCCTGCCCTTTTAAAATTATTAGATTTAAAGTCAATTGCAAATTTTGTAAGTGTGGGAAACACAAGATCCCAAAGATTAAAAAAAAAATCAACTGTTAAGATGAACATTAAGATTTTTGAATATATTTTGCTTTGCAGACAAAAAAACAACAACACAAAAAACAAAACAAAAAAAAGAAAGAAAAAAATCCAGGCCACTGCCCTTCATGTTCCACATGTGAAGAGAATGTCAAGGAGACATTTATACCAAACTTTTGTTGACAGATTTTATACTGCCACTTGGTCAGGTATTTTGAGAGAAAAAGGGAGGGTAAGACGCCTTTTTGTTTGTTTGTTTCAGATACTATCGGGCAACATATTTAAGATCCAGAATTAATACTCAGAAGCCTGTGAAAACAGAGCTGTATCACGATAATGGGACTCAATCTCACAGGTGAGTACATGAACATGTTATTCTGTGTAGCATCTCCTAAGGAAGTGTGCTCAGTGTATTTGGTTTACATCACTTTCTTTCCTAAACAGGTCTTGTTATATCATAATTTTTAACTTACCAAGCCAAATCCTAACTGTATGATTCAGTGAAAAGCGGTGCATGCGTACAATAGAGGGCTCCTTCAGGGCTAAGGCTGAGGGTCTGTGTCCTGTACAATTAGGACAGGTAAGAGGCTGGTTCAGCTCACAGCCATTTAATAAGCCTGGTTCAAATGCACAAATGGGCCCTGGGGTGGGAGCCCTTCGTGGCTCCCAGGGGAATCTAGTGACTTCTGCTCTTTGGCTTCAGCCTCAAAATCAGCTTCTGTTTCTGTCTGGCCTCTGGGGACCCTCTACTTATTTTCTTGATTTTTCTGGCTTTCCTCCACATCCTGCCTTTTAATCTCTGCCCTCAGGCTTCACACAACAGATAAGAATCCTCCAGTCCTACTCTGGGATCGCCAGCCATTACTCTGGCCCAGTCGGGGGCTAAATCATCTGCAGAAAGGACAGAACATGGAAATCTTTGCTCTGCCTGTGATCAGGCTGATTATTTTCAGGCAACTCAGAGTCATTCCTGGGTAGACATGAGAGAATGCCACCACATTACCAAAGAGAGGGAGACGAGCCACGGACTCTTCCTACAGAAGTCAGTCCTTTTCTACTGCAAATAATAATGCACAGGAAGATTATAACCTAGAAAGTTCAAGCTTAGTATCTTGGGCGCTGTGTGACCTACTTTCCATCAATGAAAAGATCAAAGAAAGTTCAAACAGAACAAACTAAATAGGAAATGCTGGCCCTTATCAAACGGCATGGGATAATCTGTGTGAAATGCATCAACAGAGCAAAACTGAGGCTTAGAAATGTTTCCGGATCTTCCTGGGCAGAGGATCAGAGCTGAAACTATCATGGCTTTATTACAACTCATGGGTGTGCTGTATTTATGACAAATGACAACAAGAGTTTAAACTACTTAAAGTGAAATAGTAATTGTAAGCAAGAAAGATGATGTTGAACTGAAAATAGTAATAGCTATCATGTACTGAGAGCTTAACATATAACAATTTCTGTATTAAATGTTTTACATATAGAATATTCATAAATAACTCACAGAGGAAGGTATTATCTCTTTTACCATCAAGAGACTGCTTGGGAGAAGTGACTTAGCCAAAGAGTGTTAGTGATGTCACAAATAAATTACTCAAAGGCCTCCTGAGAAAGGTGCCTTTTTTTTTTTAAATGCTTTATTTATTTTTATTTATTTCTAGGAGAGAGAGAGAAAGCGTGAGCAGGGGAGGGTCAGAGAGAGAGGGAGACACAGACTCTGAAACAGGCTCCAGGCTCTGAGCTGGCAGTCGGCACAGAGCCCGACGCGGGGCTCGAACCCATGAACCGCGAGATCATGACCTAAGCGAAAGTCGGATGCTTAACCGACTACGCCACCCAGGTGCCCCAAAAGGTGCCTTTAAGATATTCTAGTGGAGGGGTGCTTGGGTGGCTCAGTGGGTTAAGATCAGACTCTTGGTTTCAGCTCAGGCCATGATCTCGCAGTTTGTGAGTTCGAGCCCTGCATCGGGCTCTGCTGACAACATGGAGCCTGCTTAGGGTTCTGACTCCCTGTCTCTCTGCCCCATTCCACCCCCTCAAAATAAATAAACTTAAAATGATCTTCCCCATCATTTATAGGGGAGACCAAACTGAAAACAAAATG
Source organism: Hyaena hyaena (assembly GCF_003009895.1). Lineage (NCBI taxonomy): Eukaryota > Metazoa > Chordata > Mammalia > Carnivora > Hyaenidae > Hyaena > Hyaena hyaena. The sequence goes on along the minus strand of NW_024080905.1, from coordinate 1,235,422 downwards.
AAAGACTACAGGAAACAAACAGGAAAGGTCAATCATAAGATGTGTGGGACCAATCGATGGCTGAGCTTGGGTTTCTGAGTTCAGAAACCAGACTGTGCTTCCCAACCCCTAGTTCCTGTACTGAGCCTTGACCCATTTTTAGAACCATCTAGAAAGAGTCTTTGTTCCTCCTGATGAAGGTACACTCCGATCATTATTTTGCCCTTTATAAAATATGTGAATGACAGATGAGCCTGGTCTTGTTCAGGTAATCACACAAAATGGACATTCATACCAGTAGCCAGTGTTTTGAAGCAGAGATGCAGTTAGAGGACAGCAGCATTGACGTCATCAGGCTGTCCAGGGAAGGCCTTCTCGAAGAAGGGATGACTGATTTGGGATCTGAAAGATAACTGCATATTCACTCGGGGCAGCTGGGGAGGCAGAAAGGAGGGCACACTGTAAAGGCTCTCCAGCTGGAGCAAGTAGAGTACATTTGAGGAAGAAAAAGACCAAAATGGGGAAACAAAAATGGCATAGCCTGCAGTGCGGCTGGAGAAGTGGGCAGTGGCCCAGCAACACAGAGCCTTGAGGGAGTTGGTTCAGTTTTGTTGTTTTTAAAGTGATTAAAAAAAAAAAAAAACCTCAGCAGATTCCACATTGTTTGGGGCAGTGGGGGCAGAGGTAGAAGCCAGTTGGGACCATAGACCACTGTCCAAATCCCATCCAAAAAAATCTCCATCTGGCAAGTGTGCAGAGAACGGATGGGAAGGACACCAGCACGTGCCCGAGGACCCAGGTGCAGGTCCCTGCAATGGTCCCTAGCAGAGGCAGCAATGAGGCAAACACACTGTACTCAACCACAGTCCTGAAGTGCCTGCCGTGTGCCGGCACGGATTCCCACGTCCTTAGAGAGAGATTCCTGAAACATGATCGGGACTTGAAGGTGGGCTGCTAGGGAGAGGAGGAGGAAGGAGTGGAAAGAACAGCTAAAGCAACTCGGAAACCAAGTATGAGAATCTTCCAAGGGATAAGGAATGGTCTAGAATTGCAGAATATTGGTAAGTAGTGAGAGATCGCGCAACATGGGGATGGAAAATGCCTTTTGGAGGAGAAAGCGTTGGTGCAAGAAGTGAAATGAAAAAATCAGGATGCATGCTAAAATACTGTGATTTTAGAATCAAGTGGCCCATGCTGAATCTATGTTTCAAATGAAAGGAATAGTTTGTATCATTAAAAATACAATGATCTAAGAATTCCAGTGATTTATAGGACTTCGAAAGGCATTAAAGCATTCTGTTTCAGCCCTGACAGATCAGAAGAATGAAGGGCTTCAAAAAGACAGTACTTCTTTTTAGCAACATGCCTATATGTTAAATTAAAATAGAGCTGTCCATGAGATTGAACTAGCTGCCTGGAGCACTGGGGAAAATTCTAGAAACCCAGAGGGCATCTGCTCTTAGTCTGTGTGATTATCAGGCTGGCATCACACTGAAAAGTATGATGGGGTATTGATAGTTACCCCTGGTTCAGATTAATTCATGACACTAATCACACAGAGGAGTTTTATCTCCAAATCCCTGGCTTTCTTGCAAAATGAGGAAGATGCAATGGCCTCTACATTTGGAATTAGAAAATCAGACATCAGTGATTGCCCTTAATGAATCCAGTTAGATACAGGATGGACGGCATGGGGCTCAGAAAAGCCTGTCCATTAGTCATTCACATCTTAACATGAATTCGTACATGATATTTCAGCGGAGATCTCACACAGAGAAACTGGAGTTTCAAGGAAGGATGAGGGAGAAAACATTTGGAAACATGAAAACTTGATGTTGCACAGTGCCTCCGAATCCCTGAGGCATCGCATCGAGAAATAAGAGAGAAGCAAAGAAGGGGCGTCTGGGTGGCTTGGTCAATTAAGCATCGACTCCGGCTCAGGTCATCATCTCACAGCTTGTGAGTTCAAGGCCCGTGTCCGGTTCTGTGCTGACAGCTCAGAGCCTGGGGCCTGCTTTGGATTCTGTCTCCCTCCTTTTCTGCCCCTCCCCTGCTCATGCTCACTCCCGTGCATGCTCGCGCTCTCTCTCTCTCTCTCTCTCTCTCAAAAATCAATAAACATTAAAAAAAAAAAAAGACAGAGAGAAGCAAAGAAGAAGCTTTATGAAGTATCAAAAAAAAAAAAAAGGAGGTGGGGAAAACCCAGGCAGCTAGACAGAGCGGAGGCTCAGTGCATTTGGAAATAGATAATAAAATGTAAAATGAATGAAAGCTTCACCCACTTTATGATTTTGCTGAAGGTTCATCCTAGCTCTACCTCAACCCTCTCAAAGTACTGCTTCACAACCTGGCGGATAGACAAATCCAATAGGATACGTGATCCAGTGTTCAATATGGGATCAATACAAGTCTCAGGCTAACGAAGAGAGTAAACAAAGACAAAATTCAATCAGCAACTCAGATGGCTGGGTTTTTCTCTTATCAGCTAACGTGCGCACTGATACTTTTAAGCTTAGGAAAGATCAGCCCATGTATCTGAGTAGAAGAGAAGAACTAAACCAAGATAAAATAAAATATAAAAGAATATAATTTCCAAATCAATGACAGGAAGACAACAGGAACTTGAACTAGGAGTAAAGGAGCAATGTTGAGACACTGGAGAAGCATCTATATGCTGCAACATTGTATCAGGGTTAGACCATTGAGGAAAGTCAGAGCAGGGTAATAAAGAGGACTTGAAAGCGTGGGCAGCCTGAAATGAGGCTTACCTGACAGCTTCATAAAGCAATATACTTAATACTGAGTACAATGTGAGAGACAAATTTCCAAGTGGAATTTAAAAGATCAGTGAACCTCACAGGGGTCTGATGCATTTTCACAGCAAACTTTATATTCTGAAAACTAAGACAGGAACGACTCCGTAAACATACAAGAGTGAGTCACTATTATTAAATACGGCAGGCGTAATGACACGGTGTGGTTTTCGTGGCTTCTCTAAATGCATGGGCATGCTGTGTGGTGTGACAAATAGAAGATGGTATGACAGGGTATTAACGGAGAAAAATGTTCCCAATGCAGAGGGAACGAGGAAACGGAGCTCTTTCAATCGACAACTGACCCAGAACACCTCTCACAAAGTGCACATATCTTCTTACATTAAAAAATAAATAAACAAAATGTATATTGCTTTGAGCTTTCGTTGCAGTCACCCTGTATGAATCATAAACAGCACACATTTGAGGGGACTGAGGCGGAGGGGAACGGTGGCTTGGAAAAAAGGAACACGGTCTTTTATAATTGAAACCACCCTCTACCAGAGAGGACTCCTGCTTCTCTCCAAGAAATCTGTGCTATAAAACAAAATGTCTGGGACATAATAAAGTTCAGTAAGTGTTAACTAAATGGGGAAAAAAAGTGTAAGCTCTCATGAAATAGTAACCAAAATCAAACCATAAGCAACGCTTTTAGAGGACTATTTCAGAAACTGGCTGGAAGCTTTGTTGGTTAAATGAAGTCTGAGCACAGATCTACGGTTTCTCGAAAAACACTGATGAGCTGATCTGTCTATTTATCTGCAGAATTTCTGTCCTTTCACAAGGCAAATCATTAAATGGCACTGTTTTGGTCATGAATTGTCATGTACTAAGAAAATATTAACATACGTGATATAAGGTAGAGTGGGTTGACTTTACTGCTCTAGTTTATCCAAGGAACTTTTCCCAGGAAGAGCAACATGTTGGCTGATGTTTTAGAAGACGCAATCAGCCTATTGATACAACACTGCAACCTTTTCTGATAAATCCCCGCACGAGAAAAACAAGAAACAACTTTCAAGAAAATTTAATCTAATCAAACCGGAGGGGATAATTCCAGATTTAATAAAATGGCTGCCATGTGACAGTTCTCTGTAACAAAGCAATCAGGCACCAAATACCTGTTTTCCAAGTCATTTGAAAGGCATCTCATTGGCCTGAGCCTTAAAAGAAATGTGTGCATTTATATAACACCACTGTTTTTTCGACACTCAGTTTTCCGTAAATACGTGACTGATAAATTCAGTCATTGTAGTTTCAAACCCACAGCCATGAAACCCATAGATGTTTAAAGAAACCAAAGGGTATTACAGGATCCAGAAGAAACCGAAAACAAAATAATAGTGAATGGTAGCATGAGTGTTAGTGGGGGGAAGAAGGAAAGTGACAATTGAGCACTGTTGCTTTGTGTACCTATTAGTTTTCCATAATTGATTACACAAATGAATACAGTTCTTTTAAGTAAGAAGACAATTCATGAAAGCTAATGCAGTAATTACCATGCAAGCTCCCAGGGAATCCAAGACTCATTATTGAAGCTCAAAGATCTTCTGCTGGGAACAAGCCTGCTTACCAAAAGTTCCCAAGAGCTTTGCAAAGGAGTCTTCAAAGGTCATGCAGGGGAAGTGAAGAAAGAAAAGTAGGGAGCACTTCATACCATGTTTAATTTAAATTTGAGCACCTTGGTAGGATTCTCAAATATCTAAGTATCCTGCTGAAGCAAATGATTACCCATCAGTTTCTAAAAACACAAGGGAGAGAATGCAAAGAGCAGTATTTCCTCAAACTGAAACCCACGTTTGATTTTCTGCAAATCTATTATACATGTTATCGGCTCATGCTTTGGGGTGGGGATGGGGGCGGAATGGTAACAGGAGAATCAATTGATTTTAAAAGCAGAAGGCAGAGGTGCCTGGGTGGCTCAGTCGGTTAAGCATCTGACTTCGGCTCAGGTCACGATCCTGTGGTTTCATGAGTTCAAGCCCCGCATCTGGTTCTGTGCTGACAGCTTAGAGCCTCATGTCTGCTTCAGATTCTGTGCCTCCCTCTCTCTCTGCTCCTCCCCTGCTCGTGCTCTGTCTCCATCTCTCAAAAATTGAAGGCAGACAGCTCCACATTCTCAACTTTGTGCAGCTCTAGACAAATAAAATGAGAGCCAAGAGCAAAAACAGAAGGTAGGACAAGGTAGGACATCTTCAACTCTTGCTTATTAAATCCCTCTTTAGGGTCAAGTGGGATCTCACAGAAACACCAATGCATCACTGAAACTGGGAATGTCCAGACGACAGGGAGGGATAACTCTGCAGGAGTGTCACACGGAAGCTTACGGTAATGACACTTACAGGGAAGATGAAACAAGCAATAAAATCCCAAAGTCTGAAATGAATCTGAAATGAGTCTCTTGTAAGGCAGCACATAGAAGGTTCTTCTGTCTGTTCGTCACTCTACACCTTTTGATTGGGGCATTTACATTCATGGTAATGATTTTTTTTTTTTTTTTACTTTTTTGTTTTAATGTTTTATTTATTTCAGAGAGAGAGAGAGGCAGTGTGAGCAGGGGAAGGTCAGAGAAAAAGGGAGATACAGAATCTGAAGACAGGCTCCAGGCTCTGACCTGTCAACACAGAGCTGGATGCGGGGCATGAACCCATGAACCGTGAGATCATGATCTAAGCCAAAGTCAGATGCTTAGCCGACTGAGCCACCCAGGCACCTGATTCAAGGTAATTATTGATAGGTATGTATTTATTGCCATTCTGTTACTTGTTTTATGGCTGGCTTTCTTTAATGATAGACTTGTATTCCCTTCTCTTTATTTTTTGCATATTTAGTACTCATTTTTGATTTGGGGTTATTGTTTGGTTTGTCTGTAGCATCTTCTGTACACAGTAGTCTATATTAAGGTGATGGTCACTTATGTTTGAAGCCATCCTTTACCCCTCTCTCCTCACATTTCAGGTATAGGGTGTTCATACTTTACATCCTTTTATTTTGTGAGTCCCTTGACTGATTTTTACAGATATAGTTGTTTTTACTGTTTTTATGCCTCCTACTTCCCTCTTTCCTTCCCACTCAAAGAGTCCCCTTTAATATTTCTTGTAGGACTAGTTTAGTGGTCATGAATTCCTTTAACTTTTGTCTAGGAAACTCTTTCTCTCCCTTTCTGTTCTGAATGACAGCTTTGCTGGATAGAATATTCTTGGCTGCAGATTTTTTTCCTGTCGACACTTTGAATACATTCTGTCACTCCCCACCAGAGAGGGCCACATTTCTTACATACGCCAGCTTCACCCTGCACTCACCTTTCCTCTTCAAGAGAGTCCAATTTCCCTTAACATTAATACGAAAGAAATGTCTTCTTCATATGGCCGCCTCAGTGTCTGCTCAAACACAGCCTGCTCAACGCGGCTTCGTCTTCTCAAAAGCGATTTCCCCCTGAAATCTTTCTGCTTTTCACAAGCATTGCTATTAATCCAGTCAAACAGTCTCAACATTTCACATTTGTCTTCAATCCTCTTAGGCTTCTTCAATGTGAAACCCAGGAATCAGTAAGCAACCAAGTCCTGCTAATTTTTCCGTAACGTCTACTGCACCTGTTTGCTGGGTTCCCTCTTTGTGATGGGCTCTGGGGATACAGAGGTAAATCAGGCACACCGTGCTGCCAAAGAGTCCGCCACCGAGTGTCACTTCCTTGATAGTTTTACAACCACCACTGATGTTCTAGATGCTCATCTAGAGTAGAATACCTTTCCACGGCCAGCCCCGACATCAGTCTGGCTTTCTTCAGTCTGTTCACTCGCTCCTGGGACTCCGATTCACATTACAGTTTTCTGAGCAGCCACATTCCTTAAAATAATAAACCTATCATGGGATACCCTTGCTAGGAATATCTCCACGAGGTTCTGGGGTGCCTACAGGAAGTCCGTGGGCTCTCCTCAGATCAGCAGAGCTCTGTGTGCCCTGGGCTCACCCCTACTCACCTGCACGTCTTCCCTCTATCTCAAATACCCTTTAGATTTTATTTGTTGTACTGTTCATTTATTTTTGAAGGTGGGGAGAGGCAGAGAGAGAGGGGACAGAGGATCCAAAGCAGGCTCTGCGCTGACAGCAGCAAGCCTGATGCGGAGCTCGGACTCACAAACTGTGAGATCATGACCGGAGCTGAAGTCGGATGCCTCACCGACTGAGCCAGCCGGGCGCCCCTCTCTAGTACCCCTTTAGTACCCCTAGTACCAGCTGCAGGGAAGCTGGTCCTGAAACTGACTGATGTTTACTCCTGGCCTCAGGACCCCTCCCCTTTCTAGGCATCCTCCAAGTCACCGCGCAAGTCCTGCCTCTTTCCGCAAAATGTTTCACGAAATTATATCCACACTGATATATTACAGTATTTGTAGAAATCACTCATTCTGATGCTGAATCGTAAGTATTCCTAGTTTTATTTTTTATCTTTCTAAACTGACTACAGCTTCTTTGAGGTTGGTAAGGAAACCTTGTGTTCTTTCATGCATCCATTTGTTTGAAATATATTTATTGAGGTCCTACTTTGTGCCCTGCACTGAACCAGGCTGAGGGGGTCTACTGTGCTTTCACATAGTAGATTCTAAACAGATATTTTTTAACAAAATGCATCTCTTCTTCTAGCAAGTAGCATATTTATTTAAGAAAAATAACCCTTAGGCGCGCCTAGGTGGCTCAGTCGGTTAAGCATCGACTCCTGATTTTGGCTCAGGTCATGATCTCACGGTTTGTGACTTCAAGCACTGCACTGAGCTCCATGCTGGCAGTGCAGAGCCTGTTTGAGATTCTCTCTTTTTCTCTTTCTGCCCCTCCCTGGCTCATTCTCTCTCTCTCTCAAGAATAAAACAAAATAACATCAAAAAAGAAAAAGAAAAAGAACTCTTAAAACCCATCTTATTTTTAGATTATGCAGCCAGAGAAGTCCCATGATTTCCCAATAGCCCCTTGGTGTCAACAGTTGAGAGTTTCAACAATCAGGCTGGAGGTGAATTTAGAATATATACCTTTGTTCAGATTCATCATAATTGAATGCATCTTTTAGAATTCCTGTTAACATTGTATTACCACCTTTTTAAGGGTCACATTTCACTTTTCTTCAATTCGTTATAAAACGCTCACATAAAGAAAATGGAGCGCCGGCCATCTGTAATAATAGGAGGTGTTTCTACACTACCAATTTTACCAGGAAGCTTGAAACCCCCCAGATTGGGCCAGCTGTGTTAGCAAAAATGTAGGAGAGTGGGCCGCTTATTACTTAATTGCACAGACTGCTGTTGAGGGCGTGCATAATTCAGTTTACAAATGTGCCTATAAAAAGGAAATTACAATATAATAAATACTCAAGTAAATAAATAAATGTCACTGGGACGATTCTCTCCCATGACAACCAACGGTGTTAGAGTCCCAGATGTTTACATACATTGGCCCTGGAGGGACAGACAGGCCATGGGGAATCGGCACTGTTACCAGTGTGCCTTTTATACAAAGGTCGTACCAAGGGCGAAATGGCCATTCTGTCTGCACAGCATCCTTGTCCACAGCCTCTATGGGGCATCATTCATAGCAGTGATTCTCAAGCACTTTGGATGGGAAAACTCTTGATTTTTATCATTAAAAAAAGAAAGAAAAAAGGTAAAAAATGAAAAAAAAAAACCCTTTAAAGAGAATTACTTTTTTCATTGAGCCAGATGTGTGACAATTTGCACAGATCATGTAAGGCTCAGAATGAGGCTCCCTTCTCCTAGAGAGGACTTGCTTTTGCTTCTATCAGACATCTGGACTTAGGGAAGGTCTAAATCCAATGGAGGGTGGAAATGACTCATACCTGGGCTTTGCTCCTTCAGAAGATGGGCCTTTTCTGGTGATGGCCGGAAGCTCAGCCCGGCTCCTCTGTGGGTCAGCCATGCTCTCACTTTTGCGATCCGCAAGCTTCTTGTGAGGAAAACTGGCCTCAAATGTAGGCCTCACCTTCCTTGGCTTCCCTTTTCTTCTGCATTTTATTCCTGAAAATTCCCCGTGCCTTGGTAGCACGCCAGAGCCCTCACACAGTGCCCTTTGTTTAGTATACTTTTTTGCCTTGTATTATGTGTGGGAGGTACAAGCAAAAGCAACTTCACAGCTGGAAGGAGAGGTTCTTCTACCCCCGACTTTGGTGACTGGTGTCACTTCTTAGTCTCACCAGCTGATCATCTTGGGCTCATCTTTAATAGCTCAATACTTCAATGTCTCCCTCTTCCTTTTTTGTCTCTTCTGCACAGCTAGAAAAGTCTCTCTAAACCAGATTCTTTGGCCATTCATGGACCCTGTGATCATTTAAGTTACAACTGTCAGGGTAACTTTCTATCCAGTTTCCTGGTCACAGGGGTCTTTCAAGTCTAATTTGTTTTTTTTAATTTTTTAAAATGTTTATTTATTTTTAAGAGAGAAACAAAGAGTGAGTGGGGGCAGAACAGAGAGAGAGGGAGACACAAGAAATCCTGAGGGGAACTCTCTGAGGGAAGTGTTGCAAGGAACACAAGATACCAGAGACATCACCACAAGTATGAATCCCACAAAGAACACAATGACTCTAAACCCACATATTTCAATAATAACACTGAATGTAAATGGGCTGAATGCTCCAATCAAAAGACACAGAGTAGCAGAATGGATAAAAAAACAAAATCCACCTATTTGCTCTCTACAAGAAACGCATTTTAGACTGGAAGATACCTTCAGATTAAAAGTAAGGGGATGGAGAAATATAGATCATGCTACGGGAAGTCAAAAGAAAGCTGGAGTAGCGATACTTATATGAGGCAGGGGCACCTGGGTGGCTCAGTCGGTTAAGCATCCAACTTCGGCTCAGGTCAGGATCTCACAGTTCGTTAATTTTGAGCCCCACATCAGGCTCTGTGCTGACAGCTCAGCCTCTCTTCTCTGCCCTTCTCCTGCTCTCTCTCTCTCTCTATATATATATATCAAAAATAAATAAACATTAAAATGCTTAAAAAAAACCCCAAACTTTTAAATAAAAGAAAATCTCTGGAGAAAACAGTCTCTTTAAGAAGGTCTTCAAAAGACTTAAGGCTTAAATTCTGAAAATATGAACCAATAAAGATAAAAACATATTTCTGGATTGGAACATGACAAAATAACTTGGCACCAAACAAACCATGTGTTGAATGCACAGCCAAGAATCAGAATGTGGGCAAAGAAGAGCAGAGCACCGCAGGCCGGGCCAGTACACAGACAACGGTCCAGCTGGGCCGTACACCCAGGAGTCCGGGTCCCATGTAAGGATCCGTATGCCCCTGCGGCACGGCGTCATGACACAATTTCTGTCCAGGCAGGCTCCAAGTTAGCCAAGGGCAGGACAGCTTTATAATCACCAACTGACAACCTGCTCTCGGCAGCCGGAGCACCTCCCTGGGTTATGAACTGTAGCAACTCACACTCCCGAATGGCGCTGGTGTGAAAGAGCCAATAAGGAAACTAGAGGGAAAAGCACAGAAAGGAGCTTTTGTTCTGAAGCAGTAGGACCTTGGATGACACTTTCCCTCTATGTTTTCCAAACATGCGCTAATGCTATCATAGTATATATGACGTTATATGTATCATATGTATGAAATAAATAAATACCAATGCAAATGGTGTAAAAAAGAAGCCACATTTTCTAAAATATCATAAAAAGCGCAACAAAAGTTTCTTTCTGAACTTAGGATTTTTGTAATTCATTAACTCCAATAACAGAATTAAATTTCTAAACAGGGAGATGGGGGAGGAGAGCCAAGTGCCGCAGAAGGGGTGTTATAACAACATGTTATTTCCCATACAAAGCAAATACACAAGACATTTTTTTTTAATCTTATAATATTTATGAAGAAGGATTTTACCTAAAGTTCTCATATTGTTCTTCTTGTCGTCTCCACGGGCAGCTCTGTATACTTCTGATAGTTTGAAGATAGTCACTCTCTAAATACCTAAAAGTCAAATTGGTGGAATTAGAAAACCAAGATCTCATCTCATATGTTGCTACACAAATGTATGAAGTGTCCTAAAGAATACTTTTATAATCGACCCAGCTCAGCTCTCTAAATCCTTTCCTAAATAAGTTAATGTAGAAATAACTAAATATCGTATCCATTTCCAAAAATCTAGGAACACAAATTTGGAAAGAATTACTATGTTGACATAGGAATGTGCAATTTGCATGTAAGTCTAGTATTACAAATAAATCATGACTGCACCCCAACTCACACTCATATCTTATAGCCATTTCATCTTGCTGTAACTCACTAACAAATACATCCTATAGATGTTTACCATAAATATATGCTCTGTCATTTTTTTTATACTCTAGGTTGACTGATATACCTTGGGATATATAGAAAAAATTTCCCCAAAATAATCATCTTAAATTTTAACTCTGAATAGTAAAAACACAGATGAAACTAAGTTAAGAGAGATGTATATCAGCATAAAAGACCTATAGGCTCAGTGGTACAGTTTTGCAGGATCCCAGACCCCAGTGAATCTCCCTCTACCCAAAATTCCATTATTAAGTATTAATTCCTTAAATCATAGAATAGCCTTTAGTCTTTAAGGGTTATCATTCAAAATGCAAGTACCCCTTTGAGTGAAAAAAACCCTTAAATTTTCTTTCAATAAATATCTTAGTCATTAGGTGCCTGCTACTTGAGATCAAGGCTCTGCAGTAGGATGCAGAGTGTGGGTGGTAGGTGGGTGGAGAAGGGACAGGGCTGTGAAGAGTCATGTCAGAAATCACTCCCCACCCCATCCAGAAAAGGAGACTCCCTAAAGCTTAGTTCTCAAACAGGTGTTTGTTATCAGTGGGGAAGGTCATCAACCATCTGGCAACTCCTCTCCCCTTGAACTTTACCTACCTTTCACGTATCTCTCTCTTGACTGGTGCTGCCACAATAAATCAAAACTATTTTCCCTTGGTTGCCATTGGCCCAACTAAGAAAATCTGAAAATCTTGAAAGACTGTTTTATAATAAAGGAGGAGGCAAAGCAAAAAGCTACCACAGAAGTTAAAAATAGTTTTAGTTGCAAAGACACTTTCAACCTTAACAGATTTATCTCAATCCCACAGGTCCTACGATGGTTCCTAGTATACCAAGGAGCTTGAGAGATCTATATACTCTAGCCCCAAAGCTTTGTCTAAATGTGACACTTCCCAGTGGGAGTGAATATTACCTATCGCCACATGGTGGAAGATACCCAGAGTTTCTACAGGACAGTGTTAAGCTGAAGGAAGAAAGGGAAGGAAGGGAAGGAAGGGAAGGAAGGGAAGGAAGGGAAGGAAGGGAAGGAAGGGAAGGAAGGGAAGGAAGGGAAGGAAGGAAGGAAGGAAGGAAGGAAGGAAGAAAGAAAGAGAAAGAGAAGAAAAGAGAAAAACAAAGAAAGAAGAAAGGAGGGGTGGGGAGGAAGAAAGAAAAGAGGAAAGAGGTACACATTCAGTAGTCTACCCAAGGCTCTGTCAATTTCTGGCTCTTCAACCATGAGACTGAGACATGAGACTCTAACTATTCACTCCTGTCTGGAGGGTTTTGTCTACTGCCAACACATGGGTTTTAGTCATTTGATCATATTCAAAACAGGCCAATGATCAGAGCACCATGAGTATCAGGGTCCATCAGGCAAAGTCACAAAAGAACTGGAGTCTCACAAAGATCCATGAAAGAGAAAACAAAAAGAGTAGAGCCAAATACAGGTATCTTTTAATTAAATCAATGAGAATCACAAGTGTATTTTAAGTCACCAAGGTAAAACGTAACGTAAAAAGTATAGAAGTATGAAATTACAATTCTATCATAAAAACTAAATGTGTTAGAATTTATGAGCGCTGCTATATCCAAGAAGACTCTTTGACTTTCCAGGGCCTATCCTTTCAGAGAGTGTTTTTTGAATGGTATCCCTTGGTCTCTCTTGTTGGGACCTTGGTTATTTTACTTTCCTATTCGTAGTGATATTTGGGACTCTCCACCTTGTGTACTCTAGCTTGTTTCTTGAGGTAGCCGTTAGAAGTCTCTCTCAGTGGATTCTGCATCCTTTTTCTCCCAATCTCTCAGGTTTTGTAAGGTTTCCAATGGCTTCAGATCTTTTCTGTGTGATGTATGGGCGCGAGTGCAAGTATGGAGCTCCTTACTTCTCCGCCATCTTGCCCTCTCTTCTAAATGTGTTAGAATTTAAAATTGTATTTAAATACCATTTATTAGATGAAAACAATTAAATTTCCCATGATACATGGCAGAGATAGTAAGATTAGGGAACTTGAAGAGACAGAGCCATAAACTATTGAAAATCAAATATAATAGGAAATAAAAGATTGAATGAAAAAGTTATAAAGAATCATTCAGCTGTGACACAACCTTGATTTGGCCTAATATATGGGAAATTATGATCTTAGAGAGAAAAGGGACGCCTGGGTGACTCAAGCGGTTGGTTGTCTGACTTTGGCTCAGGTCATGATCTCATGGTTCGTGAGCTCGAGCCCTGCATCAGGCTCTGTGCTGACAGCTCAGAGCCTGAAGCCTGCTTCAGATGTTGTGTCTCCCTCTCTCTCTTCCCCTCCTCTGCTCACACTTTGTCTCTCTCTGTTTCTCAAAAATAAATAAAAATGTTTTAAAAATTTTTTAAAAAGAGAGAAAAGACCAATAACTTTTAGAAAAAATTATGATGGCAAATTTTCCAAACGAGAACTATAAATTCACAGATCCAAGAAGCTCAGGAAATTGAAAGCACAAGAAATGTAAAAAATAAATAAATAAATAAATAAATAAGACTCAAGACACACAATTAGAAAATTTCTTTAAACGAGTGATAAGGAAAATATCAGAAAAGTAGTTAGAGGAAAGAAACACATATATAGAAGCAAAATAAGATTACAACAGACTTGTCAGAAATAAGGCAAATCAGAAGGCATGGAACAATGTCATTAACTGAAGAACATGACAGGTTGGAGCGACTCTCAACCTAGAATTCTATAGTCAGCAAATCTTTCAAAAAAGAGGGCAAAAATAGGGCCTTTCTCAGACATTCCAAGGCTGAAGTAATTCATACTAGCAAGCCTGCAGGGTCCTAGCAAGGAATAGCAAGGAATGCTAGGGTCCTTCAGGCAGAAGCCAAAGGAAACCAGAGTGAATCTGTATTGATACAAAGGAACAAAGAACACTAGCAATGGGAAATATGTAAATATATACAAAAGACTCTTATTTTCCTAGGTCTCTTTAATAAGTAATTGACTGTTTAAAGTAAATATAATAATTTATTGAAGAGTTCATAACATATGAAGAAATCAATGCCTGACGAGAGGCCAGAAAGGGGGAAGACATAAATCACTTGAAGGCAGATTGTGGTAAGAAAAAGATGTGCACAGCTGCCCTTTAAACAACACGCGTGCAGTTGAAAATCCACGTATGACTTTTGACTCTGTAAAAATTTAATCACCAATAGTCTGCTGTTGACCAGGAATAACATAAAGAGCCAATTAACACATATTTTACATGTTAATGTGCATGTATTATAAACTACGTACAATACGGTAAGCTACAGACCCACAGCTAATACCATCCTCAATGGGGGAAAACAGAGCTAAGGTCAGGAGCATGACAGGGATGTCCTCTGTCACCACTGGTGTTCAACACAGTATTGGAAGTCCTAGCCTCAGCAATCAGACAACAAAAACAAATATAAGGCATCCAAATTGGCATGGAAGGAGTCAAATGATCACTCTTCACAGATGACATGATACTCTAGGTAGAAAACCTGGAAGATTCCACCAAAAACTCCTAGAACTGATACATGAATTCAACAACATCACTATAAAATCAACATACAGAAACCAGTAGCATTTATATATACTGATTCAAATAGCAGAAAGAGTAATCAAGGAATCAAATTCATTGACAACTGCACTGACAACCATAAAACAGGAATAAACCTAATCAAAGAGGTGAAAGATGTGTACCCTGAAAACATAAAAAGCTTATGAAAGAAATTGAAGAAGACACAAAGAAATGGAAAAACATTCCAGGCTCATGGATAGAAAGAACAATATTGTTACAATGTCGGAGAGTATACAAAGCAATCTACACATTCAATGCTATCCCTATCAAAAAAATACCATCATTCTTCACAGAGCTAGAATAAATAATTCTAAAATTTGTATGGAACCAGAAAAGACCCCAAATTGACAAAGCCACGTTAAGAAAGAAAACCAAGGCTAGAGACATCACAATTCTTGACTTCAAGCTGTATTACAAAGCTGTAATCATCAAGACAGTTTGATACTAGCACAAACACAGACACAGGGATCAGTGGAATGGAATACAGAACCCAGAAATGGACCCACAAATGTACGGCCAACTGATCTTCAACAAAGCAGGAAAGAATATCCAGTGGAGAAAAGACAGTCTCTTCAGCAAATGGTGTTGGAAAAACTGGACAGTGACATGCAGAAGAACAAACCTGCACCACTTTCTTACAGTGTACACAAAATTAAACTCAAAATGGATGAAAGACATAAACCTAATGCAGGAAGCCATCAAAATCTTAGAGGAGAAAACAGGCAACGACCTCTTTGACCTCAGCCACAAAAACTTCTTACTTGACATGTCTCTGGAGGCGAGGGAAACAAAAGCAAAAATAAACTATTGGGAACCTTATCAAGGTAAAAGCTTCTGCACAGCAAAGGAAACAATCAAAAGAATCAACAAAACTAAAAGGCAGCCTATGGAATGGAAGAAGATATTTGCAGATGACATATCAGATAAAGGGTTAGTATCCAACATCTATAAAGAAATTATCAAACTCAACACCCCAAAACCAAATAATCCAGTGAAAAAAATGGGCAAATGACAAATAGACACTTTTTCAAAGAAGACATCCAGATGGCCAAGAGACACATAAAAATATGCTCAATATCACTTGTCATCAGGGAAATACAAATCAAAACCACAATGAGATACCACCTCACACCTGTCAGAATAGCCAAAATTAACAACTCAGGAAACAACAGACGTTGGCAAGGATGTGAAGAAAGGGGAACACTTTTGCACTGCTGGTGGGAATGCAAAGTGATACAGCCACTCTGGAGAACAGTGTGGAGATTCCTCAAAAAATTAAAAATAGAGCTACCCTACGACCCAGCAATTGTACTATTTATTCAAAGGATACAAAAATGCTGATTTGAAGGGGCACATACACCCCAATATTTAAAGCACCCCTATCAACAAGAGCCAAGTTATGGAAAGAGCCCAAATGTCCATCGACTGATGAATGGGTAAATACACACACACACACACACACACACACACACACACACACAACGGAATATTACTCAGCAATCAAAAAGAATGAAATCTTGCCATTTGCAACAATGTGGATAGAACTAGAGAGTATTATGCTAAGTGAAATAAGTCAGAGAAAGACAAGTACCATATGATCTCACTCATATGTGGAATTTAAGAAACAAAACAGGTGAACATAGGGGAAGGGAATGAAAAACAAGGTAAAAACAAAGAGGGAGGCAAACCGTAAGAGACCCTTAAATACAGAGAACAAACTGAGGGTTGCTGGAGGGGAGGCAAGTAGGGGAATGGGCTAAATATGTGATGAGCATTAAGAAGGGCACTTGCTGGGATGAGCACTGGGTGTTATATGTAATGATGAATCACTAAACTCTATTTCTGAAACCATTATTACACTACATGTTAACTAACTTGGATTTAAGTAAAATTTTCAAAAAATATAAAAAACAAAATATGAAAAAAATAAGAAAGAAAAATGCAGGAACCAATCACTTATTATTTACAAAACAAGCATTTCATGTAAGTAAACAAATTAAAAGTAAGAAGGCAAGAAAAAATACAACACAGTGGTACTAATTTAAACAAAGCTGGAGTGGGTATATTCATATCAGGCAGAGTAGTTTCCTCCATGACATAAATAGAGGTAGAAATACCTCTATGAAAAAAATAGAGTAAGAGCAGGAATTGATAAAAGAGAAAGAATGAAATCAAAAGCCGTTTCGTTTTAAGGATAAAATTGGTAAACGTATTGTCACGTTGCTCAGGTAAAAAAACAAAGATACAAATCACCAATACCAATGACAGAGGCTGCAGGATGAACTGTCCTACAGAAATAAAAGCACAGTAACAACTTTATGCCAAAAAATTTGACAACTTAGATACAATGGACATACTTGTTGAAAGACTCAAACTACAAAGGCTCTCTGAAGAAGAAAGAGAGGTCAGAATCAGAGGGAGATACATGAGTAACCACAGAAAAATGTTCACAGAGATGCAACATTGCTAGCTTTGAAGGTGGAGTTAAAACACAGGAGAATTCTGGTTCAAGATGATGATGTGGAAAGATCCTGAACTCACCTCCACCCACAGACAGGCTATGTAACAAGTACACACTGAGCCCAGGAGAGGGAAACCACATCAAAGTAGGTAGGAAAGGCTGAGACGCAACGTTACCATAAACCCCACCTCCAGGGCTGTGACCCTCAACTAGGAGGAAACTCAAAACCCAGAGCCTCTCCCTGAGGAGCGAAGGGTTTGAATCTCACAGCATGCATTTCAATTTTCAAGACATTCACTTGAAAGATGAGCCCCCAAAACATCTACCTTTGGAAAACAGTGGGGCTCATGTCTCAAGACCCACAAAACTGAAGCCGAAACTGAGAAACTGCTAAAAAGTGCTTGTGTGCTTAGGCTCACCTGCCACCCCACGGCCCAGCTACATGACCCCGGACTTCAACTGAAGGAGCCTCACCAACTTCTACAAAAGCAGTGGGCTCTGGGGGCAGGTATCTACTTTAACACACATATCTAGGACCCTGAAGGACCATTCTCCAAGGATGGAGACTGGCAGATGCCATCGTCATGCTCCCTTTGCTGTCTGCAGAACACCAGAATATTCCAGAAGCAGCTTTCACACATCCGATGCCCTGGCTCAAGAGGCCAGGGGAGCTTGTGATCCCCGTTCCGTGGGACTACAGTCATCAACGTCATCAATGTCAGCCAGAAAGGAGCTCATACCCTTCCTCGTCCAGAACCCCACATTTTGTGACTGCTGTTAGGGGAAATGACCTGGCTCTGGCGGCCAGGAGGGCCACTCAGGGATCCCACAGGACTATAACCAACAGAGAAAGAATTCCTAAATGATGACCATCAAGATACAGCAAGAGGCAACAGGCCCAGAACCTGGTGCGTAGTGAAGAAGGCCTACTGGCTAATCATCACGACGATGGCCTGAGAGGCAGGCCTCTAACTGAACGTACAACTGGGGGCTGGGCTATAATTCATTCCAGAGTCCCTGAGGGCACGTGCTGTCCTTACACTCACGCTTTGCTGTGCTCCAGAGTGCCAACGTCTTCAGGAGAGTGGCTTTCCATGTTCGGTACCCTGGTTATTTATTATGTCTGGTGCTCCAGTATTTGTGGCTGTCACCCAGGTGACACTTCCTGGTCACCTGGATCTGGTGACTGGAGGGGCTTGCCTTTCTGGGTCCCATGGGACTGTAGCCATCAGTCAGATAGTTCTTGGGAGGCTACTGCCCTCCTTTCTGTGACAGAGGCTTCTTTGCTCATCCTGGAGCTATGGTCTGAGGAGCAGGCTTTAGGTCTGGCACACATTTATGGCCTACAGAGCTGCTTTCAAAGAATGCAGGCCATGAACGTCATCTTGGCAGTCTCTCTCTACCTTGCTCTGGCTTGCCAATTATCACCCAGAAAAGAGGTTTACATTCAGCGGGGGCTTTGATTTTCGCTATTGCCATCACCTCCATTTTGCCTGAGTCTGGTGGCTGGCAGGGTGTAGGCTTACAATCCCATAGGACTGTATGTATTGCAATACTTTAAAAAGCTGATGTCTGTGGGGCGCCTGGGTGGCTTAGTCGTTTAAGCGTCCGACTTCCGCTTAGGTCACAATCTCGCGGTTCGTGGGTTCGAGCCCCGCGTCGGGCTCTGTGCTGACTGCCAGCTCAGAGCCTGGAGCCTGTTTCAGTCTGTGACTCCCTCTCTCTCTGACCCTCCCCTGCTCATGCTGTCTCTCTCTCTCTCTCCTAGAAATAAATAAAACATTAAAAAAAAAAAAAAAAGCTGATGTCTGACTGTCTGTCTGCCAGTGAGACCCTAGGTGCCGAGATCTTCCCCTCTGGGACTCTGACAAGTACTGGTACATACTTAACTACTGGAAACGATTAAAAATATAATAGTCTGCTTGGACAAGCACAAAGGTTTCAGATACAACTAAGAGCTGGGGCAGGGTTGAGTCACAAGTCATATCCTATACAAGACTACTTCTTTAAGACTAGGCAAGGTCATTGTTTCATCTACTACTACAGAAACCAACACAGAGAGCTAAGTAAAACTGAGAAACAGAGGAATGTGTTCCACATGAAAAAGCAACAAAGCCTCAGGAAAAACCCTGAATGAAATGGAGATAAGTAATTTACCTGACAAAGACTTGAAAGCAACAGTCCTAAAGATGCCCACAGAATGGGAAGGGGGGCAGAGATGAATGGCTAAACACAGCAAGAACTTCAAAAAATAAAGAAAATACAAGAAAGTACTAGAGAAGTCACAGAGCTGTAGAATATAATAGCCGCACTGAAAAACGTACTGGAGAGGTTCCACAACAGACTAAATGAAGTGGAAGAAAGGATCACTCAACTCAAAGACAAGGGCAGTGGAACTCATCCCATAAGAGCAGCAAAAGAATAAAGAACATAAAGAAAGTAAAGACAGTGTAAGAGACCGGTGAAAAACATCAAATGGACTACCATTCATTTCATTCAGCTTCACAAAGGAGAAGAGAGAAAGGGGCACAAATCTTATGTGAAAAACGAATGGCTGAAAACTTCCCTAACCAGGGGAATGAAACAGACACACTGATCCAAGATGCTTGGAGATTTCCAACTAAGAGGAACTCAGAGAAACCCAAATCAAGACATAGTATAATTAAAATGTCAAAGTTAAAGACAAGAAAGAAAATATTAAAAGCCAGACAAGAACAAACTTTTGTTGGGAAAACAAACTTTTTATATGGGAACTGACATATGACTGTAAGAAGATTTTTCAGCAGAAACTTGACAGGCCAGAAGAAAGTGGCTTCACACATCCAAAGTGCTGAAAGAAAAAGAACTTCCAACCAAGAATGCTCTACCCAGCAAAGTTATCATTCAGACTTGAAAAAGAGAGCATTCTACAGAAAAACAAAAGTTAAAGGAGTTCATCACCATTACACCAGCCTTAAAAGAAAAGTTAAAGGAGCAAAGCATTGAAAAGAAAGGAGTATTAACCAGTAAAAACAAATAAGGAAGAATATATCATACACTGGGAAGGTCAATACATAGTAAAGGTAGTAGATTAATCACTTATTAAACTAATATGAAGGCTAAAAGACAGAAGTAAAAATCACTATGATTACAATAATTAAAGGATACACAATAGAAAAGGATATAAAATGTGACATCAAAAACAGAAAATATGGAGGGGGAGAGTAATGATATTGAGCTTTACAGTGGGATAAAACTTGAGCTGTTATCAACTTAAAATAAAACTATTAATATGTAAGTTTTTATATGTTAAGCCTCATGGTAACCAAAAAGCAAAACCAAGAGTAAATACACAAAAGATGAAGAGAAAGGAATATAAGCATACCACCAAAGAAAGTTAACAAACCACAAGGGGAGACAGCAAGAGAAGAAAGAACCAGAGAGAAACTATAAAACCAACCAGAAAACAGTGAACAAAATGGCAATAATTACACACCTGCAAATTAATACTTTAAATGTAAATCAACTAAATTCTCAAATTAAAAGACATGGAGGGACTAAATGGATAAAGAAACAAGACCTACCTATATGCTGCCTATAAGAGACTCACTTTAGATGTAAGTAATCACACAGTCTGAAAGTGAAAGGATTGAAAAAGATATTCCATGTAAATGTAAACCAAAGAACTGACATCAGACAAAGTGGACTTTAAAACAAAGACTGTAATAAAAGCCAAATAAAGCATCACAAAATGAGAAAGAGGTGAATCCTAAAGAAGATAAAACATTTCCAAATATTTATATAGCCAACACAGAGGCACCTAAATATATAAAGCAAATATTAACACACCTAAAGGGAGAAATAAACAGCAAAACAGTAACAATATGGGACTTTAATAACATTCTTATATCAATGAACAGATCAATCAGATAGAACATCATTAAGGAAACATCAGCACTGAATAACACATTAGACCAGATGGTCCTAACAGACACCTACAGAACATTCCATCCTAAAGCAGAAGAATATACATTCTTCTCAAGTACCTACAGAACATTTTCCAAAATTTAATGTTAGGACAAAGAACAAGTCTTAATACATTTAGGAGAAATGATCATATCAAACATCTATTTTGACCACAATGGTATAAAATTTAATATTAATTGCATGAAGAGAACTGAAAAATTCACAAATATGTGAAGATTAAACAGTATGCTACTGAACAGCCAAATGGGTCAAAGAAGAAATCAAATAGATATGAAAAAGATCTTGATACAAATGAAAATGGAAATGGAATATACCAAACCTTATGGGGCAAAGCAAAAGCAATTCTAAGAAGGAAATTCAAAGCGATAATGCATACATTAAGAAGAAAAGTCTCAAATAAACAACCTAACTTTATACCTCAAGAAACTAGAAAAAAATTTAAAAACTAGGCCTAAAGTCAATAGAAGAAAGGAAATAACAAAGATCAGAGCAAAAATATATAAAATAGATATTAAAAATATAAAAGGACAACAAAAAAAATCAATTAAACTGAGTTGATTCTTTGAAAAGTTAACAAAATTGACACACATTCAGCTAGAATTACCAAGAAAAAAGAGACTCAAATATATAAAATCAGAAATTAGGGGTGCCTGGGTGGCTCAATCAGTTGAGTGTCTGACTTCGGCTCAGGTCATGATCGCACAGTTTCTGGGTTTGAGCCCTGCGTCAGGCTCTGCGCTGACAGCTAGCTCAGAGCCTGGAGCCTGCTTCAGATTCTGGGTCTCCCTCTCTCTCTGACCCTCCCCTGCTCATCCTGTCTCTCTTTCTCTCTCAAAAATAAGTAAAAAACATTTTTTAAAAATTTTTAAAAAAAGAAATTAAAGAGAGGTAAGGGCACCTAGGTGGCTTAGTGAGTCATCCAATTCCTGATTTCATCCCAGGTCATGATCTCATGGTGTGTGAGATTGAGCCCCACCCACATAGAGCTGCACGCTGACAGCACGCAGCCTGCTTGGGATTCTCTCCCTCTCTCTCTTTCCCTCCCCTGCTGTGTACATGCTCGCTCGCTTGCTCTATCTCTCAAAATAAATAAATAAACTTAAAAAAAAGAAATTAAAGATGTGACAACTGATACCAGGTAATACAAAAGATCATAAGACACTATTATTAACTATTACACACCAACAAGTTGGAAACCCTAGAAAAAGTGCTTAAGTTTCCCAGAAACATAAAACTCACCAAGACTTAATCATGAAGAAACAGAAAAAGTTATTAGACCAATTAAGAGTAAGGAGAATGAATGAGTGAATCAAAAACTTCCCCACAAACCGAAGTCCTAGACCATATGGTTTCTTTGGTGAATCCACCAAGCATTCAAAAAAAAAAAATTAGTATAATTCTTCTCAAACTCTTCCAAAAAAACAGAAAGTAGGTTGCTTTCCCAAACTCATTTCACAAGGCCAGCATTAACCTGATACCAAAACCAGGCAAGAACATAAGAAAAAGAAAAGAAAAAGAAAATTATGGCCAGATATCCCTGATGAACACAGATGTAAATTCCTCAACAGAAACATATTAGTAAACTGAATTGAACAATATACTGAAAGGATCACACACCACGACCAATTGGGATTTATTCCGGGAATGCAAGCAGTGGTTTTCTTTAAGTAAGAAAAAGAAATAAAATACATTCAATTAGAAGGAAAGAAGTAAAACTGTCACTATTTGCATATGACAAATTATATACAGAAAATATTAAAAACTCCATCAAAAAACTGTTAGAAGTTATAAGCAAATTGAGTAAAGTTGCATGACACAAAATTTTATTTTATTTTCATCTTTTCCATTTTATTTTTTCTTTTATACTTTATTGTCAAGTTTATAAAATATAGTTTATTTTATACTTTATAACACCCAGTGCTCATCCCAATAAATGCCCTCCTCCATGCCCATTACCCCCTTTCCCCTCTCCCCGACCCCTATCAGCCCTCAGTTTGTTCTCAGTATTCAAGAGTCTCTCATGGTTTGCCTCCCTCCCTCTCCCCAACTACTTTCCCCCTTCTCCTCCCCCTCGGTCCTCCATTAAGTTCCTCCTAATCTACCTATACGTGCAAACATATGGTATCTGTCCTTCTCTGCCTGACTTATTTCACTTAGCATGACACCCTCGAGTTCCATCCATGTTGCTACACATGGCCAGATTTCATTCTTTCTCATTGCTATGTAGTATTCCATTGTATAGATAAACCACATCTTCTTGATCCATTCATCAGCTGATGGACATCTAGGCTCTTTCCATGATTTGGCTATCGTTGAAAGTGGTGCTATGAACATTGTGCCCCTATGCATCAGCACTCCTGTATCCCTTGGGCAAATTCCTAGCAGTGCTATTGCTGGGTCATAGGGGAGTTCTAGTGTTAATTTTTTGAGGAACCTCCACACTGTTTTCCAGAGGGGCTGCACCAGTTTACATTCCCACCAACAGTGTAGGAGGGTGCCCGTTTCTCCACATCCTCGCCAGCATCTAGAGTCTCCAGATGTGTTCATTTTAGCCACTCTGACCAGTGTGAGGTGGTATCTTAGTATGGTTTTGATTTGTATTTCCCTGATGATGAGGGATGCTGAGCATCGTTTCATGTGTCTGTTGGCCATCTGGATGTCCTCTTTGGAGAAGTGTCTGTTTATGTCTTCTGCCCATTTCTTCACTGGATTATTCGTTTTTCAGGTGTGGAGTTTGGTGAGTTCCTTATAGATATTAGATACTAGTCCTGTATCTGATATGTCATTTGCAACTATCTTTTCCCATTCTGTCGGCTGCCTATTAGTTTTATTGATTATTTCCTTTATCGTGCAGAAGCTTTTTATCATGATGAGGTCCCAATGGTTCATTTTTGCTCTTGATTCCCTTGCTTTTGGGGATGTGTCAAGTAAGAAATTGCTGTGGTTGCAAAGGAAACAATCCATAAAACTAATAGGCAACTGACAGAATGGGAAAAGATAGTTGCAAATGACATATCAGATAAAGGGTTAATATCCAAAATCTATAAGGAACTCACCAAATTCCACACCTGAAAAACAAACAACCCAGCGAAGAAATGGGCAGCAGATATGAACAGACACTTCTCCAAACAGGACATCCAGATGGCTAACAGACACATGAAACGATGCTCAGCATCCCTCCTCATCAGGGAAATACAAATCAAAACCACACTGAGATACCACCTCACGCCAGTCAGATTGGCTAAAATGAGCACATCAGAGGACTCTAGATGCTAGCGAGCATGTGGAGAAACGGGCACCCTCCTACACTGTTGGTGGGAATGTAAACGGTGCAGCCCTTCTGGAAAACAGTGTGGAGGTTCCTCAAAAAGTTAACAATAGAACTCCCCTATGACCCAGCAATAGCACTGCTAGGAATTTGCCCAAGGGATCCAGGAGTGCTGATGCATAGGGGCACATGGACCCCAATATTCATAGCAGCACTCTCAACAATAGCCAAAACATGGAAAGAGCCTAAGTGCCCATCAACAGATGAATGGATCAAGAAGATGTGGTTTATCAATATGATGGAATACTACATAGCAATGAGAAAGAATGAAATCTGGCCATGTGTAGCAACATGGATGGACCTCGAGGGTGTTATGCTGAGCGAAATAAGTCAGGCAGAGAAGGACAAATACCATATGATTGCACATATAGG